>NC_143509.1:49991784-50591784 GCF_031878675.1 Megascapheus bottae
TATGAGATTAGCCATACGTGGAAAAAAGATAAAAGAAATTACATTAAAACCAACAATCACAAAGATAATCCTCTTGTTTCCATATCTTGGAGTTCATTTAACTTAGCTTCATCCTTCATGGCCATATGTATCTAGCTTTTGAGCTATTGTGATCCTCAGCTAGGAGAATCCTAGATGTGTACTAATTATTACACATAGGGAAACCATAGAGCATGTGTTTCTTTGGGTCTGGCTTGCTTCACTTAATATGATTTTTTTCTTAAGAAAACAGATTAAGTCTTTGGCCCATCTTTTAATGGGATGGTTGTTACTTTGGGGATTAGTTTTGGATTGATTCAAATTTTTGAGCTGTTGATATATTTTAGATATGAGGCCTTTGTACATTGTATGGTTGGTGAAGATCTTCTCCCACGCTGTAGGCTTCCTAATTAGTTTACTAGCTATGTCCTTTACCATACAAAAGCTCTGCAGTTTAATGCAGTCCCACTTATCCAGCCTTTCTCTGATTTGTTGTGATTCTTGGTCCTTATTAAGAAAGTTTCAACCTGTGCCAAGGAGGCCTAATGTATCTCCTATTCCTTCTTGTAAAGTTTTCAGAGTGTCGGCTTTTACCTCCAGGTCTTTGATCCATTTGGAGTTATTTCTAGTACAGGGTGACAAAGAAGGATCCAACTTTAATTTTCCGCAGGTGCTTAACCAGTTCTGCAGGCACCACTTGTTAAAGAGGCTATCTTTCTTCCATTCTATGTTTTTTTGTCTCCCTTGTCAAAGATTAGGTGGCCATAGGTCTGTGGTTTAATATCTGGGTCCTCAGTTCTATTCCATTGGTCTTCAGGCCTGTTCTTGTGCCAGTACCAAGCTGTTTTGATAATTATAGCTCTGTAATAGAGTCTAAAGTTTGGTATTGAAATTCCTCCTGCTCCTTTCTTTCTGCTAAGAAGTGTTTTTGCTATACAGGGTCTTTTATTATTCCATATGAAATTTTGGATTGCCTCTTTTATTTCTTTAAGAATGCCATTGGGATATTGATGGGTATTGTGTTGAATTTATAGATAGCCCTTGGCAAAATTGTCATTTTCACGATATTGATTCTTCCAATCCAGGAGCATGGGAGGTTTTTCCATTTCCTCAGTTCTGCTTTAATTTCCTTTTTCAAGGTTTTAAAGTTTTCATCAAACAGGTCCTTTACATTCTTAGTTAAGGTAATTCTTAGGTACTTTATTTTCTTGGAGGCTATTGCAAAAGGAGTTGCTTTCCTGATTGTTGCCTCATTCCTCTCACTGTTGGCATAAAGGAAGGCAGTTTATTTTTCAGGATTAATTTTATAGCCTGCCACCCTTCCAAAGTTTTGAATCAGCTCAAGATGCTTGGGAGTAGAGTCTATAGGATTCTTTAAATACAGGATCATGTCATCTGCAAAGAGGAAAAGTTTTACTTCCTCTTTCCCTATTTGGATCAAGAAACACAAATGGCCTATAGACACATGAAGAAATGCTCAACATCTCTGGTCATAAAAGAAATGCAAATCAAAACAACTCTAAGATTCCACTTCACCCTAGTTAGAATGGCCAGGATCAAGAAATCTAATAACAACAGATGCTGGAGGGGATGTGGCCAGGAGGGATCACTACTACCCTGTTGGTGGGAGTGCAAACTTGTTCAACCACTATGGAAAGCAGTATGGCAGTTCCTCAAAAGACTAAACATAGAGCTCCCAGCGATTCCACTACTTGGCATTTACCCAATCCTCCAGAAAGAAAGACATACTAAATCCACCAGCAAAGCAATGTTCATTGCAGCACTATTTACCATAGCAAAGATATGGAACCAACCTAGATATCTCTCAGTTGATGAGTGGATCAACAAGATGTGGTATTTGTACACAATGGAATTCTATGCTGCTGTCAGAAAGAATGACATTGCCCCATTTGTTAGGAATGGAAAGAGTTAAAAAAGATCATATTAAGTGAAGTAAGCCAGACTCAAAGGAACTTAGGCTCAATGGTTTCCCTCATTTGTCATAATCAGTAGAAACCTTGGCCTTTCCTAGCAGAGATTTGCAATAGAGCAAAACCTTGATACAAAAGGCCATATAGTAGGACACTAAATGAAAGGATCTCTAGGATATAGAAACATAAGCCATATAATGAATGATTGTTGTTCTTAAGGTACTATGTTATGTCTCATCTCTTTTGCTGTCCCTTGGTTATCTCATATTGTTACAGTATCTCACTTTGTTACCTGATATATCGGATATATTTGTATTTGGTTATTTGAAATTGGATAGGGAATGGGGGAAAACAAGATGAGGGATGGGGGTGGGGGGAGAGAAATGGGGTCCAAAACATGTGAAAGGGTATCAATGCATGTGAATTAATGCACCTTCTATCTGGCAAATATCATGTAACCCTTCTGTTAATTACAATAAAAATATATGAAAAAAACAGATTCTAGGAAAGAGAAAACTCAGTAGGAATAGACATAAATGAGAGACCTTGAAATTATTTAATATCCTGGTGATCCTGGTGGGAAAAGAGTTGCGCCACAGAAACCAGGTGAGCGGGGTGAGTGTGGGAAGTACCAGCTCTTTGTCTCCCCTTGCCCTGCCCTTTGCACCTCAGTCTGAATTGGTGTGCTCAGCTTTTTTTATCTGTGGAAATTAAGAGGGAATATTTGCTGATGGAACCTGGACAAGCCTTTGAATGTGGCATGAGGACCAGAGGGAGAGTTAATCTGCCCTAGGACCCTGAGCTGTGAGCAGCTCACAGGCCCTACCCCTTCCAAGGGGAGTTTGCCTTTACATGCAGAAGCAGCCCTGATAGTGAGATGAGAGCAATACTCACCATATTAGCAGTGAACTGGCAACATGAATCACATAACATCCACCCGAGAAAGTGATCAAAAGCAGCAAGACTTGAGCAGCTGGCCAAAGATGACCCCTTGGATGCTTGGCTACTTCAAAAATGCAGCTGACCCCAAAGATCTCTACAAAGCAAGGGAATGGGTTCACAGGAGAACAAGTTAAATGATTTCTTCCTCTGTGAGTCTCCCTGCATACTGCCCTCTCCCTTTAATCTCATCTCTTTCCCAAATCCAGCTCATCTGGTTTACTACTTAGTCTTTATTCACAAATAATATTTTAGTTGGGAATCAGAGGATCATACCTGTGATCCTAGTTATTCAGGAGGCTGAGATCTGAGGGTAGCTGGTTTGAAGCTAGCTGAGACAGAATCCAAGAGACTCTTATCTATAGTTAACTAGAAAAAGCCAGAACTGGAGGTATGGCTCATGTGCAAGGACACCAGACTTGAGCAAAAAAGCCAAGAGAGAATGTGAGACCCTGGGAATAATATTATATACAAAACAGTTAAGTTTGGTTTTGGGGTCTTCTAACTGAGCCTTATGAATTTCTGGGCTGGAGCTCTGCTGCTAACTTCAGCAGTCATTAGACTACTCCTGATTTTTCTTCAGGTGCACTCAGTGAAGAGTCAGATGCTGCAATGCAATCAAAAGTTGCTTCACTCCAACTTCAAAAAAAATATTTTGCTGAAAGCCATGCTTGAAGCAAAAAAAAAAATAGAGTATCTATTTCTACACCTGCAGAGGAATATTTTAATTACCAAATTCATGGTTCTTGGGCCACATTCTCCATTTGTTGTTTTGTTCAGCCTGAGATTCTTTAAAGGGAAGAGGTCACTTACTCATAGAGACAATTTCTTTTCCCATTTTCTTTATAGCCAGATGGTGACTCTTTTAGATGAATTCTCAGCAGGAAAACATTGAAAACATTTTAAAATAAATGCATTTACTGCAATTAAACCAATAATAGCATGTTTATTCATTAGTACTGGGACTCTACTAAATAGTAAAAAAAAAGCAGAACCTTATATACTAGAAAATCAATTCACTGTTCTATTGGAGAACACAGTTAGGAAAATGAAGCCACAAAGTTCACAGGTTTTGCCTAGGTCACCCAATCATTAATGGCACAGACAAGTCTTAGAGCCAAGGTCCTTGAATCAAATTCTATTAGCCAGTAACAAAACCAAAAATTTCTATGATGTGTATGTGTGTGGTGGGGGAAGTGGGAGAGAGATAGGATTGGGCCTTGAACTCAGTGCCTGGGTGCTATTCTTGAACTGTTTAGCTCAAGGCTGGCACTCTACCACTTGATCCACACCTTTATTTCTGGCTTTTGGGGATTAAGTAGAGATAAGAATATCTTAGCCTTTCCTGTCTTGGCTGGCTTCAAATTTCAATCCTTAGATCTCAGCCTCCTGAATAAGTGGAATTGCCGATATAAGCCTCGGGTATGTGGCTCTTATGTTCTTTTTATTCAAAGGATGTTGTGGGAACTGGCATTATGGATTGCACATGCAGCAGGTAAAATGTAGAACGGTAGACCCTATCCAGGACCCATGGAGTCTTTAAATTAATTCCCACAAGCTTTGTGTATAAAGGAAAGTGTTTCATGAACGAAGTTCTCACATGAGGGATTTGCGTTTAATTTATGGATATCTTTCATTAGGATCAAGTATTTAGACTATGTAGGCCTGTAAAACATTATGTTACACATGCAATTGCATTTTCACTAAGAAGGTATTGATTATTCTGCAATTTGGCTTGATGCATGGAAAATTTGGGACCATCAGTAATTAGCAGATGACGACTTGATATGTGATCATTTGAGGTCAACATTCAAAGCTAAAAATGATCTTGGATGCTACACTGACTACTGGAGACAGTAAACCTTCTTGCATTGGCATTCAAGGTATTTTCTAAATTTTAAAAATATGCTTGGCTCTCTCTAAGTCTTTAGCTCATCTTTTAATGAGATGGTTGTTTCATTGAAGATTTGTTTTAGAGAGATTCAATTGTTTTAGCTATAGAAATGCCTTAGATATGAGGTCTTGGTGTGTTGTGTGGTTAATAAAGATCTTCTCCTACTCTGTGGGCTTTCTATTTAACTTGCGGCTATGTCCTATACAGAAGCTCTGCAGGTTAATGCAGTCCCATTTGTCTGAACTTGCTTTCATTTGCTGTGTTTCTGGGCCTTTATTAAGAAAGTTTCTACCTGTGCCAAGGAGACCTAGTGTTTCTCCTATTCCTTCTTGTAAAGTTTTCAGGGTATTTACTTTTACCTCGGGGTCTTTGATCCATTTTGAATTAATCCTGGTATAGTGTGACATAGAAGGATCCAACTTTAGTTTTCTGCGGGTGCTTAACCAATTCTGCCAGCACCACTTGTTGAAGAGGCTGTCTTTCTTCCATTCTATTTTTTTGGCTCCCTTATCAAAGATTATGTGGTCATAGGTCTGTGGGTTGATTTCTATGTCTTCAGTTCTATTCCATTGTTTCTCAGGCCTGTTCTAGTGCCAATACTAAGCTGTTTTGGTTACTATAGCTCTGTAATAGAGTCTAAAGTTTGGTATTGAAATTCTCCTGAGCTGTTCTTTCTGCTAAGGATTGTTTTTGCTGTACAGGATCTTTTATTATTCCATATAAAATTGTGGATTGCCTCTTCTATTTCCTTAAAGAATGACATTGGGATATTGATGGGTACTGCATTGAATTTATAGATAGCCCTTGGCAAGATTGCCATTTTCACGATGTTAATTCTTCCAATCCAGGAGCATGAGAGTTTCTTCCACTTCCTCAGTTCTACTTTGCTTTCCTTTTTCAGGTTTTTAAAGTTTTCATAATAAAGATTCTTTACATTCTTAGTTAAGTTAATTCATAAGTACTTGATTTTCTTTGACACTATTGTAAAAGGAGTTGCTTTCCTGACTTCTGCCTTGCTCCTCTCATTGGAGAATTTTTCTTTTTTTGAGAGGCATCTGGGATGAGTGATTCCTTACCTTGATTACGCAATGAACTTGGTTATGCTGGAGGCTTTGCTATAACTTGGTTTGTATTCTTTTGGATAAGTGATCAAGAATGTGATTGTTGGATCATAGGGTAGTTCTGCCTTCAGTTTTATGAGGAACTTCTATGCTGCTTTCTACACTGATGTAACAAGTTTACAATCCTATCCACAGTGTTTTAGCATGGACCACATCTGTGCTAGTATTTGTTATTGTCTCTACTCTCCAAGACGGCCATTCTAACTGGGTTCAGGTAGCATCTTAGTTTCATTTTTATTTGTATTCTCTTTATAACCAAAGACCTAACTCATTTTCTATTATGCAGACAGAAATACCTTTTAAGATTTGTTTCCTAGTCCTGAGGCTTGAACCCTTGGCCTGTGTGCTGTCCCTCAGCTCCTTTTGCTCAAGGCTAGCATTCTACTACTTGAATCATAGCTCCACTTTCAGCTTTTTCTGTGATTAATTGGAGATAAGGGACTCACTGACTTTCCAGCCTGGGTTGGCTTTAAACTGTGATCCTCAGATATCAGTCTCCTGAGTAGCTAGGATTAAAGATATGAATCACTGGCACCTACCTTGGAATACCATTTTTCATAAACAAAGCAAAGTGGGGATGGAGGGGAGGGAAATGGGGACCAAGACATGAGAAAGGGTATCAATGTATGTGAATTAATGCACCTTCTATCTGGTGAATATAATGTAACCCTTCTATTAATTACAACAAAAATATATTTAAAAAAACAAAGCAAAATGAAATCTAAAACATTTAGCCCTGGTTTCGAATCCAGTGTTTTCCTTCCTAAAAAAGTGAGAATTTTTTTCTGTATAGACCTTTATCTTGAGGTAACCTTCAAGCTTTGACTCTTACTAAATCACCAATGTAATGAATGATGCTTGATCTCATTCCAGATAAGAAAAAAACCTGCTCTATACAGAACCTTAATAGTACAAAGGGAAAAAATGAATACAATCTGTCACAGAAAATCCTACATTATTGTTAGCTTCCCCGTATCACCAACTATACTGCATTTGTGTGAAAATGTAACCTCTGTGTAAGAAAATTTCACTTTGTTATTTAAAGAAAGAGTCCCCATTGTGTGTGAAACTTATTCTTCAATTGTTCAGAAGTGTAATGTATACATAGATACACATATAAATATAGATATGTATATCTATCTATCTGTACATACATGCATACATCTTAAGAGAGAGAAACAGTTGAATGTTTGTTTCTGAAAAACTTGGCTATCAGTGTGGTCATGTTGAGGTTGAGACTTTGGAGAAGCAAATGAGACATCAAACCTCTACCCTCTGGGATAGGACTAATGCTGTCATTAAAAGGAAAGCTTTTCTTCCCCTTTTCCTGTGCTATTCTGCATCTCCCCAAGGGGGCTCTCACTACATGCCACTGCCTTGGTATCTATTTTTTTTGCCTTCAGACAGATCTGTGCAAAAACTTACTAAACTTGTTTATTATAAATTACCCCTGTGTCAGGCATACAGGTTTGATACAAAATAGATGAAAAACATTGGTACCAGGAAGTGGTGTAATTGTTGTTACAACCAATTCTTAATGATGAGGAAGCATCTTTGGACCTGGTAAATGAGAAGAGGCTCCAGCACTTTTGAAGTGAGTAATGAGATAGCCTGTGTTGCTATGAGAGGTGATTTTTTAGGATGATTCGGTTGAAGACTGAGAAGAAATCAGCTGTAGGAGAGACCGAATCTTCCTGGGATTCAGTAGTGATTGTTCTGATGAGATTTCAATGAAAAATGAGGAACAGGTGTCAAGACCTGATGGGAGACTACTACTGTTATAAAGTATCCAAGACCTCTGTAGATTTGTGTGCATATGCTAGAATTTTATGGAAATCAAGATCTAAGAGCAAGGAACTAGGATATCTGGGAGAAGAAGTAGCTAAGGATATTATTCAAGGGCTAACTGGCTTCTTTTAGCTGTGCATGGTATATGTAGGATGGAAGATTTAAGTATGGAATTTAGAATAAAAAGGGATTTAGATTCAAAAGATGTAAAACATTCCCAGCCAGACCTTTTAAAGAATGAACAAGCATAGTTAGGAGAAAACATCTAGTGGTGCCAAGAATCCTTTGCTGAAGAATTCAGTATAAACAGGAGAAAGCCAGGAGGTATCACCAAGGCCATGAATAAGCTCAAAGACATACAATGTGTACACCTATTCATTTTGGGATAGAAATCACCTAAGAGTAGCAAACATCCAGTGCTACAGTTGTCCCTTACCAAAAGTGTACATAAGTGACTTTAATTTTTTACTTTCACTTATGTATATTTTTCCTTAATGTATTCAAATAATCTGTATTACTTGTTAAAATAGGAATAGAAACCCTAAGCTATTGTACTTGCAAGTTCTTGTTTTAGTTGTCTACTTGGAAATTAGGATTATAAATAATGGATTTATTAGGCTTCTTAATTTGTAAAATGTTAGCGTCTAATTTAACCTTGCTGATATCAGTAATCCAATGGTTTTTCTTGCATTTGCTTTTCCTTAGTTGTTCTTTAAAGGGGAAAAATAAAAAAAAATAAAACAACAACCTCTCCTTTTAAAAGTTTTATCCACTACTTTAATCAGTTTGAACACTTCCAGTTTTTCAACTATTAAAAATCGACAACTTAAATAGTTTTGATAAGTCTATATGTATTTTCCTTGTTGGTGAAGACACTAAAAGTACCTCCCCCACACACACAAAAAAGACAGGACAAGGTATGTCAATTCACAGCTTAAATCCCTGCTACTTGAGAGGTAAAGATTGGAGAATCATAGTTGAAAGTCAGCCTGAACAAAAACAAAATTGGCAAGAGTTTTAATTTTTTCTACGTGTAGTTTTTTTGTTATTGATTTAATTTTCTGGTCAATGTGATGTACAGAGGAGTTACAGTTACATATGTAAGGTAAGAAGCACATTTCTTGCCAAACATTGTTATCCTCTTCCTCATTTTTCTCCCACTGACCCCCCTCCAAGACTGCCCACTCAAGATGTAAAGTTCATTTCCAACATAATGTCTTGTGAGTATCACGCTTGCATTGGTTCAACCTTTGTCTTTTGCCTCAGCAACAAACAAGATTACTTTGGCTATTTAATCAGATATTCAGTGGATCTTTCTTTGAGAAATTTGGTTCTATGTTTGTGGGGTTTGCTGAACAGATACAGCTGAATTGGCCTACTTGATGAAATAGGCTAAAGTCAAGATGGACACAGAAGATCAAAAGTCAATACCAGATAGAAAAGAAGAAGAGAAGAGCCTGAGTAGAGTTGGGTCAACAAGATAGTTTTGACCTAGGTCAAGTGTGCAGAAAAGCATAGTCCTTTATTTGTCATGGGCCAGGGAAACAATAAACCAGAGGATATGTTCACTTCTTTCCTTTCCTCTCTTACTAACTTTATAGGGATACCTTTAACATTGAAGCGTGTTTCCAGTTTGACATGTAACAAAAAAATTCAGAAAAACCCAGGGCTATGATACTTTTCCCTATAAAATGCCAGAGGAAGATGGAAGAACACAGCAGTGTTCTATATCTCTATCAGAAATGCACAAAAGAGGGGCCTGGAGTGTAGCCTTGTGGTAGAGTGCTATCATATATGCTGAGTGTCAGATAGCCATTAAACCTCCAAATGGAAGAGGGACAATAAGAGACATCCTACTTAGATTCAGGTCCAAGTTACACATCAGCATAGATTTGTCATTTGAAACTACAAAGCCAGAAGAGAGCAGCAGGAAGTGATTGGCTGTAAAGAAAGAAGAAATGTAACAACAATCACTGGGGAACTCCAATGTTTAAAAGCTGAAGAGAGGAAGAGCAACAGGAAACATGACTGAAGGTGAATGATCTGTCGTGAAGGAAGAACTCAGTTAGAAAGCTGTGTTCTGCCAGCCATAGGGACAGAAGGAAGCACCCACAAGTTTCTAGCAGGGGCCTGTTGGAGAAGTTCCCAGTGAATAACTGGTTTATTAAGAAGAAGGAAAAAAGTTATTCACTGAAAATGAAGGTGTAGAAAGAGAAGGGAGACATATATCCCGAAAGATTACTGAAATATTGATTTTTCAAGGAATGAATAAAAGCAACTAAATATGAGAATACTTGAATCTGTGTATGCCTGTGTGTTATACAATATAATTTACATAAAACTCTAAAATCTTGTATGAGACATGAATATCTACATCTATCTAGATCTATCTATTTATCTATCTATTATTAACCTATCTATATATATCCATCTCTTTATATTTATCAAATCTACATATACACATTAAATAAATATTATACCTTTTCAGAGAAATTTGATAGAGAAGAAACTTAGTTTTATACCCATTACATTTCTTTTTGAGTGTTAAAGCAAACCATTCGTCATAATCAGTAGAAACCTTGGGCTCTACTAGCAGAGATCTGCAATAGAGCAAAATCTTGATACATAAGGCCATATAGTATGAAGCTAATTGAAAGGACCTCCGGGATATTGAAACAAAAGCCATATAACGAATGATTGTTGTCCTTAATGTACTATGTTGTCTCTCATCTCCTTTGCTGTCCTTTGGTTATCTCATATTGTTATAGTATCTCACTTTGTTATCTGATATATTGAATTTATTTGTATTTGGTTATTTGAAATTTGATAGGGAAGGGGGGAAAACCAAGGTGGGTGGGGGGTGTGGGGGGGAGGGTAATGGGTACCAAGACATGTGAAAGGCTATCAATGTATGTGAATTAATGCACCTTCTATCTGGCAAATATCATGTAACCCTTTTACTAATTACAATAAAAAATAAAATAATATAAAAAAAGCAAACCATAGTTATTTTTCAGTTTAATGAAAGAGTTGGTCTCAAAGGCCTTTGTGAAGGAAGGAACTCATGCTAGCAAACCTAAAGGCAATAACCAGAAGGCAGGACTAGAGTGTGATGCAGTAGATCCTCCAGTCTCTGGGAGGCACCTGGGCCTTAGCTAATGATGGCTGTCTGTACAGTGAGAGAGTTTCTGTGCTCACTTAAGTCAGACTGCATTTCTGTGCTCACTGAGTCTTTATTTCTGTTCTGGTGGCTGGAAGTCCAAGGCTTGAACTCAGGGCCTCTCATTTTTATTGACATTTTTCTCTCAAGGGTGGTGCTCTTACCACAACCCCACTTCATCTTTTTGATACTTATTTGAGATAAGTGTTTCATGGACTTTACTACCTGGGCTGGCTTCAAATTATGATTCTCAGATCCCAGCCTCCTGAGTAGCTAGGATTATAAGTGTGAGCCAGTAGCACTTGACCTCCAACATGTGAACTTCAGAGGATACAATCTTCAGTTCTTCCACATTCCTCACACAGGAACTTATATCTATAGACAGAAAGAGGTTTTCAGTGCCTAGCTTTCCCTTGCAGCTGGGTTTTGAATACCTGGATTTGTTTAATATTTGTTTTTGTCATAAAATCCCATCAACACCAAGAGATAGAATCCATGTCTCTTTATATAAAGTCACTTTCCCCTAAGAATTTAGTCTTTATTTAATACTGTTACCTCTCTGAGCCTAGCAAGTGATATATATATATATATGTATACATATATATATATATATGAAAGCATTTTTCTCTAGAAAATAAGGTTCTAGAGATTTAAAAATTGAGAAGTTCTAGATGTGCCCAAAACACAACATACAACTTTGGATTTAGACAAATGACAGACAGTAGCAACCTCTCACCAAGGTTGATTAGTAGATCCTTCTAGAACTTTGATGTCTTCACAGTCATCAGTAAACTGAGTAGAGATACTAGCTAATTAATGTCTGCTGGTTTTTAATCCAATCAGAGAAACAAACTGACAGAACCTAGTGGCTTCAAAACAGCTGCTGCAAATCATATTGTGCAGGGCATCCCTGATATCTCTGTCTTAGATTCTGATATTTTGATGCTACAGTGGCTTTTAGAGTTATGCTTTTCTATAACATGATGAGGTAAAGTATTTCTTCAGGGTAATTAGGACACACTGAATAAGTTCTCAAAGCAGCCTACAAAGCTTCACTGTGGGAAGAGAAGTCATAGCGTTCTGGGGTAGGGGGCTTGACTATCAGAAGAAAGATTTAGTAACAATTGTGGATATTCTCACAGATAGTATAAGATCCAGAGAAGAAGTTTTAGGCTTTTTCAGAGTTCTCAAATACTCTGGACCTTTCCAACAATGGAGCCTTTCAGAGGTAGCCTGGTAGACTGCCAATGGCTAAACAGTTTTTATAGCCACTGGGGACAAAAACATGGCTAAATATTATACACTTGGACTTGTTTTAGTGTTTAGGGGCTCCAAATGAAGGGGAAATTAAGAGGCAGAGGTTCCTCTTCTCAGCCAATGGGCCCTCATGGGACCCATCATGCCTAGAAAGCTCTTTGGAAGCCACTAGGCTCTGTCAGTTTGTTTCTCTGTATACACCATTGATAAGACACTGGAGTTCTATAGCCCTGAAGACTTATTTGGAAGAGCCTGAATAAAAACCCTGGTTTTTATTGATGATACTGGTGGTGGTGGTAATAGCAATTCTATCACTCTCGCTGGCCCTCACAAGCTTTTGCTTGTGGGCATGGCTGTCTGTCTTTGGCAAGTTTTCACAGATTTTTTTGGCTTATTTAAAAGGACGGCCCTAATACTTAGAAGATCCGTGGGTGTGTAAGTAAATTATTGATGGCCTGAAATCTTGTACATTCACTCACCAAAGGAGTAATGCAATATGGATGAGACCTGAGTTCTGCCTCAATGCATAAGCCATGCTCAGCAGTCTTACAGAATGGTCTTCTCCGTGTTGAGTCTTGTGGCAATCTCTGTGGGTTTTAAATTTTCATGGCCCAGGCATTACTCAAGGTGAGTTAGGTGTTCATGGAACATTATTTTAGTAGTAACTTCTTTGAGGCTTGGATGTTTGATTGTCTTCTTTTGTTAGGTTATATCTGAGCTGGATTTTCAGCATGAGAGTACTATTAGGAATATGTCAAAATCTAAAACAGCACAACGAAGAAGTGGTCTTATATTCATCCTGCTGGAGAACAAATTTAGATTATGATAAATTCTGTACTTCACACTAAATTACACAGTAGATGAACATGGAATCTGTTTATGAAATCCAAATTGGACCTCAAGTTGAATTCTGCTTTCAGCCCAGAGAAGGTAGTAAAAGTTCAGGTTTCTGGATGGCCACATCAGAGTTTACGATTCAATCCATCCAAGAATTTATTTTTATAACAAGTTCCCAGGTGATGCAGATGACTGAGGATGAGTCTGAGTTTGCTCAAAATTCATGTTAAGTCCTAAGGCCAGGGTGATCAGATTTAGAAGGTGATTACGACTTTGGGGTAGAACCCTTCTGAATAGGATTGGAGTCCTGTAAAAGAGGCTACTGTGAACATTCCCCTTTCTAACTCATGATCTTAGACTTCCCAGCTTCTACAAATGTCAGATATATGTTTCTGATATTTGTAAGCCACTTTATATGTGATGCTATGTTATGGATTTTGAAATGACTAAGACATAGATGCTTTGGTCAGGGTTTATATTTTGAGAACCATTAACCTAACTTATGGATATACTAAAACTTTTGTTTATTCTAGTGGTGCTTTGAAAGTCTGATGTTGAATTTTGAGAGTGCTACAACAATATCTTTTATATTGTTATGGGCAATGTATTTTTTCTCAAATATGACTGAAATAATTTATCCTCTGACTCTCTGGAATAAGATTTTAGAAATTCCTTATGTTTTGTTTTTTTTGGAAAAATGAAAGCCATTTTTGGATGTACATTTCTTGCTGGAAAAGATGAATAACCACATCTGAGCTTTCTGATGGTTCTGACAGCTTCATTTTGACTTCCTGTACAATATCTCTATGAAGTGATTGTATTCAAGGCCCAGCCTCCATGAACATACTTCACATTTGTCAAATCAATGTAGTGATGTTGTGTGTATTGTAAGAGAGACAAAAAACATATGGAGAGACTTTGAAAATAAGAAATTCCTTTTGAAGTTTTCTTTTTTTAGTACAAGGCTAGAGCTATATCACTGGAGCAATAGTGCCACTTCTGGTTTTTGGGTGGTTGATTGGAGATAAGAGTCTCATGGACTTAAGTGCCCTGGCTGCCTTTGAACCTCAATCCTCAGATCTCAGTCTCTTGAGTAGCTAGCATTACAGGTGTGAGCCACAGGTGCTTGACTTTAATTTTTAATTAAATCAGTCTTGTCTTATTTTATTTTTAAAAATTATCCATAAGTAGTTATATGAAAGGATTTCAAAGGGGCCTGAAGTTTAGCTTAGTGGTAGAGTGTGTGCCTTGCATGCATGAAGACCCAGGATAGATAAATGCTGGAAGTGGTGCTGTGGCAGAGCTCTAGCTTTGAGAAAGCCAAAGGACAGTGCTCAAACCCTGAGTTCAAGCCCAAGGACTGGCAAACAAACAAACAAACAAACAAAAACAAAAACAAAAACAAAACAAAAGAAACCAAAGGGCTTTCAAATTAACAAGTCAGTTGTGAGTATAATGCATCTTGATCAATGGTACTTCTTTCCTCATTCTTTCCCTACTCGTCCAACCCCACCCGTTCTGCATTTCTTTTATTGCACTTTAAAGAACTGACACAAATATGTACCAAATGATTTCTTCATGGACAATCTGTGAGTAGAGACACCCATCTTTGTAATAAAGTAATTGGTCTTCCTGAATACCTATAGGTGAGCAAGAAAGTGCAGGTTGCACTTGACAGCAGTGAACTTCAGATGCATGCCTTTCAGAGAAATGCTGCTGAAATTCTTGGAATAATTCTGTTTTGATTCACTTACTAATAGTGTATCTTGGATGTAGCCATAAAATTATGTCTCAAGTACATCTTGTTGGGTGGGTCTATTACTTTTATTTATTTTCTTCCTTCTCAAAGAAATCTAAATACTCTACTGTTTTCAGGAGCAATGACATTGCTTTTATCCTCAAGGGTACATTAAAATGATGGTGCTTAATGTGCATTTAATTCTTTTCCAAATATGAGCAAGAAAAGCGAAAGAGACCAGAATTTCTGAGATGCAAAGAATATATTTTTTAATACTGGAGTGGTTTGAAATCAAAGTTTCAGGCTTGCTAGACTGACACACTCGTGTTTAATCCATTCTTTCTGAATTTTTGCTATTGTTATTTTTGTTATGAAGTTCTACTTTTTACCTCAGCCTTCATTTCCCTTTTCCTGCTATAGCTGGGATAAGAGGTATGTACCACTAAGGTGGGGATTTCAATGTTTGTAACAAATTATCTGTAAGTAGTTATACAAAAGAGTTTCCATTGTTGTGCAGGAACTCAGTCCTGAGGAAAAAAAGAAGCCATGTGACGAAAGGTCAAAGTGGGAATCTTTATTGGAACTCAGTCGTAAGAAACAGAGAAGCCACATTTTGAGAGGTCACATTGAAAGTCTTTGGAGAGGGAGTGACTGCGGGTGTTCTGTCTCAAAGACCTACAGCTGCCTTGAATACACTTCCCACTGTTAGAAAACTGAGCCCTGACAGTCAGGAAGTAAGTCAAGAGCAGTAAAACAACATCAAGAAACGAAGGGAGATCAACTCCAATGGAGAGCTGAAATGGAATGTCATGGTGACTAAGGAGACATGAGACTTGGGATTATGGCATCTGAGTTGGTCCAGGCCTGAATAGGGTCACAGTTAAGGGATAGCATCACAGGGAGCAGAGAATCTCAGGATATCAAGGCACAGGACTGACAGGTCTAGTAACCTATGATCTAAGACCTCGCATCTGCTTCCAGGAATTCCAGCACACCTATCACCTGGGCCTGTGACTTCACCTTCCTCCACCATGAAGGCAAGATGGTGCCAGTTAAACCCAATTCCCTATCATCCAGCACGTGGCCAAGATGGAGCCAGTTAGAACTAATATTTTTATTTCACAATCAGTGTGTCAATTTGTGAGTATGATGCATCTTGATTGATTGTCATTCCCTCTGTCATTCTTTTCCCTCTCTTCCAACCCTATCCCTCCCCTGAAGTTATGTGGTTTTAGCTTCACATTTCACATGTACATTGAATATGACAATTGTAAACTCCTATTCTTCCTCTCTCCATTCATCTTGGCCCCACTTCTTGACAACTCCTGATTCCCACAAAATGTGTGTCAGGTTCCTGGTATTCATTTTATTTAATTGTACATTCCTGTTTAAAAGAGTTATTCCAGCGAAAGCCACGGAAAGCTGCAAAAAGTGGCGGCTGGTGCCGGCTCCAAGCCACGAAAAATGGCAGCAGTGGAGGGCGCCAGGCCGGGAGCCCAACGGCTGCAGAAACCAGGACAGAACCGGGCCAGCGAAAGGCGGAAGCAGCAGAACCCAGACGCAGAACCAGAACAGCAAGCAGTGGAACCCAGATGCAGAACAGAGGTGGCGGCAGAGAACCGAGGGGAGTAAAAGACTCCCCACCACCGTGGAACACCCCCAGATGGACACAGAGGCGTGAGTAATACAGCACGTCCCCAAACACATCTGGAAAGCGGAGCGGGTGCCAAGCAATAGAACTTAACTCAGACCCCAACACCCCGCCCCGAGAAAGACTGGCAGGAGCAGGAGGCCAAGGAATTTAGAATACTGTCCCTTCCCTCAACAGCCCCCTCTCTCAGGCCATTGACTGGAGACTGACAGGTGGGCTACCTAAGACCCAGCACCCCACCAAGGGAGGCGGGGCTGTCCCAACTCCCACCCACCCAACGGGCTCAACCCCCAGCCCTATGACTGGAGACTGACAAGCGGGCAGACCCTAAGACTCACCACCCCACCAGGGGAGGCGGAGCTGTCCCCGCTCCCACCCGCCCACCAGGCTCCTCTCCCAGGCCACTGGATCTGGAGAGTGGAGGGTGCTGGGGCCCTGCCTTACAACAGTGGGTAGGGGGTGCGGGAAAATAGGAGCCAGCATCTGCCCCCCCTCAATTCTTGAGCGGGGCATCCTCCAGCTGGGAATCCTGAGCAAGACAGCACCGAGGTGCCCCCCACAGTCACAGACTCTGACAAAGCACTGGAAACACAGCAGGGATCTGAAGGGCTGACCAATAGCCAAGCTCCCTTCTGAGAATCAAAAAGGCGAGGCTCCGCCCTTGGAGCCCACTTTCTCAGCTGGGCCCCGCCCCTGGGAACAGAGGGGTCTCCTGCTGGTCCTGCTGAGAGCTCCTGAAACTTTCAATCCCCAAACCCTTGGCTTGGGGCTGCCACTGGAAGCAGCACAGGAAAACGTCTGCCAACTGCGCTAAGACTGAAGCTCGCAGATCCATCCCATGGTCCACTGTGAGGCCACTGGTTGGGCTAAGAGCTAGTCATGCAGCAACACATAAGTTTTATTCTAATGCTTTCCAAACTTTGTACTCAAATACGCTACCTACTTACCAACTTAGGTCAGTTATCCTTATGCTATACCTTTCTTCATTACTACAATATTCTTACACTCCTACGTTAATCCTCTTGTACCTCCCCTGACCTCTCTCATTCTATTTTTTTATCTCTGGACCTCTGTTCGTTTTTCAATCCTTATACTGCACGGATCTACACTTGATGGCTGTTGAGCAATACTGTATATCTAGGTGTTTAATTATTCTCTAGGCTCAGAGGGACTTAAAGACAATAGAGATTGGATTGAAAGGCTTATTGTTTTGGGTATAAATCGCTTATCAGTGGATGCATTAGACTGGTCTGTAACTGCACAAAAAGAAAGAGTGATAACACCAATCAAAACTTGTGAACATCTAAAGTCTGCCAGCTACAGAGGTCTAGGTTGGTTATATCTGAAAAACTATAATCGTGTTTAGTATTAATCTTGCTCCCATTTTCAAATGGGCAGAACAAGAAACTCAAGAAAAATGTCAAATCAAGAAACAACATCCCCCACCCAATGTAAACAGACAATGGAACAGTCACTGGCAAACCTAGAGGAGAGTCTTCCAAGTGCTATACAAATGCAATTGGTAAACATCATTAATGAAAAATGTGAAAATATAAAGAAAGAGATAAGGGAGGAAGCCATACCTGAACAAGAGGAAACCATAAACAAGGTGATAAGTGAAAAAGAAGAAGCCATAAAGGAGGCCATAAGAAAGGTTTTTCAAAGAAAGATGGATGAATTCATAGAATCCACAAATAAAAAGGTGACCGAACTCCAGCAAATGTTCAAAGAAAATAAAGCTACTGAGCTAACCACACAAATGGAAATCAAGGAGCTAAAGAAATCCATACATGATCTAAAAGAAGAGATGCAAGTCATCAAAAATGAGCAATTAGAAGCAAGGGAGATGAAAAATAAAGTAGATAGCTTTGATAGCAGGTTAGACAATGCAGAGGAGAGAATCTAGTTATTATAGAGAAAGAACAGAAAATGAGTCAATCCAAATCTAGGAAAAATGAGAGAGCGCTTCAGGAGGTCCAAGATACAATTAGGAAGCCTAATTTAAGGCTAATTGGTATTGAGGAGGGCATGGAGAAAGAGGTCAATGGTATTGGAAATATACTTCAGGGAATCATCTCAGAGAATTTCCCAAATATCCAGAAGGGAAGGCCCATCCAGATACAAGAAGCTTTTAGAACCCCAAACAGACCTGAACAGAAAAGAACATCCCACTGCTACATCGTAATCAGAACTGGATCAATAGAAACCAAAGAAAGGATCCTAAAGGCAGCCAGGGTAAAGGGATCAGTAACCTATAAAGGAAAACCAATCAGAATAACCCCAGATTTCTCAGCAGAGACCATGCAAGCAAGAAGTGACTGGAAGCATATATGTCATGCCCTGAAGTCAAATAAATACCAACCAAGAACACTGTACCCAGCTAAGCTCTCATTCATAACTGAGGGAACAATAAAAACATTCCATTCCAGGGAAAAGCTGCAACAATATGTCGCAACAAAACCAACACTACAGAGAATTCTCAAAGATGTTCTATACATAGAAAACCAAAATAAATGCAATATAGGGAAAGAAATGGCACCTAAACAGCATGACATCTAAGGACCACAGAACTGTCAAGACATAGGCCCTAATAAAAGCTTTTAAAAATGGTAGAAACTAATAAATATCTCTCAATCCTAACTCTCAATGTCAATGGACTCAACTCTCCAATTAAACGGCATAGGCTGTCTAGTTGGATCAAAAAGCAAGAGCCATCGTTCTGCTGTCTTCAACAGACAGATCTTACCCCAAAAAACAATCATCTCTTGAAAGTGAGAGGTTGGAATAAACTCTATCAAGCTAATGGCCCCCATAAACAGGCTGGAGTTGCCATCCTCCTATCAGATAAAATAGACTTCAAACTAAAATTAGTAAGAAAAGACAAAGAAGGTTACTACATACTACTAAAGGGATCTTTCCTCCAGGAAGACATAACGATCCTAAATATTTACACAACCAATCCCGGAGCTCTGAACTTCATCAAGCAAACTTTACTTACACTGAAAATCGTACATAGATCGAAATACAGTGATTTTCGGTGACTTTAACACACCACTCTCACCTATGGACAGATCAACCAGGCAAAAACTCAACAGAGAAATCTTAGAACTGAACAACTATATAGACCAACTAGATCTAACAGACATCTGCTGATTATTCTACCCAGCAACAACACAATATCCCTTTTTCTCAGCAGCACAAGGAACATTTTCCAAAATAGATCACATCTTAGGCCATAAAACAAACCTGGTCAGATTCAGAAACACTGAAATTATTCCATGCACACTCTCAGACCACAAAGGCATCAAATTAGAACTGAACACACATCTCCACCAACAAAAACCCTGTAACTCATGGAGACTGAACAACACATTGCTGAATCACCAATGGGTCATCGAAGAGATTAGAACAGAAATCCAACAGTTTATGAAATTTAACAGTAAAGAGCACACAAAATACCAACTCCTTTGGGACACAGCAAAGACAGTACTCAGAGGAAAATTTATAGCGCTGAGTGCCTACAACAACAAGTTGGAAAAATCGCAAACCAACAAGTTAATGTGTCACCTTAAGCTCCTGGAAAAAGAGCAACAAACCAACCCTAATCCCAGTAGAAGAAAGCAAATTATTAAAATCAAAGCAGAATTACATGATTTGGAATCCAAAAAAACTATAGAAAGAATCAAGAAAACAAGGAGTTGGTTCTTTGAAAGAATTAACAAAATTGACAAGCCCTTAGCAAATCTTACCAAAAAAAGAAGAGAGCATATCGAAATAAACAAAATTGCAGAAGAAAATGGTAATATCACGACAGAAATTACCAAGATCCAGAATATCATGAGGGAATACTTCTCAAACCTTTACGCCAACAAATTTGAGAATCTAGATGAAATGGATGAATTCCTAGCCAATATTAACATACCCACACTGAACCAAGAAGAACTAAGCCAAGTCAACAGGCCTATTTCAAGCTCTGAATTAGAAATGGCAATTAGAGAACTTCCACCTAAGAAAAGCCCAGGGCCAGATGGATTCACAGCTGAATTCTATAAGGTCTTCAAAGCAGAGCTCACACCAATACTCCTCAAGCGCTTCAACGAAATTGAAAATGAAGGTTCCTTACCAAACTCATTCTATGAAGCCAGTATAACCCTCATCCCCAAACCAGACAGAGATTCATCAAAGAAAGAGAACTATAGACCTATTTCTTTGATGAACATCGATGCAAAACTTCTCAACAAAATACTGGCCAACCGTCTAGAACAACACATCAAAAAAAATTATACACTATGATCAAACTGGATTCATCACGGGGAGGCAAAGCTGGTTCAACATACGCAAATCAATTAATATAATTGAACACATCAACAGGAGCAAGGACAAAAGTCACATGATTGTCTCAATGGACGCGGAAAAGGCATTTGACAAGATCCAACACCCCTTTATGTTAAAAGCTCTGGAGAAACTAGGAATCCATGGAACATTCCTCAATGTAATAAAGGCTGTGTATGAGAAACCCACTGCTAGTATTACACTTAATGGTGAAAATCTAAAGCCATTCTCTCTAAAATCGGGAATGAGACAAGGATGCCCACTCTCTCCACTACTCTTAACATAGTACTAGAATTCCTAGCCAGTGCAATAAGGCAAGAAGCAAGCATAAAGGGGATCCAAGTAGGGAAAGAGGAAATAAAACTATCCCTCTTTGCAGATGACATGATTCTGTATTTAAAGAATCCTATAGGGGCCGGGGGTTTGGCCTAGTGGTTAAAAAAGTGCTTGCCTAGCATGCATGAAGACCCGGGTTTGATTCCTCGGCACCACATGCATAGAAAAAAGCCAGAAATGGTGCTGAGGCTCAAGTAGTAGAGCTCTAGCTTTGAGGAAGTCCTCCTTGGCACAGGTAGAAACTTTCTTAATAAGGACCAAGAATCACAACAAATCAGAGAAAGGCTGGATAAGTGGGACTGCATTAAACTGCAGAGCTTTTATATGGCAAAGGACATAGTTAGTAAACTAATTAGCAAGCCTACAGAGTGGGAGATCTTCACCAACGAAACAACGGACAAAGGCCTCATATCTAAAATATATCAACAACTCAAAAAATTGAATCACTCCAAAACTAATCTCCAAAGTAACAACCATCCCATTAAAAAATGGGCCAAAGACTTAAAGAGAGTCTTCTCTGAAGAAGAAACAAAAATGGCCTATAGACACACGAAGAAATTCTCCACATCTCTGGTCATAAAAGAAATGCAGATCAAAACAACTCTAAGTATCCACCTCACTCCAGTTAGAATGGCCAGGATCAGGAAAAGGAATAATAACAGATGCTGGAGGGGATGTGGCCAGGAGGGATCACTACTACACTGTTGGTGGGAGTGCAAACTCGTTCAACCACTATGGAAAGCAGTGTGGCAGTGCCTCAAAAGGCTAAACATAGAACTCCCCTATGACCCAGCAATTCCACTACTTGGCATTTACCCAACCAGCCAGAAACAAGGGCATACTAAATCCACTAGCACAACAATGTTTATTGCAGCACTATTCACCATAGCAAAGATATGGAGCCAACCTAGATATACCTCAGTTGATGAGTGGATCAACAAGTTGTAGTATTTGTACACAATGGAATTCTATGCTGCTGTCAGAAAGAATGACACTGCCCCATTTGTTAGGAAATGGAAAGACTTAGAAAAAATCATATTAAGTGAAGTAAGCCAGACTCAAAGGAACTTAGGCTCAATGGTTTCCCTCATTCGTCATAATCAGTAGAAACCTTGGGCTCTACTAGCAGAGATCTGCAATAGAGCAAAATCTTGATACATAAGGCCATATAGTATGAAGCTAATTGAAAGGACCTTCAGGATATTGAAACAAAAGCCATATAATGAAAGATTGTTGTCCTTAATGTACTATGTTGTCTCTCATCTCCTTTGCTGTCCCTTGGTTATCTTATATTTTTATAGTATCTCACTTTGTCATCTGATATATTGAATTTATTTGTATTTGGTTATTTGAAATTTGATAGGGAAGGGGGGAAAACCAAGGTGGGTGGGGGGTGTGGGGGGGAGGGTAATGGGTATCAAGACATGTGAAAGGGTATCAATGTATGTGAATTAATGCACCTTCTATCTGGCAAATATCATGTAACCATTTTACTAATTACAGAAAAAATAACTAACTAAGTAAAAAATTAACTACCAAAATACTGTAAGTGGAGCTGCAGCTCAATTGGTAGAGTACTTGAACAGTGAATGCTAAGGGATAGTGAATGTCTACGCTCTGAGTTCAAGCCCTAATAACAACACACGTACTCACAAAAACACTGTACTGGTTTTATGGAATAATAATTGGCATTCTGACTGACTATGCTTTTTTTAACTAGTAAAACCAAATCTTTTTGTAAAAAAAAAAGAGTTATTCCATTGGAATCCTCCCTGGCTGCCTTTCTCAATTTGTGTATATATGTTCACATTTGCATATGTGCTTATAATTTAACTTCTAGATATGAAACTTATCCCCATTAAGATGGGTCATGTGAGCTTTTCCCTCTTCCCCACTGCCCTCTAGCCTAACCTGGAACTTCCATCCTCTGATCTTAGTCTCCAAGTAGCTATCATGACAGGAATGAGTCATCAGAGCTCACCCCTTGAGCATCCTTTTCCAGATGGATCAGAAATTGGTTGTTAATGGAGAAACCTTTAAACTCAGAAACTCATTGTATATTCTGTATTTCTTTTTGCAGAAAATATCTAAATTGCCCATAAAACTTTTATGAACAAGGCCATTTTCAAAGCTGAAAAGCATAAAATAATTTTGAAGTTTTCAAAGTGTGGAAGATCAACTTGTTCCTCGCTTCTTTGTACACTCCCCCTTGGCCTACTTTTTAGTGGGAAGCTCTTTTATAATACTGCTTTCCCTTCACTTCCTTGTTTCTGAATGATTGATGTCTAGAGGATTTTTTTTTGGACTTGGGTAAATTCAGGGAATTTATCTTTTGCTCACAAGATTTGCCTTTGTACCGTTTTCTGGCTCCGAAGGTCAGCACACTGATTTCCCTCAGCAACCCACACTTGCGGTCCTTAGAGGAGATGGTAAATAATATAAAAATTCACATTTATCTGGAAAACATTTATAATATCAAAACTGTGATGGGTTAATAGATATCACATTAATGATTTTAAAAAGAGTTGTTTTGCATTGAGATTTTGTTAAGTAGATATTGATGAGATGAAAAGGGAATAATGGAACCCTGGTGACTTGGATAATTCCTGGAGAATAGCTTGGGTTAAAGAAGAAATTGTGACAACAGGGCTTGGTTTGAGCAACATAGGAAGGAGACTATAGGTCTAACCAAGTGTCCCAGCCAGAGTGGCTAAGCTGAGGAAGTTAAAGGTAAAGCAAGGAAGAAACAAAGCAGGAAGTTCCTTTTCCTATTATCTACCTTGCAATTTTACCCTCTAATGCTTCCTGTCAATGGAATTTTACTAGTCATTTAGCAAAAGAGCCTGGCAGATTCAGTTTTCTACAGTTGAGGCTTCAACATCCCAGAGTAGAATGAACTTGGAAGAAAATTCATAATTGATTTGCACACACATAGTAATTTGTATTTTCTATTGAAATGCTACCACCATTAAATACATGATGTTTTATCAACTAATACAGTAAATTACCAATAGAAACTTCACATGTTTCTGTCATTCATGAATTACTGTCTGCATTTTAAACTTTGATAGGAAATATTTCAAATTAATATTTGGTAATTTTGGGTAGATTTTTTTCATCTGTATTTATTTACAATTTAATTACATTTTACATCAAGTGCAATCACACATGAATAATTTAAATACCAAATGTATTTCTTCCCTTCCCCTCCACACACAAAACAGAATTTAAAAACAGTAGAATATTCAGAGAAGGACTTTAGACTTCATGTAATCAATGAACTTGAAATTTTTTAAGTTATTTACATAACTTGTCAATTTTTTAGCACCTTAGTGCTAGATTGAGACAATAATACTAAAGAAAAAAAGAGATTTGCATTTAACACATGACTTCATTAACCCAATTTTTCTGAATTATATGAGGTGGAGCTGTTTTAGGTGTACACTTTGAGTACAAGGAACAGGAATAGAAATGAGAGCAGAATGGGTGGAGATGCTAACTCAGCTTGTTAAGGAGATACAATTAGAAGCTGTACTACCCAGAAGGCATGCATTATCTTTTTTTTTGGCATAAAATTCTTTGAAGTATGCTCTAAGTACTTGGAGAAAAATATTTTTTTTCAGCAGAAGAATCACCAAAAAGTTTATGAGAGCAAGACAGAAAATGCACACAGATTAGTTTAAGAAGCACTATGGAGATGCTTATGTAATGGATTACCTGTTCAGTGTAGGAAACAAGAGAATCAGGGAGGTGGAAAGCAGAAATGGGCTTCTAGTGTCCCCTGGGTAAAGAAAGAGAGTCTGAATGATTCTGCCTAACACAGAGCCTCTGTTTCAATGCAGTTAATGAAAGCTACACTCAAAGCTATATAATTGATTTATATTCTGGTTATTGCCTCTCAGCAAGCACTCCTCTTCATCAAAACCTTCAGCATATGCTAAAACATCTACTTGTCCCCAAATGTACTGTGGTTTTTCTGTGATTTTTTTTTTGCTCCTGAATTCCTCAGTTTGAAATGCTCTTTATTCCTTTCTTCTTCCTCTTGAAATTCTACCAGTCAAGATTTAGTTCATGCATTCCTCAGGCCATCCCATTTTGTATTATTTCTTTTTTGTTTATTGTAATTAATAGAAGGATTACATTATATTCACCAGATAGGAGGTGCATTACTTCACAAACATTGATACCCTTTCTCATGTCTTTGTCCCCATTTCCCTCCCCCCACCCCCACCCCTCATCTTGTTTTCCCCCCTACCCTATCCTATTTCAAATTTCTAATTAGTCACTTCCACTTCACTCCTAGATCAACTTGATGGCTTAGTGTCCATATTTCCTAAACAATTCCTTACTTTGGGCAATATACTTCCTTGATGATGTATAATGGTCTATTATGGGCGAAAGTCTCATATTCTCCTGCCAGAAACCATATGTATATATATATATATATATGTTTATATATATATAAACATACATAGGTGTGTATTTGTATTTACACACAACACATTTTACATACAATTTGCTAAGAAAACCTAGAGATTTTCAAGGATTTAGGATTTTAGAAATTTAATGCACACTTTTTGTTTTTTTTCCCTTCTCTGCCTTTCTGTTGTCTCTTTTCTTTTATTTCATCTTCTCTTCTTCTCGCCTTTCCCTCTATCCCTACCCCTCCCATTCTAAATCCACTAACACAATGATTTTCATTGCAGCACTATTAACCATAGCAAAGCTATGGAACCAACCCAAATGCCCCTCAGTAGATGATTGGCTCAACAAGATGTGGTATTTGTACACAATGGAATTCTATGCTGCCATCAGAAAGAATGACATCGCCCCATTTGTAAGGAAATGGAAAAACTTGGAAAAAATCATATTAAGTGAAGTAAGCCAGACTCAAAGTAACATAGGCTCAATGGTTTCCCCCATTTGTCATAAACAGTAGAAACCTTAGCCTCTCCTAGCAGAGATCTACAATAGAGCAAAACCTAGATACATAAGGCCATATGGGATGAAGCTAAATGAAAGGACCTCCAGGATATAGAAACTATGTTATCTCTCATCTCTTTTATTGTGCCTTGGTTATCTCATATTGTTATAGTATTTTACCTTGTTATCTGATATATTGTATATATGCTTATTTGGTTATTTGAAGTAGGATAGGGAAAGGGGGAAAACAAGATGAGGAGTAGGGGTAGGGAAATGGGGACCAAGACATGAGAAAGGGTATCAATGTTTGTGAAGTAATGTACCTTCTATGTGGTGAATATAATGTAACCCTTCTAGTAATTACAATAAAATATATGAAAAAAAGATTACTTCATTCCTGCATCTTTTCAATTGTTTCTTCCTTGTATTTGCCCTTTTCTTTTCCTACTTAATGGGATTTGGCTTTCTGTTGCAGGATGTTTGTGGGGTCTTTGTCCAGTTTCATCCTGGTGACAGCCATCTTGCTGAGGAGATGCCCACATAGACAGTGTTGCCTTGCCTTTTCCCACTGTCCCTGTTCAGTGTAGATGACACACTTCTTCCTGTGACCCTGCACCACTTTGCCAACCTGCTGTTCTTCATAGTGCCAATCTACTACCTCCACCTCATCGTCCTTTTGGGTGGGCATAGGCCACACGTTGTCTCAGCTCTTTGGAAAGAGAGGAAGACATAATCTTCTTGTGAATGTGGGAAAGTGCATGGAAATGCCTCTTCCGGTTCTTGCTTCGGTTAGAAGTGACAAAGGGATTGAACTTCATTTTGGCCGCTCTTGCTTCAATGATGGCCAAAAAGGGAAAGAGCACAAGATGTCTTTATACACATGAAGCTATTGTTATTCTTTTTATAATAAGAAAGACAACTGTAGGTAAGTTTGATTATTCTCGTAAAGACTGTCTATTAAATATAAGGTCATGCATGAACATGAACATCAGTATTTCTTACAATATCTGATATTGTAAATTATCTCCATCATCTACAATAAAAGAATGAAGTATAAAGTGCAATACTTTCAGATTTTTCTCTTTACAAGTTGTCTAATTTTATACATCTTATCTTGTTCCCAAGTCCCAATTTCCTCTTTTATAATATGAACAAATGGAGTCTTATGTTTGTTAATCCACTGAAGTCTCAAAGATGCATTTGGTCAGGACTCAGTGGCCCATGCCTACAATCTTAGCTACTCAAGAGGCTAAGATCTGAGGATTGTGATTTAAAGCCAACTCGGACAGACAGAAATCCTCGAGATTCTATTTTTAGTCAACTAGCAAAATAAAAGTCTGGAGATATGGCCCAAGTGATAGATCACCAGCTTCTACCAGCCAGAAAGAGAAAGCTAAAAGATAGACAAAATGGAATCCTATGCTGTGGTTATAATGATAGCTGAAGAAATATAAGATGGTAATTATTTTAGTGTGCTATCAGTTATATTTTAGAATACATGAAAAAGATTATCAAAATATTTAAAATAAATAATGTAATCGCAGTGTATCAAAATCAGAATTAATGGAGTGTAATGTAAAATATGTGATTAATTGTCTTAAACATACAAAAGTCCAAGGATAGGGCTGGGAGTTTGACCTAGTGATAGAGTGCTTGCCTAGCATGCACGAAGACCCGGGTTCGATTCCTTGGTACCACATACACAGAAAAAAAGCCGGAAATGGTGCTGAGGCTCAAGTGATAGAGCTCTAGCCTTGAGAAAATCCAAGGACAGTGCTCAGGCCCTGAGCTCAAGCCCAGGACTGGCAAAAAAAAAAGTCCAAGGTAGCTATTTTTCTAAAGAACAATTCATAACTGCTGCGAGATGCTAGTGAAGCATACCTATAATCCTAGCTATTCTAGAGGCTGAGATCTGAGGACTGCAGTTCAAAGCCAGTACTGGAAGAAAGTCTTATCTCTTAATTCACCAGCAAAAAGCTGGAAATCGATGTGTGGTTCAACTGGTAGAGCACTAGTCTTGAGCTCAAAAGCCAA
The DNA here is from genome assembly GCF_031878675.1 of Megascapheus bottae. Lineage (NCBI taxonomy): Eukaryota > Metazoa > Chordata > Mammalia > Rodentia > Geomyidae > Megascapheus > Megascapheus bottae. The sequence goes on from NC_143509.1 coordinate 50,019,744, forward strand.
GTTAGGACACAAGGCAAACACACACATATATACACATGTATGTGTGTATATACATACATTTATTCAAATGACACAACTTCTGTTGCTTATGGTTTAATTATAAATGGTTTAATAAGCCATTTGGAAATTTTAATTGTTTTTGCATTGAAAAACTAATAGCAAATATAATATATATTAGTAAACTCCAAGAACAAGTGTGAGCTCAATACATAGGCACATACATTATATACTCTAACTCTTGGTGACTAAATTGCTGTTTCTGTGTCTTTTTATCTATATTGTCTGTTTCTGGGAGGCAATTCAGCTTCATTCACCATTCTCAGCAATGTCGTCTTTCTTTCCCTGAGCCACTTCCTATTGCTACAAAAAATGAGTGGAAAAGCATACACTGCTGGCAATGATGAAGCCTTTATTTGAATTTGGAATCAAGCATTATTAAAGCTTATTCTCTACTCATTTTCTATATCACTCTCAGTTTTCTATACAGTTATTTGGAAGTTCATGAAAGGATCAAAGTAGACAACTGGGAAATTAAATTACTTTGGGACCAGTGAAAGTTGTTTCAAATGGTAAACTATATACACAAGTGAGATTATTTATTTAATTCTGAAGTTGTCCCTTTCCTTAGCTGTGGCCTTTAAAACCAAATAAATACATCATGTATAATTTAAAGTAAAAACAGAACTTGTTAAATAGGCTTTAAAGGTTGCCAGAATTTTGAGTTGAACCAAAGACAGGAAAGTTTCATCTATTCAAAACACAAGTATTTATACTTCTTTCACATTTCTAAAACTGAAATGAGTCACATTAATGTGTAATTGCTTATACTTATAATTGCTGTGGCCTGGGGTTTTTGGCAATATTTTTATTGCTTGCCCCAGTGTGAATATCAAAAGCTCTGGCTTCGACACCCACAAAATGGATATCCACAGCATGTAGGAAGATCTCTGAGATAGATGCACTCTGAGAAAAGTCAATGATGTCAATTCTCCTGGTGGCACAGAGGGCAAATTGAGGGAAATGGAATGGCTATGGGTTACTTGAGAATAAAACATGATTCTGAATGGTCAGACTGAAGGGGGAATTTCCAGAAATTTTAACCAATTCATTCCATTTGTATGCATAAAGGGATATGTTGTTTTGAACAATGGTCAAAATTATTTTCAAAGCTATACTAGGCTAAGCATTAATGGCTCAGGCCTATAATTATTTTTATTTTTTATTTTTATTATTAAAGAATTTATTAACATTGACTTTTACATCATATTTCAAATGTCATGTTTAACAGACAAGTATTCAAGAAGGGAATCTCTATATACAATCACTGGCACATAGATTTTAGAACATAATTAAAATTAAGCTGAGAGTTTATATGTCATAGACACATGTCAATCTATATAACATTATGTCTATAGAGTATATATCCCATCATAGATTTTTATGTCTATGCAATTATGTTTATATCTCCAAGACCATGTCCATAACATTGGGAACCCAAATATTGAATCATCGCTCTTGTACTGTTTGGATCTAATATCCACATATTAAGGATACCAGGCACTTTTTGTTCCTTTAGTCTTGACTTATCTCACTCAACATGATTCACTTTAATTTCATCCACTTCCCAGCTATGCATTATTTGATCTTGTCTGTTGGCTATGTAGAATTCCATTGTATATAAATATATATATGTATGTACATATATCACATTTTTTTGTATCTATTCATCTGCAGGAGGGTATCTGGGTTGTTTCCATTGCTTGGCTATTGTGAATAGGGCAGAGATGAACGTGGCTGTGCAAGTGTTCAGGCCTATAATTCTAGCTACTCAGAGGCTGATATCTGAGGATGAAGATTCAAAACTAGCCTAGGAGAGTAAGTCCATGGGACTCTTCAGTTAATCACCCAAAGCCAGAAAGTGGAGCTGTGCCTCAAGTGATAGAGCACTAGCTTTGAGCACAAAATCTCCAAGACAGAGTCTAGGCCATGAGTTCAAGCCTCAGTACTTGCGCGTGTGTGTGCGCGCGCTCTCACACACACACACACACACACTTTTGCACACGTGCACACACACACACACCTATTAATATATGAAAGCACGTATCCATTTGACGCAAAGCATTTCTTTTCCATAGTTATATAAACAACAATGATTCATTTTATAACTAGTCATGTCCTAAATACCATATGGGGTAAATGATGCCTTGCAATTTTCATGTAGGAGTTTAGGAGCTTTATTTTATCCTGTAATCCTGAATATTTCAGCATGTCATTCTTTCAGAATGAAGGCCAATCTCAGCATAATGCCATCCAATGTCCAGTCCAAATTTACATTTCCCAAATATTAAAGAAAGGTTTATTTAAAAGAAGTCATCATATAAGGGTCAGGAGTGTGTCCTCATGGTCGAGTGCTTACCTAACATTCATGAAGCCCTGGGTTCGAGTTCTCCATCCCAGATACACACAAAAAACCAGAAGTGGTGCTGTGGCTCCAGTGGTAGTGTGTTAGCCTTGAGAAAGCCCAAGGACAGTGCCCAGATCCTGAGTTCAAGCCCCAAGACTGGAAAAAAAAGAAAGTAAACAAACAATTAGCATCCACTTGTTTTATGTAAACCATTTTACTAAAATCACTAATATCAGCACTGTGTATAAAATCCTCCATTGTGCTATATTTATACACTTCAGGACTGTGGTGGTCATCTGATTTCGCCTAATGAAATATTTGAAGAAATTATTTGGTCGCCCTATCCAAATTAAATAAAAACAAACAAATCACAACAAAATAAAATCCTAGACTACTTGGACTTTACTCTGTATGATTTTCTTTTACTAAGTTTCTTATTTTGGGGAATGGTCCTGGGACATAAAACTCAAAGCTTGCACTCTACTACTTGAGCCATACCTCTAGTCCAACCTCTTAAATTTCCTTTGACTCATTTTGTTTGCATTCCTTCTTAGAATTTTTGGAAATTTAAAAATTATCTTTAAGTAGTTTTACAAAATAATGATCATTTAACAAACAGTTTATGAATACAGTACATTTTGATCAGTGTCTCCCCTTTCATCATGCTTTGTTTTCTGGTTAATTGGAGATAGACTTTTGTCCCCATACTGGCTTCAAACCATTGATCTCAGCCTCCTGAATAACTGTTTCCAGGTTCACATTGGCCACATTGAACTTTTGGTTGGATTAGGTTGCAGGCATTGCAGGGACTGCATTGTACTCTACAGCATCAAACATGCAGAAGAGGGCTTATGACAGTGACTTTTGAAGGGTCAGTGTTTAGAGTCTGACTCATTTTGAGAAACCACCTCATCTTGATGAGGCAGCTCAGATTTTCCTGTTGTAACTTGAAAACAGCTTCCTGAACGTTTCCTTTAGATAGGTGTGGATACTTGGAGAGAACGGCATCTCACAATGAATAAAAATATTCCTTTTCAACAAACATCTTAATGTTCCATTATTGTATAAAAGTGCTCAGCGCTTTAGTGTCAAAAGAGGCTTAAGGAGCACGTATGCACTAAAGACCAAAAAACCCAAAATATTCCGAATAGCAGATAGTGAATGTTAACATTAAGCTTTTCATTTATGTACAGGCAAAGAATGAAAACCATGCGGGGAAATGAACATTAAAAGATATATAGTCTTGGGTTGGGAGTTTGGCCTAGTGGTAGAGTGCTTGCCTAGCATGCATGAAGACCCAGGTTTAATTCCTTGGTACCACATACATAGAAAAAATTTGGAAGTGGTGCTGTGGTTCAAGTGGTAGAGCTCTAGCCTTGAGAAAGCCCAGGGACAGTGTTGAGGCCCTGAGTTCAAGCCCCAGGACTAGCAAAAAGAAAAATGATATATAGTCTCTTCTCTGTACCTTTACCTTAACAAATGCTTATATACCCAACATAAAACATAGACACGAGCAAGCTTGTTTATTTTTGGTTGAATAAGTTCCTATCAAATGGCCCAGAATATGTAATTGAAAATTTCTGACAAGTATATAAAAACAAGTTATATATTTCTAACTTAAGTTGTTCAGAATTAATATTGTATTTATTTATTCATTTATTTATTTTTGTGTGAGTCATGGGGCTTGAACTTGGCCAGGGCGCTGTCCCTGAGCTCTTCAGCTCAAGGTTACCACCCTACCCTTAAGCCAAGCCTCACTTCCTGTTTTCTAGAGGTTAATTGAGATAAGAGTCTCAGTTCCTTTGTGCCTAGGCTAGCTTTGAACCTTGATCCTCAGATCTCAGCCTCCTAAGTAGTCAGGATTACAAGCATGAGCCGTCACGCCCAGCTTTGTTCTTATTCTTTTATTTCCTTGTAGCTCTTAGTAGGGCTTTCTAAAAATAATATTTAACCTAGGGTGTTCTATATGAATTGAGTTGAATTGTCTACAAAATATATCTTTTTATAAAAATTGTAAATATGTGAGTTTATAGGCTTTTCAATGGAATAATTTTTTTATTATTGTATTGTCAGTATAATGTATAGAGGGGTTACAGTTACATTCATCAGGTAGTAGGTATATTACTTTTTGAACCTTGATACCCCTTCTCATGTTTTTGTCACCTTTTCCCTCCTGCTTCCCCTTCCCAGTCATCTTGTTTTCCTCTTTCCTTCCCTATTTCAAATAAATAAGTGTATAGAAAGCATATCAGGTAACAAAGTCAGACACAGTAACCACATGAAATTAAGCAGAAGTGGAAAAAAAGAGAAAAGATATAACTTCACATAGTACATTAAGAACAACAATCACAAAGGTAAACCCCATTAGTACACATCTAGGATTCTCATAGCAGAGGATCACAATAGCTCAAAAGCTGTGTACATATGCTCATAGGGAATGAGATTAACCAATTGAACTCTAGACTATCAAATGGCATAATTCAATCATTTTGTAAGCATAAATCCGAGCATCATACAACACCTTAGGAATATGTGGAATTATAGCAGGCAATTGATGACCTACTCTTGTAACCCTAGCTATTCAGGAGACTAAGATATGAGGCTCTTGGTTCAAAGACAGATCCTGTAGAACTCTTATCTCTAGTTAACTACCAAAAACCTGGAAGTGGAGTTATGGCTCAAGTGGTGGAGTGCCAGCCTTGCTTGAAAGAGTCAAACAAGAAGGGGAGACCCTGATTTCAATCACCATTACTGAAACCTTCCATAAAAGTACAATTAGTACTTATCAATGAACAACAAAATAAAAATATTCATTTTTCAGCTGACATAAACCATAGATTAATCAAATAGCATGGAAAACAGTAATATCTAGTCACTGATGTATCATCATACCTCTATTAGATCATTACATAATTTTATGTTACCTAGCTTTGTAGTGAATTCATCTGTCCTCAATAGACATGTTGTTAAGTAAATAGGCAAAATCTATGGGCTACCATTCCTTTTCTTCTGTTTCTATCATACTCCCAAAGTGGAAAAAATTAATCTGAAAGTGTGATTATGATCTTGGACTGTGCTTTGTAGATTATACTTTCGACAGCCATTAACCACTGCCTGACCACTGGTGATCCAGACAATGAAAGCCTGTTAGGACCATTCTTATTTCTAAAGGCACTTTAGAAATGACAAAACATAACAACATGATTGATATATTTTAAATGTTTACCTTAGCAAAATACTGTTAAGCTATAGAAAATTCAAACATGCCTTTTGAAGCCCAAGGTTATAAGAGACTTTGAACTCTCCAATGCCCTTTGAAGTTCAGGTCTCTCAAAGCTTGGTCAGTCACGCATTTTCTTCACTTTTTATGTAAATAGATGGTCGATCTTAGTTGTGAATTTGAGCATATTTCGAGATCCCTGCCAGTGGGTAAAAGATCCCTCTAGTTGAGTCTGTCTTATTATTTTCAGAGAAGATTGGAATGGGGGTCAGTGAACTGAGTCAGAAAAATCTATGCTGACCAGACTGTACCTTCTAATAGCCTGAGTGCCCAAAGAGAATGAAACAGCAGAATAAGAAGGAAACTCTTTTGTGCACATTCTAGTGCCATTATTTCTAGGCAATTTGAATGGGAGTCTTTGAGCTTTGAGTGTAGACACACACCAGTGACAGTCCAGGTGCCTTCCAGTCCTTCAGCAATAGATTGCACTGATTACTGGCCCCTCTTTGTTCAGAGGCTGCTTGTTGAAGTTATCTGTTACTCTTGTTCTCTAACTTGCAAGTAGGCATCCGGGGCTAGTCTACATTAGCCAAGTTACCAATGTGGGGATCATCTCAACTAATGTAACAGACTCCCTCAAAATTACTGTTTTTTTAAGTAGTTGTACACCTATCCTTTGCAAATGAAGTAATATCATTATTCCTAATGGATGACTAAAGTTTCACTGAGTCTATATGCTGCATTTTAAACCACAGAACTATCCTATAGTCCAGCAATTCCATTCCTAGGAACTTTACCAAAAGATTACGAAAAAAGGATACAGTAAAGCCACTTCCACAATCATGTTCATTGCAGCACTATTCACCATATCCAAGGTATAGAAGCAGCTCAGATGCCCCTCAGTAGATGAATAGATCAAGAACATGTGATATTTATATAATAAACATTTAATATTCTTCCTCCAATTGTCGTCAAATGAACTAAAATAGTAAACCATCCACATTAATATAAAAATATTGAAAAATTGTATCAGAATCTCATTCCCCATTGGTTTGGGTGACAAAATAATTCTGTGTTTTAGGCATGATACTTCAATTTCATTTCATGGATACTATCAGCAATCATGCAAATAAACTAGTTTGAAGCCAGGGAAGGTGGTTCACGCTTGTAATCCTAGCTACTCAGGAGGCTGAGATCTGAGGATCAAGGTTCAAAGCCAGCCTGGGCACAAAGGAACTGAAACTCTTTTCTCCAATTAACCTCTAGAAAATGGGAAGTGGTGCTTGGCTTAAGGGTAGGGTTGTAGCCTTGAGCTGAAGAGCACACACAAAAAAACCCAAAACAAAACAAACAAACAAAACAACAACAACAGCAAAATAAAAACTAGTTTGAACTGGGCACTGGTATCTCATGCCTGTAATCATATCTAAGTCAAGAGGTTGAGGTAGGAGGGTCAGAATTTGAAGTCAGCTTGGACAGAAAAAAAAAATCTGTGAATCTCTTATCTCCAATTACCTAGCAAAAACCTTGAATTTAGATATGGCTCAAGTCCTAGAACACCATCCTTGTGCAAAGAAGCCAAGTAAAAACTTGAGGTCCTAAAGTCAAACCCAAGTACTGGTACAAAAAAATATCCAGGCGCCGGGAGTTTGGCCTAGTGGTTAAAGTGCTTGCCTAGCATGCATGAAGACCCGGGTTCGATTCCTCGGTACCACATACATAGAAAAAAGCCGGAAGTGGTGCTGAGGCTCAAGTGGTGGAGCTCTAGCCTTGAGAAAGTCCAAGGACAGTGCTCAGGCCCTGAGCTCAAGCCCAGGACTGGAAAAAAAAATATCCAAAGTAAAACAAAAAACTTTTTTGAAAATTCTCAGAAATATTGTGTGTGTGTGTGTGTGTGTGTGTGTGTGTGTGTGAATTCTCTTGTAAACATATTTACATATATATAATATAATAATAATAAGAGAATTTCTCTTATTTCACCACAGATTAATCATAAGTAACCGTCCTGGTTTTAGCTCATCCTTGTCTATCAAAAATCTTGTCTAGATCCTTTCTTTCCAATTCCATCGGAAAGTTGACCTAAGAAATTGAGTCTGCACCTAACCTTTCAAAACAAGTCCTAAAACTTATGCAGTCTTCACAGTATTGTTGCTTTTAGGACTTCCAATAGCTCCTTCTGCTGCTGTGTCTCATTTTGCATATAAATATATATTTCTGCTATATTATTTTTAATACCATCATTTTTTCAATCCTTTTAGCTATTGTTTAATGGCCCAGATTTTTTCCTACAACTAAATTTGTGACAAGCAGCTTACACTTTTCTCCTTCCCATTCCACCCTCATACCACTGCTGTGTGTCTTTTATTGCTATCTCTCCGGGCAATTTTTCTAACAACATGAAAGAGTTATTCTGGTATTTCTTATAAAAATGGATGTATGTCAGTCTTTATTATACTTTTGTTTTTTTGTAATTTGTAGAAGTCTAGTCTAACTTTTCTTGAAATTGTCTCAAAGAAAGTTTTTCCCAATTCAATTCCTGTCTAATTTTTTTCTTTCCATATTTGTGATTACTTAATTTCCTTTATGGATTTGATTTGTTTAAAGTAGACCTTTAAAAATGGTATTTCTGGGGGCCAGGAGTTTGACCTAGTGGTAGAGTGCTTGCCTAGCATGCACCAAGACCCGGATTTGATTCCTCCGTACCACATACATAGGAAAAAGCTGGAAGTGGTGCTAAGGCTCAAGTGGTAGAGCTCTAGCTTTGAGAAAGCTCAAGGACAGTGCTCAGGCCCGGAGTTCAAGCCAGGACTGGCAAAAAATGGTATTTCTGAAGACTGACATGGTGACTCATGCCTGCAGTCCTAACTACTCAGGGGGCTGAGATCTCAGTATCGTGGTTCAAAGCCAGCCCGAGCACTAAACTCCAATTAATCACTAGAAAACCAGAAGTGGCGCTGTGGCTCAAGGCGTAACCTCCTTGAGCTGAAGAGCTTAGGGACAATTCCCTGGCCCAGAGTTAAGCCCTGCAAAAAAAAAAAAAGTTTAAGACCAACAAAAATAAACAAATAAATAAATAAAAAGTATTTCTAAGAATCCTGTCCTGTTCTTCTCTTTCTACACTCTTACAATTTCCATTTCCACAAGGCTGATGAAGTGTAGGTCTGTTCTTCCAACTCTTCCAATCTACATTTCAACCTGCTAAGCACTGACAGTACTTAGACTGACCACAGGTCTTTTGTCTATTCATTCTTGGCACACTTTGGGCCCTAGATGATCCTCAACACTTTCCAGTCAGTGAAGCCATTACCAAATCTCCAACCTTTTCCCTCAATATAATGATCACCTTGCCAATACAAAGCATTATATTTAGCTTTCTTTCTACTTTTTACAAGTTTTGGATTCCTACCCACCCAAAGTCCCTCCATTCTGTCAAATGCTCATCACCTGCACAGTTCTTCATGTATGAAACATTACTCTTTAACTGCTTAGCTCTTCTCCCTGCCCCCATGGAATATGCATCACGATATTATAAAGATCATATAGGTATATCCGTGTATTCATAATTTATTGCTTTCTGGATTACATGAAGTTTTCTTATGCCAAGGTAACAAAATTAATTCTGTGTTTACTTTAGGTTCATTTATGGTTACCTTTAAATGTGTGCATTTAAATCTTTAATCTATTGAGAATTTTCCTTGAATGTACCTGGCTTTTTCTTTTGAAAGGCAAGCAATGGCACCAGAAGTTTTTTATTATTATTATTATTATTATTATTATTATTATTATTATTATTATATTCATGTCCTTTCTCCACAGATCTGAAATATCTTCATTTGATAAACATCTGTATATATGTAGCATCATTTTAGGATTTTTATCTGATACCACTGGTCTGTCTGTCTGTTCACACATCATCATCAAACCTTTTGGAATATAGAAGCTTTGGGCAGAAAAGTCTGTTATGATATTTGGTGGAGGAAGAATTTACTTCCTTGATTTTTCCATTTTAAGAGCTTTTGCTATCTTTGCTTTCTTATTTAGTTTTATTCACAGACTTTAAAAAGAGTATTCTGGTTCAAATACATAAACAAAATACGAAACTGTGGCCATTATTGAAAAGACAGAAAATTACAAGGGCTTGATATTTATTTTTTAAAACATCACATTACATATATATATACACACATTTACACATGCTTATGATATATGATATATATGTATATATACTTAGTGGGGACTGACAGGCTTCAATTTTTATATTTATTATATTTTAGACAACTCAGATGTCTTCATTCATTCATTGTTCTGTTTGAGACCTTTGATATTATGTTAGCTTTCCTTATATAAAAAAGCAACATGTTGTTAAGTTTAAGTTTTCTTAATATTTTTTGTCTTTGGCAGCTGTTAAAAACATATTTTCCTCATTGTATCCTCCAATATTTTCTTCTACATGGGCTCTTTTGATTTCTAATGTGCAATTTGATACCTTCTGTATCTGTCTATACCAGGTTTTTAGTTAGTTGCTTGTGTTTTCAAGCAGTATAATTATATCATTTGCAAATATCATTTATGCCTTTACTCCGTGTTTTATAGACTAACACTCTCCTTTTCTTCTTTATGTTAGTTAATAACATATAACATTTAAAAAAATGAGTCTTCTGGGAATGTTTGTTTTACCCTGAGTTTGGTGCAAAATCCTTTCCTGTGTTGCTTTAAAACATGGTTTGTGCTGTAATATAAGTCCCTTATAATAAAGCATGTATTTGCCTGATGTTAATATCTACCAGTTCATCTTGCATATAGTGTATTTTATGAACATATTTTAACTTGTCCAAAATTGGATTGCATATCATCAAATCACATTTCTCCTTAGATATATTAACAGCCTACAATGTGAGAAATAGACATTTTTTTCATTACTTGAATGAATCCTCTTTGATAATGATGCATTTTTGGCAAAATAAAAACAATACTTTTATTTGCTTTTGTTATTATCTGGAAGAATTATATGGTCGTTCAAATGTGTTCCATATTATTTCCACTTTGAAATTTTTATTCAGATTTTTCTCTTTTGTCTTACTAATTTCAGGCTATAACCAGAGAAATTGAGGATAAAATTCTTTATTTTCAAGGCTTACAATTTAAGATACGTCAATCTGAGGCTGGTTTAACTATGTTGTTTATATTTTGTAACATTGATCTCTGTGGACTGAAAGAAACTCGGTTTCTTATTCTTATTGGGCTTTGACCCATTTCATCAGTCATTTCCATTTTGAGAAAATAACTATAACATTATTTAGGGTATAGATATTCATTTATAGTGGTTTAAGCTCTGTCATATCTCATCCTACCTCATCCCACTGTTCTTAGATTAGTTTTCTACCCTTGGTACAGTCACATCTGGCTGGTGGATCAAGACTCAGGTTGTTCTATCCTGCATGTGCCAATAAACTCTCCTGTTTTGCATTAAGTTTGTATGAATTGCCTTCTTTAATCACGTTCATTTATGTGCACGTTCTCACATCCTGCTTTCTGCCTCCATGTAAATTCTCTTTCTATAAATAAATAAATAACTGAATAAATCTCATTTGTTAGCACGTGGGTATAATCTTATTCTGCAATAATTTTATAATATATTGGTTTTTTTTTACCAGTCCTGGGCTTAAGCTCAGGGCCTGAGCACTGTCCTTGGATTTTTCTCAAGGCTAGATCTCTATCACTTGAGCCTCAGCACCACTTCTGGCTTTTCCTAAGTATGTGGTACCAAGGAATCGAACTCGGGTCTTTGTGCATGCTAGGCAAGCCGTCTACCACTAGGCCAAACTCCCAGCCCTTATATATTTTAGAATCTTCCTCATTTTATTTATTTGCCATCCAACTCACATAAAAGATAGAATTACTTTAATCATAATCACATTACAAATGTATAACAAGTTAAGAATAGCTGCCAGGAGAAAATGTAAATATTGTAGCAGTTCACTTCTATAGGTCTTCAACTCTCTACAAATGATCTATTAAACTTTGTATCTATTTCTTCTCACAAAGTTTAGTTTTATTAATTTTCTTTATATACACTATTGCTTTGTGAAAATGGTTGGGCAACCTTCCGGATATAAATAACTAGAAGCCATCTCATAATTTTTTTTGTGGTCATGTGGCTTGAACTCAGCCTGGGCGCTGTCCCTGAGCTCTTCAGCTCAAGGCTACTGCCTTACCCTTGAACCAAGTCCCAATCCCGTTTTCTAGAGGTTAATTGGAGTCTCAGGTCCTTTTGTGCCAGGCTGGCTTTGAACCTTGATCCTCAGATCTCAGTCTCCTGAGCAGCTAGGATTACAGGCGTGAGCCTCCATGCCCTGTGCACCGCACCAACTCCTCTTTTGTCTAATTACTTTTTTCCTCCTACCCTTTATGTTAAGTATATGTCTTTTCCACTATTATGAGCTTTATCCTGGCACCTACTCTTGATGTTTTTAAAACTGTCTTATTTCTTCAAATAAGAGATACTTTTTTTCTCATTGCAAAATGTTGTTGTAATCTGGGGCCAACCTACCTTCTTGGTGGTATTATGAATAAAGGTTTTCCCTATTTTTTCCTGGTTATCATTTTGTAAAAAGCCAAAATAAAACTATGTAGAATAGCTCAAAGCTGTTGATCTGAGTCATTTTTCGTAGTATGTGATCTGCTGTTCTTTGAATTTATATATTATATTTTTAATTTTCAAAAACTTGCTTTATGTAGTTGCTCAAAAGGGCTTCAATTCAGCATATCATTGTATGAGTACAATGCATTGTTATCAACATCACTCTATCCATCATTCTCCTCCATTTCTCCCAACACTCTGATCTGTTTTATCAAGATATAAATCTCAGCCTTTATAAAGAGAAAAATAACCTTCTTTCAGTTACCTTTTAATGTTTGCTTTTTTGTTATTTCAGTCTTTCTCCAGGGATCACATTACGTTTTTATTTGATCTGCTTTGCCAGTCATATCTGTCACTTTTACTGTTTTTTTTTAATCTATTTTGTGATTCCATTTTCAAGCCCTTACATGCATCATTTTTCATTAATTATTTGAATCTCATTTAATGTGCTTAATTATATTCTCAATTTTTTCTTTTCTCTTGTGCTTCTTCTAATACGGCATCTCATATTTTGTCATTTTATTTTTCAGCATCTCTTTCCAGAATTCCTATATTTCTATTTCATAACCTTTTGTAGCCAGATTGCCTTATTAAACTTTAAAAATAAGTGGTAGATTTCTACTTATAATTTTCATATGTTGAATGACAGACAGTGTACTTTCTGGGCATCTTCATTTTCTAGCAGTTAGTTTTACTTCTCTGTTCTTAATTTTCATTATATATATTAAATTTTATTATCAGGGTGATATATAGAGGAGTTACAGTTACATTTGTAAGGTAGTGAATATATTACCTCTTGAACATTGTTATCCCTTCCCATGTTTTTCTTCTACTTACCCCCCTTCTACCCCCTCCCAAGTTGTGAAGTTCATTTCCAATATATTATACTGTGAATATCATATTTTCAAGATATATGATTGAATAAGCTGAATCTCTCTCTCTCTCTCTCTCTCTCTCTCTCTCTCTCTCTCTCTCTCTCTCTCTCTCTCTCTCTCTCTCTCTCTCTGTGCGCGCGCGAGTGTGTGTTTGGTCAGTTGTAGGGCTTGAACTCTGGGTCTGGATGCTATTCCTGAGCTCTTTAGCTCAAAGCTACTACTCTACCACTTGAGCCACAGCACCACTTCCAGGTTTCTGGTGGTTAGTTGGAGATAAGAGTCTCATGGGCTTTCCTACCTGGATTGGTTTTGAACCTCAATCCTCAGACCTCAGTCTCTTGAGTACCTAGGATTAGGATTGCAGGTGTGAGCCACCAATGCTGGCTTCTGTTTTTGTTTTTGTTTTTTTAACTTTCCTCAGATCTCAGCTTCCTGGTTATGATAGTAAGAGTGAGACAGAGTGTGAGGCTCGTGGAATGTAATGGTTTTCTCTGCTATTTTACACTTCTGAAATATGCTTTCTACAGTGCAATGTCACTGGGTTCCATAATGCCAAAGATAGGTCTACTTACTGTAATATCTGAAAAAGATATAGTCAGTCATAGCATATATGTATATATGTAGATAATTGTATCTATCTATGTATACAGAGAGAGAGAGAAAGAGAAAGAGAGAGATTAAAGACAAGAGATGAAGGTAAGGAAGCCAAAATTGATGGACAGGTGAAAAGCAAGTGGAATCCTAAAGGATACAGATATTCCAGCTTTCAAGAGCATTGTAATAGAAATCTTCATCAGAGAATTGATCATTTCTTCTGTTTTTGCTGTGTGTGTGTGTGTGTGTGTGTGTGTGTATGTGTGTGTGTGTGCTGAAACTGGGACTTGAACTCAGGGCCTTGAGCTCTTCATTAACTATAGCTACTCAAGGCTAGCCTTTTAGAGCCTCATCTCAACTTTTTGGCTTTTTACTGGTTTATTAGAGATAAGAGCCTAGACTGCTTTGTACCCTGATTTTCAGATCTCAGCCTTATAAGTAGCCAAGCAGAGAGGTGTGAGTCATCAGTCACTGGCTACATTGCTGGTGGTTTGAGTGGAATTTGAAGAATGTAGAACATGTCCTGTGGTGTCTTTGGGAGAAACAACAATGCAAAGATAAGAGTAGTTTGGCCTAGCGGTTGAGTGCTTGCCTATCATGCAAAAAGACCCTGGTTCGATTCCTCAGTACCACATATATATTGAAAAAAGCAGGAAATGGTGCTGTGGCTCGAATGGTAGAGCTCCAGCCTTGAGAAAGCCCAACGACAGTCCGTAGGTCCTGAGTTCAATTCCCAGGACTGGCAATATTAAAAATTAAAAATAATTAAAAATAAAAGGGAGGAACAAACTGAACAGAAGTATAGAAGAAAGGATGGTGCAGTGATTCGTGGACATTCAGCTTGATCAGGGTAACAGAATGGATTATAGAGTAAGATTTTGTATGGCTCAATAAACACTAGAGGAGTTATCTTCCCAAAGACTATTTACTGAAGAAATTCTTTTAAGTTGTGCCAGATTATAACTTCAAAGAATGTCATCTAGGTAGAACGATGAAGATTCTCAATGAAGAAGCAGGAATAACAGAGCAGGAAGCCAGTTCACAAACACAAGGACCTTGCTTTCTCCTGGGAACATACTGTATTTCTTACTAACTGCTCCGGAGAAAAGTAAAAGAGCAAACTCTGTCGAATAGAATCATGTCTTGCCACTTTCCCTTTATCTCATGTGTCATACTGCAGCCTTATGATACAGACTTAGGAAAGGACCATTCCAGGAATAATCTTTTCATGTTTTTGTCCAAAGAGGAAAACAGAATTTCTGTTTCAGTGAGATAAGATGTCCATATGAATGAAAAAATATGAAAAAGACAACTGATCCAAGTAAATTAATGTGCAGCTGTAATGCTTTCCTACTTAAAAAAAAGTTAAATAAGTCAATATTTTAGGAGGATAGAGGACTAATCTCCAGTACATGATTTTTAAAAAATATCTGCAATCCTAAATCAATTTATCATATGTACTAAACTTTTTAGTTTTCAAAGTATGCTCATATATTTATGCAGCAGCACTCATTCCCATAGCTTGAAATGGCATGGAAATTTAGCCAACTTTGTAGAAGAGGAGACCAAAAATGAGATATTCAATACTTTCCTGGGGAAACAAAAACTTTGGAATTGACTAAAGAGTTATTGTTAACTTCCCTGTTACAGATGTGGAAGCACAGATGGTTGTTTTGATCAAATTCTCAGAGTTAGTTAATTGGAATTCCAATGAAATTGGAACTCAAACACCTACATTATAACACTTAAACTAGAATGCTTCTTTACATATCCCGGGATTCTGAAGATTAATCAAGACCTTTCCTATCACTTGCTGTATTCATGTGACTCAGCAATTCCTTACTTTTATTTCCCAAGGACAGAGTCATTTCTTTTAAGCATGAGTCCTTCCATCCTACAATCTCCAAAGTGAAGACATTCTTCACCTGCAGAGAAGTGACATTTAAAATAAAGCCAAATAATGTTCTGTTTTTGAAAATGTCAAAGATGATCAGGGTTCACGTCCAGCTTGAAGCTACCTATTTTTTTTTCCTTGAATGATTTCATAGTTTAAGTACATATGGGTCGATATAATCTCCAGCCCTCATCCAGTGAGCTGCAGTTTAAAACTCACTTAATCTCCAACAATCTTAGAATCAGTTTCATACACAAAATGGAGCATCCAAAATTTAGTATTTATGGTTACATAAAAAAAAGCCATTGCAGGCTACAAATCAGCAGTGTACTCAAACGCTTCCTGTTAAGAGAATTATTTCATAGGAAAAAATAATAAAATGCAAGAACAGTTTGCTGCTTTTTAAGCTCTAGATGGTTCAGATAATTGAGCAAATTTCCAACAGTGAAAAATACCTTTCAATTACAGACTTTTAAAAAAGGGTTATGACAAAATGTCATAGGACAAAATGTCCCAATTCTTAATAGGTGTGACAAATAGGTTGTGATTTAGGTTTATATTCCTATTTTGCAAAGGGGTTGAAAAGATTCTGACAGACAGTAGGACTTATCACTTTTCTTTCCATACTAATTTTGTGAGATTTTTATGGAGAGGGGAAAAATCTTTATCTCTATGGTGATTCAGTTTACTATTTTTGTGGTATATTTATAGTTTCTCCTTCTAACCAATGGTTTTTTTTTTTAATAGAGCTGACTTTTACTGGTCATGAAAACTCCTATGACATTTATAATTAAAATTTGGAGAAAGGAGAGAGAGGATAAATGTCAGGTATTGATAACTTTGCACACACAGGCAGATGACAGCTAGCAGGAAGGTGGTCCATGCTAGGGGTGCTGGGTCAGAACTCTTGGAAGCCAGGAAGTGATCATCTGTCACTCGAGTCCCACAATCTTGAAGGAACAACTGGCTCAAACAGTGGACTTGGCCATGCAGCATCGACAGAGCCAACATTTTTGGGGCAGCTAGGTACCATATGGTACAGAGCCACAGTGCTGTTTGAGGGTACTGTGTTCACAGTTCAGTCCTTAGAAACTGAACTGGGGCAGGCACAGAAAGACCCCAGAATGCATGTCCTTCTATTGAGACGGCAGGTTTTGTTTAGTGAAGTCCCATGGGTGGTACACATTGAAAAGATGAAGCACGAACTGTTTGTTCCTCTGGTGACCTAACACTCTCATCTCTCTCACAGATGGAAGGGCAAGTTCACCATAGTTCACTCCTGAAAGAGAATTTTGTCATCTTTTCCAAACCCATTGTCTTCACTCTTTGAAATTTAGGATGGAGCTGGAATGGGGGAAATAGAAATTTCTAGCCGGGCCTTTCATTCATAAAAGAGTCATTTCCAAAACACCTTAAGGAAAATTTTCACTAGTCCGAAATGAAAAAAAAATTCAAAAGCTGATCAATCCAGTTAAGAAATAGTTTAGATCCCAAAGGGTCTAGACTGTAATTGAGAGGAGGAATCCGGAGAGAGTTAGGGATAAGAGCCATTTTTTTTAAGTCTCTTAGTTAAATTTTAATGACAAAAATTGTGTAGTCTGGTTAACAAACAAAATTTTGTTTTCATCATTGCTTGTGAAAGCTGCTATGTGGCATGCTATTCCTTTCAGAAATGAAGCAGTGCAAGATGAGATTACCACACATAGAAGTCTGAGCCATTCTCCAGAAAATGGCAGATGGCAGCATCCTTTCTTCATGATATGGCCTTTCCAGATTTTCTCCTCAAGCTTGTGTTTTGTGTCTACAAAAAATGTCTTTTATGGACAGCATTGGATCTGATTGCGAGTTTAATATTAGTTAAAATTAATACAAGTTATAATTAATTGAAAAATGATCATACATAGAAATCACAAGAGGCATTGCTGCCAACTGGTTTGGGTATGGAGTATGGATGCAGAAGATGGTGGTGGTGGAGAAGTAGGGGCAAGATAGGATGAAATTCCTGATTACTATGTCCATCTAGAGTAGTAAGGAGCTGTTTGTTCCTATCTGACCAAGAGTGGGAACAGGAGACATATTTGGGAATGCTTGGAATATGTTGCCATTGATTCTTGTTCCAGTGGTACATGGATAATGGCTACGATAGGCAAATTCCATATGATCGTTGAAAATAAATTTAGCACTTTAAACACGAGAACTTGATTCTCAAACACACTGTGATACTTAAGTAGATAGTGTATAACATCAAAGATAAAGTTCTTTTACTCAAGTCCTCATAACAGGTCCACTGAAAGAAGTGATCTCTTGAGCTCCTCTGATTTGTGTTATTTGGTGGGGGTCGGGGACATTCCCAGCTTCCCCACTATCGTGCTTGAGACAGAAGCACAGTCACTGCATTCCTTGATTCAGAGATGGTGAATTGCCTCCTGAAGGTTCATTGTGGTACCAACGTGGTCTTTAGTGTTCTAATTTCAATTAGGCCGAGTCTAATGCAAATGGAGTTGTATATGTCCCTACAAGCACTGCCATCTGAAGGGGTTAAGGAGACCCTGAGTCAGTTCCTTGAAATGGACAGCTATAGAAGAGCAAGGCTGGCCATTCCTTACTTTTTGGCTTCCTTGTATATTCTTCCTTCTTATAGGTACTCCCTCCATGGCACAGCTGTTATATGACAATGATGGCCAATGGAGCCCTCACTGGATCAAGCTGATGCTGTTACTAAGCCCATAACTACGAGCTGAACAGGTCTCTTTTCTTCATAAAGGAGCCAGCCTTGGATATTTCTTGGTAGTAAATGAAAATGGATGAATATAATTAACTATTAGGAGTACCAGTTGATTTCCCAGAAGAATCTCAGAAGTCTATCCTCTAACTTTCCTTTTTATTGCTCTCTTCTTCCTTCATGCCTTTCTCAGTTATGAGTTTTAGAAAATTTATGGACTTGGAGATTTCTATGCATTGTTTTACAACTGAATAAATAAAAGCCAACAGTTTTAATGTTATTAGGATCATGTAAATGTTATTCATTGCAGAAGCAGTGTAATTGGATCTGTAGAGAGAAGGAAATTAATCCTAAAATATTAAGTCCAAATCAAAGAGAATTTTCTACAAGTCAAGGCCAAACAAATTCTTTTTCTTATAATCCATTCATTATTCAGTGTCACACATTATTTGAGATGAATTCATGACTACAACATGAAGATATAAACTTTAGAAAGCCATCTGGGAGACTGAGGAATCTTGTAGAAAAAGACTAAGGGTCAGGGCAGTTTGACCAGCTGTGAAGATTTAATTGTTAGAGCAAAAAGTTCTCTCATAAATGTGTGTCTATCTGCTAGAAGAAATAAATAAAACCAAAGAGACTAATTTTTATTGAAATTTTTATAGGACAGCTAGGGTCCAGGGTATTATCTCTTTGGTACTATAATATGTTGCCAACTGCATAAAATACTAAAAAGGGCAAAAGGAATGATTTTTAGACCTCTACCAAATGTGAAACATCCAGGACCTCAATAATACTCAAAGGTACTAGTGAAGGATCTAATGGAGACTGTAAATTTATGGGTATAGTAATATACAAGATTGCGCATTACACAACATAGGGGAAAGATTTACTATATTCTATGGACATAGACCTATCAATTAGCAGATGTTGGACTGGTGATATAGCCAGTGGTAGGAAGCTCATGATTGATCTCCATTAGCCCCCAAACATGTGCAAATGCAAACTTGGCAAAAGAGGTAATACTTAGAAACACCATAGCATATAATGAAAAGAATTCACTTCTAGGATCAATGGTGACATTCTTTGGAAGTGATTATGCCAGCAGATGCAAGTGTTTGCAGAAATGGAAAATGAGTTTAGAAGATGGAAAATCCAGTGGATGTTACATAAAAGATGTGTAATGATCTCCCTGAAGACAGAATTATGAGAGAAGAGAAAGAGGAAATGACTAGTCAAAATCAATTATGCTAATTTATCATCTTTCCTGTAGGTCTTTGAAAGATGTAAATATTGAAAGTTTAAGTGACAACAGTTCCTTATAGAAATATGACATCACTAAGGCCAGGCACCAGTGCCTCATGCCTAGAATCCTAGCAACTCAGGAACTGAAGTCTGGAGAATTATGATTTGAAGGTAGCCCAGGCAGAGAGGTCTTCAGCTTCCATCTCCAAAATAACTGGTACAGAGTGCAGGTATGCTTCAAGTTGTAGCACACCAGCTGAGCAAGCAAGCTGAGATGAGCCAAGCATGAGTGCCTGAGTTCAAACCCACTGTGAAATCACCAATACCTTAACAACAGTCAAAGTTAATGGCAAAGGGTCTAATGGAGATAAGATAATTCATGGGCTTAATAAAACATAAAAATGACTGGTTATGACAATCAGGGAGGAGAGAGAAAGAAACAGAGTGAGAGAAAGGAAAAGAAAGAGAAACAGAGACAAAGAGATATAGACAGAGACACAAAGAGACAGAGAAAGATAGACAATAGAGATCATATGACATCACTAGGAAAAGTAGGAAAATGTGGTCAGAGAAACTGTGTTTTATAACTCACATAAGACCCTCCAAGTGACCTGAGATTCCTGTTTCCAAACCATAACATGGAGGTGGAAAACAAGAGAAAAACTTCTTGCTCAGTGGAGCAGTGGTGATAAATGTAATTGTCAGTCCCCTCACCAGTGCAGTTTGCTTGTGTGGTCTGCTTGAGGGATAAATGAAATGTTTTGAATTCTTCCAGGAATACTCCCAGAATATTTATAATCTTGAAAAGGGATTCATTTATTGTCTAGGCTGTCCTAGGCCAATTTTTTCTCTTGAAGTGACAGTCTAATTTCTGGTGAATCTCAACATGTTGATTTTATAAAACTTTCTTTATTGCCAAGAATTTTTGAGAAAATTTAATTTTTGCCATTGTGGTCAAAATTTGGTGTTGGATTTATGTGGGACAAGAATGTCCAGTATGTGGAGAGGAAGAATACTAGAACAGAGTTGAAAGAGATAGGAAGCTTGTGCTTAGTTTGTTCTCTTCCCAGTAGAGACTTATTTATTTATTGGTCTGTCTAGCTATTTATTAATCTATTTAACTTTAGTTGACAATTGTATGGGGTCATCTTGTGACATTTTAATGTATGTGTACCTAATAGAAAAGAGCAGTCAAGCTAATGAATGTATGTATTACATCATCTACTTAGTTGTTTGTTTGTGATGAACACATTTAAATTATATTCTTTTGCTGCAGCAACTGAATGTAGAATGTAAAGAAGTAAAACTCATTAAAACTCAGTCATTAAGAGGTGGAAGGGAAAGTGCTGGTCAAAAGGTATAAGGAATTTGAATAGGACAGAAGGATAAGCTGCAGTAATATGGTGCATAGCATTTGGATTATAATTAAAATGGCATATATGAAAAAATGACTGAAAGAGTTTATTTTAAACATTCTTACTATCTGGATAATTCTGAGAAAATTTTATCTACAATTTTCTACATGCAAAATGAATTCCTTCCTGCAAAAATGGGGAAAATTTCATTTAAGTGAAGAGTCACTCTTGCGTAGTGAATCAAGATCCCCAGTCTCCATTTACTGTATTTGACAATTCAGGCACAATTCTTTCTTTTCTGAATTGCACTTATTGACATTAACAAGGGATTCTCCTAGTCTTCGTTAGAACACTTTGTAAATCTTTGTGAACACTCCAGGTAAGTAAAGAGTGAAGGACCCCCCCCCCACCCGCCCCGCCAAGGTACCTATATCATTATCCCCAGAGACTGTTAATGTGTGCTTTAGCAAAAATGTGTGTGATAACAAAAAAAACAGTTTTATGGGTGCAACTATAAGATTGGAGATTGAATTAATGTCTTATATTATCCATGGGAGCCAAATGTGATCATACATGATCTTATAATCAGATTAACTTCAAGTAGAATAAAAATGTAGTTAGAGAAAGGACAAGTAAAGAGATAGACTATTCCTGGATACTCTTGAAAAGAGCCTGGCCATTCTGATATCTTGATACCCTGCTAATACATTTGTGTTGTTGTAAGACACCCATTTGGTGATAACTGATAAAGTATCTTGAGAAAACAAATATAGCATTCATAGATGCCGGGGCCTACCGGCAGCAAATTGGGGTTCCTGAAATAGGGGGCAGGGACTGGAAAAAATAGAAGAGAGACAAACACATCGGGTCCAGGAGGTCTGCAGCCCAGGCAAAAACTGCTGCGCCTCGTTTATTCTTAACTCAAAGTTTATATCCCTTCTTGAGACCAGGGCACTGCCAGGTGTTACATCCAGATGGTTCATCAGGGAACTGTTGGGGCTTACATTCATATGGTAAATCTCAGATCAATTGAACAGGAGAAGGCCAAAAAACAATAAGACAATCAAGCAATTATCTGATGCAAATCAAAGTACAGTTTGATTCCACTCTTGCTCCCGACATATCCCCCATCTTTATTTTAAAAGAAACACAAGTGCAATTTCTATTCTTTCCACTACCTCTAATATCTCTAATTATCCTGTCTCACTTTCCAAAAATGACTGGTCCCTTCATCTAAAGGGGATTGATGGGCGGAGATTCAGTTTCTGTGACTCAGCTGACTCAGGGGCGTTGTCTCTGTGCTTGACCAGGGACCTTAAGAAGCCTAGCCTGTTTTATCAGGGATTGCAAGGATTAGATATCAGGAATAATAATTTGCTCCAAAGTGGAGATCATAGGGTAGGAAACTTTTCAAGACCCTATCTCAGATATCACCATCCAAAACCAAAGCTCTGAGTAGCTAACGCGAAATGTCTTAGCAGGATGATCTGACTTTGGACAGGAATGGACAGGAAGCTTCTTCTGGCACTGCAGGTGACCCACCTGAAAGCCACACGGGAGCAGTGAGGCCTAGCCAGGCGCAGGCAGATGAGTGCCCCTGGTCCAGCAGCTCAAAGGGCTGAGGAGTCAGTAAGGCCGCTGTGTCGAGGCTGGGCCCCAGCTGGCTCTTACCACCAGCGCTAGCTGGCCATCCGGTTCAGAGCGCTGGGGGAGGGGGGGTTGGTGAGGCTGGTGCTTATAGGCAAGTGTTAAAGATTTGATAAATTCCTGCAGCCAACATCATCTCTAAGAAAACAGTATATAGTAATGATTGTCTAAATGATAAGGGTTTTGATATTAAGACTCAACATGAAGATTTGAGTTTTCACATAGTTATTTTTTCCCTGAGATTCAACACAATTTTAGCTAAAACTGCAAAAGCATTTCCATGAAATTTGAGAAGCAGAATTTATTATTAGGATGGAAATGGTTCTTAGATGTAAAATTACTGATGTGTTAAAATGATTTATTACACAGTAAGGAAGATTAATTGCAGATGGTAGAAGGTACTTGAATATAACACTGACAAATACCTAATACATAATTCAGGCACTAGTGACTCTTGCCTATAATCCTAGCTACTCAGGAGACGGAGATCTAAGGATCACAGTTAGTTCAAAGCCAGCCGGGGTTCTTACCTCCAAATAACCATTAGAAATCCAGAAGTTGTGATGTGGTTCAAATGATAGAGCAGTAGCCTTGATCTGAAGAACTCAAGGACAATGCCCAAGCCCAGAATTCAAGCACCAGGACCCCCCCAAAAAAAGTAATATTCAAAGTATTCTAAGAACTGCCACAACTCAATATTCAAAAGAAATATGTGCTCATAGGAAAACAGAAAATGGCTGGGTGTGGTGGCTCACACCTGTAATCCTAGCTACTCAGGAGGCTGAGATCTGAGGATCAAGGTTCAAAACCAGCTTGGACACAAAAGGACCTCAGACTCTTATCTCCAATTAACCTCTCTACAAAATGAGTAGTGGGGCTTGGCTCAAGAGTAGGGTGGTAGCCTTGAGCTGAAGAGCTCAGGGACAGCACCCAGGCTGATTTCAAACCGGATGACCCACAAAAAAAAGGAAGAAAGAAAGAAAAAAAAGAAAGGATGGATGGAAGGAAGGAAGGAAGGAAGGAAGACAGACAATGGATTGAAAGATGCACTTCCAAAACTAAATATCCAAAGGGTCAATAAACTAATGTAAAGCTAAAAAACCTCCACTAGAATTCAGGCAATATCAATAAAAACTAAAATAAAATGATTACTGAGGTATCAAATGGTCAAAATTAAAAATGTTAAAAGTATGGTTATAGATTTGAAAGCATAGAAATCATTATACATTACTCTTATACAATAGTAACAATAGTAACATGGCATAAATTTGGGAAATGGCCTAGCTATATAATAAAATTAAATAATAACACTAAGTGAATTATGTATATATGTAACAAAATCAGGTATATCCATAGTTGTCATTTGTACTTCAAAAATATACTTCACACGGCTGGGAGTTTTGCCTAGTGGTTAAAGTGCTTGCCTAGCATGCATGAAGACCCGGGTTCGATTCCTAGGTACCACATACATAGAAAAAAGCCGGAAGTGGTGCTGAGGCTCAAGTGGTACAGCTCTAGCCTTGAGAAAGTCCAAGGACAGTGCTCAGGCCCTGAGCTCAAGCCCAGGACTGGCAAAAAAAAAAAAAAATATATATATATATATATATACTTCACAGTAATGTTTAAGTGAGTACAAAGCCATATTGAAGAAAATTTCATTGGAACTATAAATAGCAACAATCAAAAAACTTAACTTTCCATCTGCACACATGTCAGTATGGAGAAATCTTAGATTTCACATTGTTTGCTGAAATGAAGGACATATACCTATTATTATTTTTGGATCTTTGTTGAGGAATTATTGATAAAAGCTTCATATGTAAAACACGAAACATTTTTGATGTGTGCACATTTTGAAATTATGGCTTCAATCAAGTAAAGTAACACATTTATTGTTTTGTACAATTACCTGCCTTGATCACTTGAGATCTATCAGCAAATTTACATATATAAATCATCATATAGGAATAGCTAATACAGCTAAAATATTGACCTAAGTGTCACTGATATAGTAATATTATTTCATATACTAATATTGCTATTATAGTAATTATTATAGTAATATCACTATATTATTAGTGGTAAAACAATATTATGAGTACAACTACTACTAAGAATATTGCTCAGCTATAGCCATCTTTCTGTACATTAGAATTTCAGTACATGGTTACTTTAAGTGCAACTTTAATGCTACCTAAACTGAATAAGAGATTTATCAAGAATCATCACATGGATTAAAAATGAGGAAAGCAAAGGAATGACTAGACTAAGCCTCCATTTTTTAAGGCAAAACTATTAGAGCTCTGTGCTTGGGAAAGAGAACAGAGAGGTGTCTAAAGTTATGTCAATTTTCTATTACTTATGCTGGTGCTTTAAATAATAATGTTTCCTTTTATTTCCTTCAATCTGAGCACAGACGCATTCATATTCTTTTGTATATGTGAAATGATTCTCAAAATGCTGAAATACAGCTTTTCCTAACAGACTTTTTAGAATGCTGGAATAACTTTAGGAATGGAATTACCCAAAAAATATAAATAAGAAAGTTCTGCTTGACCTAGGACATCCACATTGTAATTAAATCAACTCAATCATTCTCTTCATCTAAGTTTAATAGTCTGTTTGTAAATTTCATACAGAATATTTTCAAAAGCAAAAGATAGCTTGCTTTTTACTGCTTATGTTTTAACCATGCTATACTATAATTTTGTCACCAGAGGGACTACACAGAATGTACAAGTGCTTCACTGTTGATTTTAGTGATATTTCTTTACCTAATCTCTATTTCTGCACTGCATATTCTCATCCAGGCATGCTTTATAACTATTATGTGTATGTGTGCATTCCCTATCAGCAAAACTGTTGAAACCACTGCAAGCTAGTTATGTTTTTCTGAATATATTAATATGATACAGAAAGTTTTAACTTGGGTTTGTATTATGAAAATAACTTTCACTTCCATATAATGGCAAAAAAATAAATGATCAGTATATGTATTGTGTTAGCATGTGTTTTTCAAGTTCCTGATATAGATACCACAAACATTAGCAACCAACATCAAATGTGATAAGATGAATCAAAATAATTATGGATTGTTAGAATAAAGCCACACACAATCCAAGTCTCTCCCCACTTTGCCATCCTTTACTGTGGGGAAATGTAAATGCTTCTAGAAGCTATTTCTGTAACTACTATGTGTATACAGGGAAAGGATACTACCTACTGAGACACTTCATTTAACTTTTTAGGTATTATTAAGTTTTCAGGCTGTAGAAAATATAGTCATTTGAATACCATTGGACTGGGCTGCTAGCAGCTAAAACTGTATAAAATGTCTTCAAATATATTAACTGATTAACTCTATTCTTTGTGAAATGTAACCTTTGAGAGGTAATATTTACCTTATTCATCATTGTATAACCAAAAACATACAAATATGCACAGATATATTCAAATATTATGTAACAAATAAATATGCTAAATGAGTAAACAGCCCAAAAGATGAAAATAGCAGTATTATCTTAGAGTAGATTTTATTTTATCAAAAAAAGGGGGAAGGAAGGAAGGAGGAAAGGGTGGGAGAAAGGGAGGGAGGTAGAAGTTCAGAATAACAGAACTGCAGATCACAGATATCACAGTTTAAGTCTTCCATTCAGATGAAATCTGGAATGATAAAAGGAAATGAGGGAAAAAAAGGAAGAGAAAGGAGGAAGTTGTTAGTTTGCTTTTAACACCACTACATCTGCCTTTCATTTGTTTGAAAGAGCTGACTCTTGTAAAGCAGAAAAGAAAAACACTGTTTTTACAATTTTTAATCTCCCTTTTTGGAAAAAAATAGTTGTAGGGGCCAATAAACATTGTGCTTTGATCTATATAACTTATAAGCACATCATATGTTCCTTTTAAAAGTAAAATGATTATTTTTCTGGCAACATCTATTGAAATGCTCCCAACTGCTTTTTCTTCCTCTTTTCAGTCCTTCAACCACCTGAAAAGATTTGGTGTTTCAGTTCCTCTTCCTACTTGTCTATATCTACCCTTGAATTTTCTCTTCCATGTAAAGTGGCTTTTTTTTGCCTTACCCATTTCATATAGATATAATGATAAAATATTGAGAAAATGGATATATATTATGTATCAACCCCATTATGTTTGGACAGAAACCTAAAGTCTATGGAGAAAAACACATATTATCATCTCTTCTTAAGGATTCTAGTCACTAGATTGAATCCACTCAGATAATAACACAATGCTCTTCCTACCTCAAGGACCTTAAATTTAATCCTGCCTGCAAAGTCAATTTTGCTGTATAAAAGTTTGAAAGAATTATGGCATGGATATCATAAGAAGCCACTCTTCTGACTACCACAGAAAAATAACTGCTTTAATTCAGAATCATTTAAAATAAAGATTTATCTTAATTTCTCAATAGCCATTATTTTAATTTAAGCATGAATCACATGCCTATAGATTTTTTAAAATAATTCTTAGCCATCAGTTTTAAGCTAATTTTACAAATTGCATGTTCCCATCTATCAATAATATGAAAACTATGTAGTCAGCTTGTGGTCCCTCAATGGATGAATGGATCAAGAAAATGTGATACACACACACACACACACACACACACACACACACACACACACACACACAATGGAATTCCAACACTTCCATCAGAAAGAATGATATTGTACCATTTGTAAGGAAATGGAAAGACTTGGGAAAAAATCATATTAATCAAAATAAGCCAAATGCAGAGAAGCAGAGATTGTTGAGCTACAGGTAAACACACTCTATGATTTAAAATAATACACTGGGCCATGATAAATTATACAGTACTCTCGACATTCACACAGTGAGACCACTGAAGGAATTCTAAGATATTGACACAAGAAGTTTTTGTTACTTTCCCTTTGTTGTTGTGATTTCTGTGCCTTTTGTCTGGTATGTAAGTCTGTCTTCTTTGGGAAGGTTAAGTGGGGAGCAAAGAAATGGCAGGGCAGAGGGTAAAAAAAGTGCAGCAGTGACACTCACAAGACACCATGTTGAAAAAGAACAATACAGTGAGTGGGGATAAGGTGGATTCAAAAAAAAACTGGAAGAAAGCCAGGGAGAGGGGATATTGTTCAAAAAGAAATGTACTGTTTACCTGACTTATGTAACTGTAACCCCTCAGTGCATCGCCTTTATAATAACTTTTTTAAAGTGCCCCCCAAAAAATTTTCAGTGCAAACAAGGTTGGGAATGGGGCCTATGGTAGAGTACTCACCTAGAATGCACGAAGCCCTGGGTTCGAATCCCTAGAAAAGCATTCACAGAAAAAGCCAGATGTGGGACTGTGGCTCAAGTGGCAGAGTGCTAGCCTGGACAAAAAGTGTCCAAGGACAGTGTCCAGGCCCTAAGTTCAAGACCCATGACTGGCAAAAAAAAAAAAATAGTGCAAACAACAGGCATGTCTTAAAGGGGCATGTTTCCCAGAAGTCTGAGGGAGCTATTGATAGAACAGAAATACGCCTTAAGTTTGGGTTTGGTTTTCCCTTGATTTTGATTTTTTTCCTTAACTAATCATATTTCTGACAAAGACACTTATTCTTGTGAGATTAAAAAAAAAATGAGAAACAGGCCGGAAGTTTGGCCTAGCAGGCAAGAAGACCCGGGTTCGATTCCTCGGTACCACATTTGTAGATAAAAGCCAGAAGTCGTGCTGAGGCTCAAGTGGTTGAGTTCTAGCTTTGAGAAATCCCAAGGACAGTGCTCAGGCCCTGACTCAAGCCCAGGACTGGCAAAAAAAAAAGAAAAAAAAAATGAGAGCCAGTCAGATGCTGTTGGCTCTGTCATCCTAGTATTCAAGAGCATAAGCTATGAGGACTTCAGCTCAAAGTCAATTCTGTAAAGTCTAGGAGGTTCTTAGCTCCAATTAGCCACCAAAGAGTCAGAAGCGGGATAATGGCTCAAAAGTGGGATAACACTAGCTTTGACCAGAAAAACCAAGAGATAACATCCAAGCCCTGAGTTCAAGTATTCATATGAGCACAATTAAAGACAATAAATAGAGACCATATAAAAGAAGGATGAATGGGCCGGGAGTTTGGCCTAGTGGTAGAGTGCTTGCCTAGCATGAACGAAGACCCGGGTTCGATTCCTTGGTACCACATGCATAGAAAAAGCCAGAAGTGGTGCTGAGACTCAAGTGGTAGAGCTCTAGTCTTGAGAAAGTCCAAGGACAGTGCTCAGGCCCTGAGCTCAAGCCCAGGACTGGCAAAAAAAAAAAAAAAAAAGGATGAATTGACTAATTGGTGTACTTTTACTTGTGTATATCCTGTTTGATTTATTATCTTACATTTCACCTTTTCAAATATTTCTCTATTCGGTTCATATACTGACATTAAAAATTAAAGGAACTTTTAAAAAACAAAGTACATCTTGTCCTTGAAAAAATTCACATTAATATTTCATTCCAAAAATAAAAACTGAGTTAGTTATTTTCTGCAGAACATGTCATTATTGACTATTATATGCAAATGATAGTTAAAATGACAATTAACACAATAAATTATCTTCATAAATATGCATGAATGTGAAACAATCCCATTGGTATTTCCTCTCAAAAGCCTTCATTCCCAGTAGTTACAACAAACAAAAAGTTTTCCCTTCTCAAATGCATCAAAGCCTTCAGGAGAGGGCCGGGAGTTTGGCTTGTCTATCATGCATGAAGACCAGGTTCGATTCCTTGGTACCACATACATAGAAAAAAGCCAGAAGTGGTGCTGAGGTTCAAGAGGTAGAGCTCTAGCCTTGAGAAAGTCCAAGAACAGTGCTCAGGGCCTGAGCTCAAGCCCAGGACTGGCAAAAAAAAAAAAGCCTTCAGGAGTAGACAGTTTTTTTTTTATCATAATACAAATACTTGTTCATTTATGATATCTGCCATTCCTAGATGACAATACAGGAGTATTAAATACAGTGAAGAATGTACCATTCAAAAAGTATTATCAGGAAAAATTCAGATTAAACTACTTGTCCTTCATTTCAAGAAATATAGTAAGTGTAATAACTACTTGAGATTGTTAAAACATTGCCATTTAAGTCGGAATTAGCTAAGTACTATTATAAGCCGTTGAATCCAGGCCTACATCTTTCAGTTTATTGACAAATAAACATTATAACCCTGAAAATATTTTTTAAAAAAGTAAGCTTGAGGGGCCGGGAGTTTGGCCTAGTGGTTAAAGTGCTTGCCTAGCATGCATGGAGACCCGGGTTCGATTCCTTGGTACCACATATATAGAAAAAAAAATGCCAGAAGTGGTGCTGAGGCTCAAGTGGTAGAGTTCTAGCCTTGAGAAAGTCCAAGGACAGTGCTCAGGCCCTGAGCTCAAGCCCGGGACTGGCAAAAAAAAAAAAAAATAAGCTTGAGTTAGGTGCCAGGATCCTAGCTACTCAAGAGACTGAGATCTGAAAATTTCAGTACAAATTCAGCCCAAGAGATTTTTATTTCCAATTAAGCACCAAAAAAACCAGAAGTAGAGCTGTAACTCAATGGTAAAATGTGAGCCTTGAGCAAAAAAAGCTTAGAAACAATGCCTTATCCCTAAGTTCAAGCCCCAGGACTGGCACAAAAATGAGTAAATGAACGAATACACCACTCTTGACATCAACCTCTGTTTTAACATTTCTGAATTTAACATTTCTGAATTAAACCAAAGCAAGTATGCTAAACAAATTACAAAAGACATTCTCATATAAACACTATTCTTAGATCCCAGAAACCAAGGAAATCTATGAAGCTGTAAAAAATACAATTAAAGCAATACTCAGAATCATTGTGTGTGGAATCTAAAAGCATGATGTCCTCACTTAACAGACTTAGTTGTTTCTCTTGACAACTACTGTCTTCATTATTCAAACCTAAAGGCAGTAATATCAGAGAAGAGTATGTTTAGAGAAGAATCTCTAACATTATGTTTTTTCTCTGCTCTGTCAGTATTGTTCATTGAGGGTCTCAGTCATTATGTTTCTATTCATTACTATCATATTATCACCAAGACATCTCAGAGATTTTTTTTTAACTTCTTGTCAAGATAACAAACCCCACAAAATAAGTCTTTTGATTTCTATTTGAATTTTCAAAGCACTATTTGCACTCCATTATTTCCTACTATCACACTACCTTTAGAATGAAATATGGATATATGAAATGAGGTGTGACTCTAGTGGTAGAAATCTAGCTTTGAGCTAGTGAGATAGTGCCCAGGCCATAAGTTCAAGCCTAAAAGTTTGCACACACACACACACACACACACACACACACACACACACAACATGGATGCAATATGTGCCTGACTTACTACACAAAATTTAAGACTTATTAAATAATGTTCTTACTAAACAAGCTTTAAGATGTTCATACCTTACATAGTTTCAAATTAAGTACTCAAAATCAGTTTAATGCCAATTTCTTTTTTTAATTATTGTTGGGCTAATGTGTAGAGGGGTTACAGTTACATTTGTCAGATCGTAGGTGCATTACTTCTCACAGATTGATACCACTTCTCATGTTTTAGTCCCCGTTACCCTCTCTTCATCCCCTCCCAATCATTGTTTTCCCCTTTCCCTTCCCTATTTCAAATAATCATATATGCCATGTAACAAGCAACAAAGTCAGATTTTTAAAGTTTATCTCTAAATAGTTGTACAAGGGCAAAGTCATTTCACAAAACCGTAAATAAGTAGAATCCATCTTGTTCTACGTTACTCCTTTCAAAAATTTCCTAATTTTGTGATACATACAATGTCTTCTCAGCTTCACCCTTCTCTTCTTCCCTACTTCATTGGCTACATCTTTCCCTGTGGCCCTACCCCTTGCAAGCAAGTGCCCACTTCTTGGTGCTTATTTTGTTGGGCTTTGAATTTGTTTTTCTAAAAGATTTGTGATATTTGAGTTTTCTATGGTGTCCATTACAGTTAATTCATTTGGAACTGCTCACATACAACCAAGCATGTTTGCTTATAATTCCTTAGGCATATCGTGCACCACTATGAGAGAAACCATGCAGACTTTCTCTGGGTTTGACTCCAGTTCACTTAATATAATTTTTCCAAGTCTTTCCATTTCCTTACTAATGGTACAATATCATTCTTTCTAATGGATTTGTAAACTTCTATTCTGCATGGATACCACAGATTCTTAATCCATTCATCCACTGAGGGTCATTTGGGCTGTTTCATAATTTGACTATGGTGAATAGTGCTGCAATGAACATAAATGTTCAGAAAACTAGTGATGTCAGAGAAAATTTTTAGCAGATCCTAGTAGGTCGTAGGTGACCAAGGCCTTCAATCTTCGATACCAGCATCCTCTTCATAACCTGTTATAACTTGTTAGGTGCTACTGCTGAATTGTCATGACAGGGTGCTAATATTCTGATCGCACATTTCTGAGACAAATTGAAATCTGAGACATATTCTGGAGATCTTTTATTTCTGCAGATGTCGAAATGTTGTCTATATCAGAATGTTTAGTTGTACATTTTCACCTTTTGGATTTTGAGACTTCTTACTCCAAGTGAAACTAGTACCTAATCATAGATGTGTGGTTTGGTTTGAGGCCAAACCTAGGTACAGCGGCTATGTGAGAGTTTCCAAACCTCTTCTCTGATAGTACATATCTTAGTAATGATGATAACCTGATGATATATGTCTTCTCTTTTCCAAATGGATAATATTGTACATATTTTTTGAGATTTTAGTAGGCCTTTTTTCTAAGCAACTTAGATTCAAAGAGAGATATTTTGGAGGGTGTCATTGTTTCCCTTAATGCAATTAACAATTTCTTCAGGATATTATTCATGAAATTAGAAAACTGACCACTGAAGGTTGTCCTGAGGATATTATTCATGAAATTAGAAAACTGACCACTGAAGGTTGTCCTGATGGCTATGTACATAAAGTCTATTCTTTTAATAATGTGAGGCATACATTAACTGATCTATCCTGTTAATATATTTCCTCAAGAAAAGTGCTGGATTATTTTAACACAAGAAAACTACAATTATCAATGTGTTACTGTTAATAAATAGAAAATAATACACAAATTTTCTTTATCATTTATCTTTTCGACATGGCAATGGCTTTTTATCAATAAAAACAAATGACAATAGACTTATGAAGAAAGGAGAGAGAGGTGTTATAATTTTTATTTATCAAATTTGAGCATAAATCCTTAAATTATTCATGCAAAATACTTGCTTGAATTTATCTTCATATGAATTTATCATTTTGCTTTATTATCTTCATAAGGAGACTAGGTCATGTAAATGAAAAAAAAGTGCACCAACATGTAATTAGAAATGTAGTACTTTTTTAGGTCTTTTCACCTATTCTCTAGAGTCCTTAATTACCTTTAATAATTTCAACCTTTACTTTTGCAGGTGAAACTTCCCTGTGCAAAATTACACAGGAATATGGAGGATGCTTCAATGAAGTCTTTTAACACATTTTAATGGTTAAACTATTAAGGAACTGCTGATCTGCTAACAACATAGTGAAGAAAACGCATCCGACAAACCAAAAATCTTGAACTAAATAATTGACCATCTTAAAAGATTATTTTTCAGTTATCCATAATGTTTTTTAGAAATCCACTTTTCAATGATCTGATAAATTCAAGTAAAAATGGACATGTATATTACTTAGAATATACAATGATTTTATGTGTCATTTCTTAGCTTTTACAGGAAATTGTCTAAATGTTGAGAATCTCCAGTGTAAATTTTTAAAAAAATGAATTTTCCTTTCAGTTGTAATAGAGAATTGTAGCAAAGAGAAAGGAACTTTGAGTAAGATAACCAATAACGTTCTTCATAAATTTGTGTTAGGTTGATAATTATGTGACCTGGGCAAAACTCCTGCAGGGCTCAAGAGTTTGAAAGAATTATTTAAGAAGTAATTGCTTATCTTTTCTGTCTAACCTTCTGATGCACTATGAAAATGTTTCTCATTTCTTTAAAGCTATTTCTTTCCTTTTTCTCCCAACTGAGTATTTCCAAGTAACTGATCCATTCAGTGTTGCTTTGTGTTTTGACAAAAGATATCTATTTTAGCCAAAAACTTTCTCTGGCAAGTAAATAAGATTAACAAATTGACTTTCTAATTTTTTATTCAAAATTGCACTACAGCATTCAGTTTAATTAAGAGAACATATTGATTATGTTCCATCATTCCAGTGGGTAATGGGCTTATCTAAAAATGCATGCACTAAATTTTGGCAAAGCAAACTGAAATATTTTTTCTTCTCTTATAACTATTCTATTTCATATTTCGATTCCATCACTACTTTATGAAGAATAGAAAATAAGATAGCAATACACTAGTTTAAATAGGGTCTCTTCAATATAACTAAATTAAATCATCATTTCCAATAAGACTGTGACGACTCATCTCATTTTATTAGTTCTATACATTGGCTGTCAATAATTCCACTAGACTCTACGGGTTGGCCACAAACTGGAATGAATGTTTTGCTCTATTCTAAAACAATACATTACTTTATTTTCATTGTTCCTGTGTAAAACTCCGTAGAGCAAATGAGCATGTGGGTAAGACTTTCTGAGATCTCCATGTGGCCAGATTTTCACAAAGGATGTTCATTTCTAACTACATGTTCCATAAAAGGATTACTTACAGTGTCTTCTAATTTCAGCTATTAAACCACGTATAGCTTTAGAAAATTGAATTTCTTAAAGTAAAATGTTTCAAAAGGACTTAATAGAATCTTCGGGGCGGGGGAAACAGGCACTCGGAGCTTTATATGAATGGTTTAAAAGACTTGTAAATGTTCACCTTACTCAAAGTTATTAAACATGAGATGATGAAAGTGGGAGTATTCCAATTTCTTTATAACATCATGTTTGTGTTCATAACTGCTCTTAATCCACAGAAATATCTTCTGAAATCACACTGCTAATATTTATTATGTACATATGAATTACTCCTAATCAAATGTTTAGGGAGCACTGTAAGCCTATTTCCCAATTGGTCACTATATATATATATATATATATATATATATATATACACATATATACTTAGTTTAAAGAGTATTGATTATTCAATATATATAATATGTTCAATATGTCTGCATTTATATGTTTTTACATTTTTAATTTAACAGTATTGTTCATCCAATCTCATGATATCACTGCATCTTTAAGTACCACACAATTCATATTATATAAACCCGAATTTTTTCCATATTGTAAATAATGCAATGTATGCATATGTATCAGATATTTGCACAATTATTAACCTTTTATTATGAAGATATTTGAGCATAACAACACTGATTCTACGTCACCACAGTCAGAATGGCCATTATCAAGAAAACAATAAAAAATGCTAAAGAGGATGCAGCCAGAAGAGAACTCTTACTACACTGTTGGTGGGAAAGTAGGCTTGGAAAACCACACGGGAAAACAATATGGAGGTTACTCAAAAAACTGAACATAGAACTTCACTATGACCTAGCAATTCTGAGCATTTATCTAATAGATCACAACACGTGTACAGTAGAGTCACCAGGAAAACCATGTTCACGACAGCACTATTTGACATATATAGCCAAAATATGAAATCAGCCCACATGTCCCTTCTTGGACAAAGGAATTAAGAAAATGTGGCCTAGGAACACAATGGAATTTTACCTATCCATTAGAATGACGATTTACCATTTACAAGGAAATGGAAAGACTTGGAAATTCTATTAAGTGAAATAAGCCAGACCCAAAGAAACAAAGGTCGCATGGCTTCTCTCATTAGTGGAAGATAAAATGTGCCTATAAATCTATAAACAGACATGCTGGGTAGCATACAAAGCAGTTCCAAATAAATTAACTGAACTGTAATAGATGTTATGAAGAGCTCGTACAACTTTTTATAAAGACAAAGTCAAAGCTAAAGCACAAGTACTTACAAGAGGAGTGTGTAGAGCCAAGGGGAGAGAGGGATAAGCAAATGAAGGGAAAAACATGGAAAGAATGCAGTCAAGAATTCATTGTATAGACCACAAAATGAAATAACGTAAGCAAAGTGGTGAGTTGAAAGAGGATGAGAGTACTGAAAGGAGTGATACCAAGATTAACTGTATTCACAAACTGCTTCATTAAGATGTCAACTCCTCTGCTCAACCTTGTAAAGATAATTTTTACAAAGACACTAGATAATACTTTTACGCCAGCATAGGTGATGGATAGAAATTAAGGTTAAACTACGTTCTTGTAATAAATAAATATGTTCATATATATGCATGAACATTACCTAAAATAAAAACCTACCTAGGAAAAACCAATTCATTTGAGGATCTGTTGTTAGATTTTAGCACACGTCTACTAGCCTCTCACAGGCATATGGGATATCTCTAATGGTTTCTGACATTGTGAGGAAGGCCAAAATGAGAATTTGACAGTAAACTTTTATAGACATTATTTCTTTCTCTCAGACTCCAATAATTCTATATTGCTGCATGTAAGTAATGTATTCGTATGTTTAGTAGGCTGAAAGACAGGTGTTCTAATGAACAAAAAGAAGTTGGCAACAACATCATAGAAAGGAGTGAGCAGTATTACATACTCCCCATACAAATTAAGACATTATAATTTATTTTCACTTTCCAAGATGCCCTTTAAGATGTTTTAATTGACAGTTCATCAACATCATCATCACCATGAGATTGTATGTAGACAATCTATCAAAATATACAATACATACACTACTCGCAACTCATGCTCAAAAATCATCTGAAAAGCCTCATCTTAGTCAAAACTGCAATGAGTCTGTTAAATTATTCACACTTAAACATCAAGCATATTGTAATGTGTATGCCAACAAATTAGTAAAGAGAAAAAAATAATATTCAGAATACATGGTACTGCCTCTTTATGCTTGAAACATCCACTATCTTTCATCAGGATGTACACAATATGCATGTGTGTGTCTCTGTGTGATGTATTTCTGATGTTCATCAGTTTTGCATCCACATGAAAAGCTTTAAACACAATATTCCCAAAAGCAAGCTAAAGAAAATGAAACAAATTCATTATTAGAAACACATTCTATGAAAACTTACATTTGAATAAAAATCTATATATACTTCAGTAAGAAAAAAAGTTTTGTTGAAAAATCTCCCAAATGATAGTTGTTAGATTTCTATGCATCTTTAAATTAACTTAAAAAGGTGGAATTAGGAGAGTTGAAGGAGAATGAAGAGGTGACAGTGACCAGGATGTAATTCTATGCTAAACTGAAACTCCTTTGTACAACTACTTAAAGACAACTTGGCAATTAATTAACTAAAATTTAACAAATGTGGAAATCCTCTTCCGTATCATATTAACCACATAGCAAATGCAAGCAAATGCCTTCTATCCATTGCTGAATAGAAATTAGAAAATGATCAGGACACAGAAAAGTCTTATTGTACAGCACCAGTAAACATTGTTATGCATATAATATACCACATATACCACAGAGAACAGGGGAGATTGACCTGTGAGACCATCTTTCTATTTTACTTCTGGGCTAACTGAAATTCTAAAGAGGAAGTCACATAAGTAAAGACAATGATAAGTGTATTCTGTTTCTTGAGGAAAGAGAAAGAAACAGAGGATAAAGATCATCTTGCAAACCAGCACATAACAGTTAACTAAATTAACCATCAAACAACATTGGGACCTCATCATCTGGTCATAAAATAATGCTTCAGACAAAGCAACCCAAAGTTTACAGCATTTCAGTCTTTCAGGTACATAAAGTAAATCATTCCCAGTATTCTATGGTCTGTTTATAATTACTCATCTAGTTTACAGCAGCTTTATCTAACTACTTATAAATTTCTGATATCCAGTTTCTTTAAAAACTAAGATCTTTTGAGCTAGGTATGTTAGTGCACATCCATAATGCCAGTCCTTGGTAGTCTAAGAAGAAATTCAAGGCCAAGCCTGAACTGAGTAGCAATATCTTAGTAAAATTAAAAGTTCTTAGAACAGCTATATTCTTCATTTAAATAAACAATAAACCAGGTACAGATAGCTTATGCCAAGACACTCATATCCCCAATTAATTACAAAGAAAATCTAGGAGTGGAGCTGTCCCGCACAAGTAAGTACACCAGATGTTAGCAAGAAAAGCCCTGAGTTTTAAGGCCAGTTCAAAGTAAACAAATAAGTAAACCAAAGTCCATTAGCTTACCCACTCCAACTAGTCTCTCTAAACTGTTATCACACACTCACATATGCACAGGGTTTCAGAATCAACTTCTGATTTCTACAGGGGTCACAGCTAGCTTTCCTTATACAAAACCACAATGAAACCCAGTGAGACGGGTAGTCTATTTTCAGACATAGAGCAGAAGCACTTGGCCCACGAATCTAATCTTTTTATAGTATGCTGTGGAATATCACTCTCACTAAGCATGCCGTTCTTTCAGCTATCTTTGAATATCTTTGGCACAAAGCTAAAAATCCTCTCATAGATAAGATACACACCACATGAATGGTTCAATTAAGTGTGCAATAGGCTAAAGTTTAGAAAGTTTTCTGGATCTTCTTGAAAGGAGCTGCTCCAAGTGGTCTTGCCAACAGTTAGCTCCCAAGGTTTGCGTATCATTTTTCATTTATATAAACAAAATGCAGCTAGTATCTAGATGCCGCTTGATGTCTGTCTACCTTGCTCCCATGTAGCCTGATTTTAGTCCAATGGTGGATAACTGATGGTGAGGGCTGATAGTATTGATTGTAACTTATTAATTATACTCTAAACGATTAAAGAAAATAACAAACTGGGTGCTGGTGGCTCACTCCTATAATCTTAGCTACTCAGAAGGTTGAGATCTGAGGATTGTGGCTCAAACCTAGTCCTAGAAACAAAGTCCATAAAACCATTTAACTACCAAAAAAAGTCAGAAGTACAGCTGTGGCTCAAATAGTAGAGCACCAGTCATGAGCCAAAAAGCTAAGGGACAGTGCCAAAACACTGAGTTCAAGCCCCAATACAAGGAAACACACACACACACACAGAGGGAGAGAAGAGAGAGAGAGAGAGAGAGAGAGGAGAAGAGAGAGAGAGAGAGAGAGAGAGAGAGAGAGAGAGAGAGAGAGAGGGGAGATAGAGAGGGAGAGAGAGGGAGAGAGAGAGGGAGAGGGAGAGGGAGAGGGAGACGGGGAGAGAGAGAGAGAGAGAGAGAGAGAGAGAGAGAGAGAGAGAGAGAGAGAGAGAGAGAGAGAGAGAGAGAGAGAGAAAGAGAATTTTAGTATCTCTCCCATTAAAAGATGGGCCAAAAACTTAAAGAGAGTCTTCTCTGAAGAAGAAATAAGAATGGTCTATGGACACATGAATAAATGCTCGACATCTCTGGCCATAAAAGAAATGCAAATCCAACCAACTCTAAGATTCCACCTCCCTCTAGTTAGAATGGCCAGGATCAAGAAATCTATTAACAACAGATGCTGGTGGTGAAGTGGCCAGGAGAGGTCGCTACTACACTATAGGTGGGAGTACAAACTCATTCAACTACTATGGAAAGCAATATGAAGTTTCCTCAAAAGACTAAACATAGAGCTCCCCAATGACCCGGCAATTCCACTACTTGGCATTTACCCAATCGTCCAGAAACAAGGACAGACTAAATCCACTAGCACAAAGATGTTCATTGCAGCACTATTTACCATAGCAAAGATATGGAACCAACCCAAATGCCCCTCAGTTGATGATGTGGTATTTATACACAACGGAATTCTATGCTGCTATCAGAAAGAATGACATCTCCCCATTTGTAAGGAAATGGAAAGACTTAGAAAAAAATCATATTAAGTGAAGTAAGCCAGACTCAAAGGAACAGCCTCAATGGTTTCCCTCATTTGTCAGAATCAGTAGAAACCTTGGACTCTCCTAGCAGAGATTTACAATAGAGCAAAACCTAGATACATAAGGCCATATAGGATGACGCTAAATGAAAGGACTCCAGGATATAGAAGCTAAAGCCATATAATGAGTGATTGTTGTCCTTACTGTACTATGTTATCTCTCTCCTCTTTTGCTGTCCCTTGGTTATCTCATATGGTTGCAGTATTTCACCTTGTTATCTGATATATTGTATATATGCTTATTTGGTTATTTGAAATAGGATAGGGAAGGGGGAAAAACAAGATGAGGGGTGGGGATCAGGGGAGGGAAATGGGGACCAAGACATGAGAAAAGGTATCAATGTTTGTGAAGTAATTCACCTTCTATCTGGTGAATATAATGTAACCCTTCTATTAATTACAATAAAATTATATGAAAAAAAGAAAATTATAGTATCTCACAGCAATATAAATTCTTAATGCCTTCACCTAGGTTTCTGGATCCGTCTTGTTTTGAAATTTGATTGTTCATGGGGATCAATTTTTATTTCAGCCACTACCAGTAACTTCACAGTAATATGAGTTGTTTTTGTGACTTGACCTAATCACCTACTTCACATATCCATCATCATAGATATTTACTTGGTTCCTACCACATGCAAAATGGTGTCTTTACTGGGATTTTGCACACTGTTTTCCTTGTTGCCTCCTTTCTTGGTAATTGTTCCTACTTGGCCCCTTTTGCTGATTCTCATCTGCCTAATTTCCAGCCCTGTAGTCATCTGGACTTCAATCCTTGAATGCATTACCTCTCTATCTCTACCTGGATTTAATCCCAGACAATCTCACAATGCCAACTATGAATTTGCTCACAAATATCAAATGTATGCTTCCAATCTGTGTTGCTTCTACAAACTCCCGGTTCTATACCAAAGGTTTACTCAAGTCACAAGGGGATTTTGTTATGCATGGTATAATAAGCCTATAAGGTCTACAGTAAAAACAATGTTCAATTCCTTGAACACTGTTACCTTTCCTAGGTGCCCTCAACCACACATAAATTGAATTATGTACTTAGTTCTAGCAGTAAGAAGAGAAATTTACATCCTCTGAGCCTCTCCTATCATGCAAAGGAAAAGGAAGAGCGTGTGTTCCACATAGTTTAGGTAGGAAGAAGAGGAGAATAAATCAGAATATTCCAGTTTTGTGTAAACCTAACTCAACATAGGAAACTTTATCATATAAACTTAAAATAACACAGGAAGCTACACTCCAGAGATTTTAAGGTTGTTTTTGATAATATTATCTGCCAAGCACATACCAATATGCAAATTGACAAAGTCAGAGTGAGCTCTTATTCTGAGAAGTACCTACAATTTGAAGCAGTTTTACCAACCCATTAGTGGAATAAGAAACTATTCCTATAGGTTTGGAAATATTTTACAAAAAGGTAGCAAATATGGCAAAGTTGTATCTGCAACAGCTATATATTTATTGACCATCTGTCTCTTAAATTTCTAGAAGAAAAGATTGGCAAACAGAAAATTGGACATAGATTAAAAGTTGCATTTAGGTTAGGATTCACCACAAATAAAAAGAGTTTAATGAGCCCAGGAAGGAAATGGTGATTTCACAGGAAAAAATAATAATAATAATAAAGAAGTTCAAAAAGACTGAAAGAGCTAATTGCTTCTAAATACTGAACATCCTGAAATGAGATTATTAAATGATTTAGGAAACAGAGGTTTGGTAAATATCAATTGGAATAAATAATTCCAGAAATAATTCAGACTAAGCATGTGGTCTTTAAGAGATATTCCAAATAGCTTCCAGAAAGCTGATATATTAGAGTGAAAAAATAATCTGAATATTTTGAGTACTGGGCATAGTGTTCTATACCTATAATTCCACCACACAGGAGGCTGAGGCAATAAGATCAAGTGATCCAGCTTGGATTAGCTGGTGAACACATTGTCAAAGAAATAAAAAATGTATTACCCACAAAACAGTTATGTGAAGAAAGCAGTTCATAAGCTTTCCAGTTTTTATTTTATTGCTTTTTTTTTTCCTTTGACAGTCCTGGGACTTGGATGCTGTCCCTGAACCTTCGTGCTCAGGGTTAGAGCTCTATCACTTCATCTACAGTTTCACTTCTGGCTTTCTGTGGTTAATTGGAGATAAGGACACACCTTCCCACATTGGTTTCTCACCACAGTCCTCAAATCTCAGCTTCCAGAGTGACAAGAATTACAGGTGTGAGCCCCAGGTGACTGGCAGCTTTCTAAATTTTTGACAAGTGCCATGGTCAAGAGAATGTTGTTGCTTAAAATAATAAAAAAAATTAGGAACTTTAAAACAATAAACTTGCACTTTCAACCTCCGAAAAGTTTTGAGAGACCTGAGAAAAATGTGCAATTCATGAAGGAATCATTCCCCTGAGCTGGAGAGGCCTCCAAGGCTAATGAAAGAAAAACAGAAATTTCAGGCATTGTCAAACTAGGGCAAACAATACAATGGACAAATTAATTATTCTTAGAAATTAGTAGGCTATAACCAACAAACTTATCTCTACTGGGCACAGTAGTAAATAGCTAAAATCCTAGCTATACAAGAGACAGGTATCAGGTGAATATAGTTCCAGAACAGACTATGCGAAAATATTGAGATGGCGTTCTTTCTGACACCAGCATAGAATTCCATTGTGTATAAATACCCTCATTTGTCTTAATCAGTAGAAACCTTGGGTTCTCCTAGCAGAGATTTACAATAGAGCAAAACCTAGATATATAAGGCCATACAGTATGACACTAAATGAAAGGACCTCCAGGATATAGAAACTAAAGCCATATAATGAGTGATTGTTGTCCTTAATGTACTATGTTATCTCTCACTTCTTTTGCTGGTTTTGCTTGGTTATCTCATATTGTTACAGTATTTTACCTTGTTATCTGATATATTGTATATATGCTTATTTGGTTATTTGGAATAGGATAGAGAAGGGGGGAAAATAAGATGAGGGGTGGGGATGGGGGGAGGGAAATGGGGACCAAGACATGAGAAAGGGTACCATTGTTTTGAAGTAATGTACCTTCTATCTGATGAATATAATGTAACCCTTCTATTAATTACAATAAAAAATATATGAGAGGGACTGGGAGTTTGGCCTAGTGGTAGAGTGCTTGCCTAGCATGTACAAAGACCCGGGTTCAATTCCTCAGTACCACATACATAGAAAAAAGCCAGAAGTGGTTCTGAGGCTCAAGTGGTAGAGCTCTAGCCTTGAGAAAATCCAAGGACCGTGCTCAGGCCCTGAGCTCAAGCCCAGGACTGGCAAAAAAAATTTTAAAAAAGAATAAAAAATATATATAAAAAAAGCAAAAATATTGAGAGCTCTTCTCAACCCACAATGTAAAGACTAGTTAGCATTTTCCAGAAGGCCTTTTCTTTAAGAAAGGGATTAGTATAGCTTAATGTGTTTTCTTTTGTTTACATTTATTTTTTTAGTCAAGATCAAAGTATTCACTTCGGTAGAGGGTGTGGTTTATATTTAGTGTATTTTTTGTTGTTTTTTATTTTGTTTTTTAAACCAGTCTGACTTGTCTGGTTGGCGGCAGCCCATGACTACTTCTGGCAAGTAGACATCTCTAGAAAGGGCATGTGTCACTACTGGACTAGGGACTTGAAAGCTGGGATGTATACTTCATTCATGTCTCTTGGTTTTACTGGTGATTGAACCTAGGGCCTCTTCCCTGCCAGGTAAGCACTCTATCATAAGATATATCTTTCAGCCCTCTGGGTTCTTTTTTAATTCATAAACAAGATAAATTTATTATTGGGAAACTAATATCAAGGAGTTAGTAGATTTAATGTCTCAGGAGGACCTGTTTCGCATAAATAGCACCTACTCTGTCCTTATAGGATGAAACAGATAGGTCCAAACACTGTTCCAAGAACAATTTCTTTTTTTTTTTTGGTGACACTAAAATATGAATTCAGTCCAGCCCTCTCTTTTATATCTTTGTTTTGGGATTTAGTCTCACTAATTTTTTGTGGGCTGGCCTTCACTCAGGATCTTCTTGCTATTACCACATGAAGACTACAACTTGTCACCTTATTTCTTCCATCTTGGAAGTAATTGCAGAAATAATTTCTCAGAAGTCCAATTTTAAAATTTGAAATGCAAGCTTACCTCATTTGTTTGAATGGGATAAGGATAGCCCATCCACAACATAGGATATTCAGCATCGTTGGCCTCCAGGAAATGTTCTTGTTTTTCTAACTGATAAAAACAAATTAAATGGAAATCAGTCTTCCATAACTTGGGTTCTATTCTCTGTTAGTGAAAAAGGAGAAAAAAGGAGGAAAGATGGGAGAAATAGAGGGCAAAGGTAAAAAAAAAAGAATTAAGGGAAAATAAACAAAAATAATAACATAGAAAAATGAATTTCCAGAATAGCTGGAAAAATTACATGAATTGATCAGAAATTATAAAAAAAGAAACAAGGTTTTGACAAAAGAAGTCAAAGTCTGTGTGTAAATTAATAAAGATCCAGTAAAGGTGGGCAGATTGGATAAGATTTCATTTCTTGTACAAGAAACAGTAGGTAACAGTTCTTTTAAAGGAAATTAGAGAAATGTGTGAATGCTTGGATCTCCTCACAAATTTTCTCTTTTGAACAGAAAACGAGAAATATTTCAAGTCTGTATTTTCCACCAAGAATTCAATTATCTTTTTGTTTTTTGTCAATTATGGGGCTTGAACTCTGGTCCTCAGCTCAAAGCTAGTGCTCTACCACTTTGAGCTTCAGGACCACTTCTGGTTTTCTAGTAGTTAATTCGAGATAAGAATCTCATAGACTTTCCTTACTGGGCTGGATATCTTCAGGTCTCAGCCTCCTGAATAGCTAGGATTACAGGTGGGAGTCATCCATGCCTAGGTTAGCTCAGCTATTTTAATTTTCTTTCTTTTCTTTAATTTGGTAGTTCTGGGCTGTGCACTCAGTTTGCTCAGCTTGTTTCTGCAACACTGCCACGTTAGGCATGCTTTCAGCCCAGGTTTGCTAATCAGCAAATAATCATTTGAGGGATGGAATTTCACAACACTTCTGTCCAGGCTTGCTTCAAATCACAGTCCTCCAGGGTTCCTCCTCCTAAGAATCTAGTCTAACAGTAAGACTACCTTAGCTTATGGGTAAGCTACCAGGGCTTGACTTCAAACATCTTAATTTTTAACAATGTCTCATTACCCCCTGAAGAGCTAATTCCACCAAGACAGTGCTCAGCCTGAACTACTCCATGTCTTCCTAGCGTTG
Source organism: Megascapheus bottae (assembly GCF_031878675.1). Taxonomy (NCBI): domain Eukaryota; kingdom Metazoa; phylum Chordata; class Mammalia; order Rodentia; family Geomyidae; genus Megascapheus; species Megascapheus bottae. Next base: position 50,064,541 of record NC_143509.1, read on the forward strand.
ATGTTCAAAGACACAAGGACAGTCATCATTTCTTTTCCCAAATGACAGAATAATATATTAGCATCCAAACTATTTGAAGGAGGCTGGCAATCCTGTAATTCAATATATTTTAAATGCATTTTATAGAATATGAAAGATTGAAGAGCACAGAGTTCACGTGGGCTCCCTGTCAAGAGGGCAACATTGCGATTTCTCCAAACCCATTGCTTGAAGCAGAGTAATTCCACTCTTTTATGTCTCATTGGCTGAAGCCATGCAGAATTTGGAGCAAAATGAGGAAAAAAGAGTATCAATAAGACTTTCGGAGAACTTTAGTTGACCCAAGGCCTCCTTGCTGGGTAATTAATATGACCACATCAGGCATAGTTTCATTTTTAAGTATAATTCATAGTTTAAGAATAATTTAAGTATAATCTAAGTATAATTTCATAGTTTTCATTTTTAAGTATAATCTACTCTTTTTTCCTTAGCAAATTATTGTTTCTTCAATAGGACTGGAGAATTCACTTGGAATATTAATGATTTTCATAACATTATGTCAAAAAGAAACTGCCTTGTAATAGTAAAATTGAACATTTAAGTGGGTCTCACTCTCACCTGATTTGGTTCTCCCAGTTTGTGAGCCAGTCCAACACCTGCAAGAAATATTTGTCAGGTGAAAAATGTGCATTGAAAATAATATCCACTTCAGAAAATATACTTAGAATTTTATGTGGCAAGGGCTTTTTTTCCATGTAATTTGAAATTACCTGCCCATTGTCTGAGCACAGTGTCTCAGATAAATCCTAACTCCAAGATATACTTTTATTTGAAAAGAAACAACTACATTTTTACTGACATAGTGAAATCCAGGAAGCAATATTAAATGTTATAAAAAGATACAAATTCTACATGTAGTTCAATGAAGATAGAAAATTTCCTAAAATAGTAGTAGCAATTTTAGATATAAGTCAATGAAGGTTTAAAAAATTCCCAAAATAGTAGTAGCAGTTCTCTAAATTTTATACTGTGGCTTGAATTTTTGTTGTTGTTGGAAATGGGGCTTGAACTCAAGAGTTTATGTGTCGTCCCTGAGCTCTTTTTACTCAAGGTTAGCACTCTACCACTTTGAGCCACAGCTCTTCTGATTTTTGAGTGATCAACTAGAGATAAGAGTCCCATAGGGACTGTTCTACCCAAGCTGGCTTTGAACTCCAATCCTCATATCTTAACCTCCTGAGTAGCTAGCATTACAGGCATAAGCCATCTGTATCTGGCTGAATTTTTCTTTTTACAATTTCACTTCTCCAATGAAAAAGTCTTATTTATAATTTTGAACATTATTTTTAAGTATTAAGATTTGGAGATGGAAATTATCTTTGGTTTAGTTGGGTTCTTTATTTTTCCTCTCTCTGAAATAGGGTCTTATTAACTTTACCCAGTCTGGTCTCAAAATCACCATTCTCCTCCCTCACAAGTTGAGATTACAAGTGTGTACCAAGTCATTCCTCCACTAGAAAATTCACCAATTATGACAGCTAAGGGAACCACTTTTCAATTGAATTCTTTGGGTTTGGTGAATACACAGGGCAACATGTGAAGTATTTTTTAAACCTTTGTCTTTACAGGACAAAGTGTTTGTTAAAAGAAAATATTAAGACTGGAATATATGTCAGTATGCTCAAGCTTTCTTAGTATCTATTGGCAAGGACCAGAGTCCAATCCCTAGTACATAAGTAAATAAATAACATTTAGTGTTGGATATAATAAACTACCCAGACCTTCTCTTAAAACCAAAAACATTTACTAAAATGAAATACTAACTATTCCATGAGATTTCAGAGTCTCATCTCTTCTGGAAGAGAAAAACAAAACTGTTTTTCCACTTCATAGTTAATAATCCATTAGGATACTCAAATGGAATGGAATAGGCTTTTAATGCTTTTAAATAACTGTGAGGGTTTTAGCATGAATGTGTGCCAAGAGAAACATTTAAGCTCTCAATACATCGCACAAGAGAATAGTCATTATTTAATACAAATTGATATTATAAAGAGCAGGTACTTGAGGGGCTAAAAAGCACCCCCATTCTGAGGCAGTAACTATCTTGCTGTTTATATAAACTATACATAAATTAAAGAAACTGAATTGTGGTGCCATTAAAGTCCCAGGAACTGACCTATCTATGTTAAAATTAACCAGAACTCATGTAAATTCAAGGGATGGCATTTGTTTTCTAAAGCCATAAAACTACCCTCAGACAGCTAATTAGGACTCTACTGGCATGGGAACCTACCGTTAGCTTCCACTGCCCTGAAATGTCCCTAACTCCTACCTTATCTCACTCCAATAGCTGATTGCTGTGTTGTTGTAAATCTGTGGTCTTTGCCTTTAAAAGCCCTGTAAAAATTCAGCTCATGGTCTCCTCCTAAGCTCCCACTGGGTGCTTAGGACAAGGCCTGGGAGTCCGCCTGAATAAAGCCTTGCTTTAGCATTTCAGAACATCTGTCTCTCCATGGTCTCCTTGGTGGTCGTCCTGAGACTTGGGCATTACAATACTCAACAGCTGTTTTTATCCAGAAATACTGGCTTCTGACTTAGGTCCATGAGTGAATTGAAAGCTTGCCATCCCAGCTCTGACTCTTGGAATCAGGAAGAACAAGACTGAAAAGTAGATAAGGAAAAGAAAACGTACCTAAGCAGACGTTGGTGGCTTATGCCTGTAATCCTTGCTACTCTGAGATCTTAGGATCTCAGTTCAAAGCCAGCCCAGGCAGGAAAGTGCATGAGACTCTTATCTCCAATTAACCACCAGAAAACCAGAAGTGGCACTGTGGCTCAAGTAGTAGAGCGCTAGTCTTGAGCTGACGACTGCAGGGACATCACACAGACCTGAAATCAAGCCCGAGGACCAATAAAAAGAGGGGAGGGCGGGAGTTTGGCCTTGCAGTAGAGTGCTTGGCTATCATGCACGAAGACCCAGGTTTAAGACCCAGGTTTGATTCCTCAGTACCACATGCATAGAAAAAAGCTGGTAGTGGTTCTCTGGCTCAAGTGGTAGAGCTCTAGCCTTGAGAAAAAGTCCAAGGACAGTGCTCAGGCCCTGAGTTCAAGCCCCACGACTGGCAAAAAAAAAAAGGTAAAAAGAAGGAGGAGGAGGAGGAAGAGAAGGAAAGAAAAAGAAAGAAAGAAAGAAAAGAAAGAAAGAAATAAAAAAAGAAAGAAAGAAAGAAAGAAAGAAAGGAAAAGACAAAGTACCTCCCAACCCCAACCAGACAGCCATGAGTCATAGTGTCACAAAGCCTTTGTCTGACCAATAAAGAGACTGGGAGCAATCAGAGTAGCTGTCACTGGCACCTCTGACCCCTAGGATACCTCTTGACTGAAACTGTTTAGTGAGCCTGTATTCCTCCCTGCAAATGTCTGTGTAATGAAAGTAGTTGGAAATTTGGAAATCACATCTCTTCTCTTCCCATAGTGTCCCCATGCCTCATTAAGTTTCCTTTCTCTGACCTTCACCATTACTTTTCTCTTTATTTGGCATACTAGATTGAGTAACCAGATCTGTCTGGTATATGCAAACCAGGAATTTGCCCCCCTTGGACTTCAAATCTGGTAACTAGTAACTAAATCTCCAGTGGCAGATGGAGATGGAATGGATTTTATTGTTTTTTTTAAATAAAACTTGACTTTATTCTTCACTCACCCATGTTGGAAGGGTTCTGAAAATCAAACTTTTTCTTCAGTAGAGCCAACAAGACTTCAAGATTTAATACCACCATTTCCAATTAGGTTTTACAGGCATTCACCTATGAAAAAGATGTAGAGATACACACAGTTATAAAAATTAATGAATGACCACAGGTCAGGAACTACACAGGTAGTTCCTAGCTACTCGGGAAATGGAGAGAGGAAAGATCAAGTTTGGGAGGCCTCTAGGGTAGGAAACTTTTCAAGACCCTATCTCAGATATCACCATCCAAAACCAAAGCTGAGTAGCTAACGCGAAATGTCTTAGCAGGATGATCTGACTTTGGACAGGAATGGACAGGAAACTTCTTCTGGCACTGCAGGTGACCCACCTGAAAGCCACACGGGAGCAGTGAGGCCTAGCCAGGTGCAGGCAGATGAGTGCCCCTGGTCCAGCAGCTCAAAGGGCTGAGGAGTCAGTAAGGCCGCTGTGTCCAGGCTGGGCCCCAGCTCGCTCTTACCACCAGCGCTAGCCAGCCATCCGGTTCAGAGCGCTGGGGGAGGGGGGGTTGGTGAGGCTGGTGCTGGAACTGGCATCGCATGGGCTCCTGGCCCAAGGGGAGCAGCTCGAGCGCACCAAGGGGAGGGGTGCGAGTAACTCTCCTGGAGTATCTTAAGCTCCTGCCCCCATCCCTTCCTTGTTTGTGTCTGCAGTTTTCTGATTCTTCTTTACATTTACTCTTTCTTGAGTTTATCTGGGATTTCTGAAAGCTATATAAACGTATGTTTCTACACATTTTCGTTGATAACGTGTATGTTATAATGAGGGAGCTCATCACAGCTTCCGGAATGGAAGTGGCTAGAGGAACAGTGGGTTCCTGGGTGCTGAGGCCAGGGAGATCCGCACCTGCAGACCTGAGGCTCAGGGAATTCAAGCTGGCAGCCGCCTCCCGAGCAACTGTGATGCGAACACAAGAGCCGGGAACTGACTGGGCCCCACTCAAATCATTCTTTTTCTAAGGGCTCAAGACCAGCTTCCAGCTTAGTTGAGGGACTAAGGAGTCACTGCTATCCCTGAATCCCTGCAACAAGTATTTCACAGTGGCCTTCTGGAGACCATGCCTTGATCCAAAGCAGTGGCTTGGGCAGAGAACCTCAAAGAGCTGGTCATGAGAAGGAAAAGCTGGCCATACCCAATGAACTCACTAATCACTTCAGCCAAGCTCTGAAGGGCATGCAAGCACTTCTGGGCGGAAATAGATGTCCAAAGGCTCTATAGTAGTAAAGGGCTGCCCCAGAACCTAGATTCTAGACACATCACTTGGAGGTGGCTGGGTTGTTGACCGCTTGTCTAGCCGAAGTTTTCAGTCATGTGCAAGCTATTCTTTTTGTACACGTTTGGATTTCACATCCTCTTGGGTGGGAGCAGCATGGACTTTCTCGGACATTCTCCTTTCTCCCGCGATTGCCTTTGATTCCTCTGAGATCATCAGCCAGAGTGTGTAGAACAGATGCTGTGCTAGGCATGGCCTCCAGGAGCCAACCCCAATACTTGTGGAGAGGAGCCTGGACTCGGGAGGTCCCTGAGCCCTCCAGTCTCTCTGGAATTGGAAGAGCAGGATATATCAAGAACGGAACTAGCCGGGCGTTGTGGCTCACACCTGTAACCCTACCTACTCAGGAAGCTGAGACTTGAGGATCAAGCTTCAAAGCCAGCCTTGGCACTAAAGAACACCAGACTCATCTCCAATTAATCACTAGAAAGGGGAAGTGGGGCTATGGCTCAAGGGGTGGGGTGGTAGTCTTGAGCTGAAGAGCTTGGGACAGTGCCCAGGCTCAAAGTTCAAGTCCTATGACCCACAAAAATTTAAAAAAACATTATGAATCTGTGATTCCCTCATCAGAATACAAGTGTCAGCAAATAAGGTTAGAAAAATAGAGCTACTTCAGTATGGAGTGGTACATGGGCAGAGAGCTGTGTTTCTTGATGCCTCTTCCTGAAGGACAATGGAAAGCCTGGGGGAAACTCTGGTGGCCATAGCTGTGTGTAAAATTGGGTACCTATCCAGCTAAAGTGGGTCCCACACTTGCCCCCCCCCAACCAAACTGGACAAGGTTAGATGGGAATGGGACTGCAGGAGCAGCTGTCATCATGACTCCACCCATTCTGCCTGGATCACAAGTCAGGCCACACCCCCTACTATTTCATGTTTCTGTCTGACCAATGGGATTCAAGAGTCGGGCCACACCCACATCCCATGCTGCTTATATAGCACCGGAATTTGCTCTGTGGACTTACACCACAGCAATTGGAGAGGGTAGAGGTGGCTGCGTGGTGAGTGAGAGAGTTGGAGAGAATTGAGGTGATTTGGGCGGAAAGAGACATAGGTAATTGAGTTAGTTTTTAGTGATTAGGAAAAAGACATAGGAAATAGAGTTAGAGTTAGTTGTTAGAACTTTTAAAAAGCCTGGGAATGTGGCCCAACCATCTTTCCCGTCCCAGAGCTGGGAAGACTGAACAAGCACGACAAAATGAAAAAGCTGCAGGAAAGACACTAGTGCAAGAATTCCAGCAGAATTGCTCTGATAGATCTTCAAAATACTTCAAAAGAAAGAAGAAGACCAAAAATGGAGGAAGTCCCAAGACAAACACCATTGGGGATTGTAATTCAGGTGAGAGTACAGCAGAAGAGCATGCTGTCCCTGAGCCTCCCCTGCCTTCAGGCACAGTCAGAGCTGACAGGTACAGGAGTGTTATGGATCTCAGCGCTACTGACGATCTGGAGAGTAACTGCCAACGCCTCCAGTTTTCCTTGTATGCCACCAAGAGAAAAAACCAACTGCTCTGGAGCGAGGCTGAATTACTGAGGCAAGAAAGGAAAGACCTTCAAGATCAACATGACAAAGAGAATGAGAAGAACGCTCACGTGCAAGAAGCACTGAAAGAAGAGCTGGAAGTCCATAAGATAGCAATAGAAATGCTGATTTCAAATGAAGGTGATATAAAATCTACCCTTTCTCACATGCCACACGTAGCTGAGAGCGAAATGGAACGTGAAGGCCACACCAGTCATCTGCGGGCTTCACAGCAACGCATGTTAGAGCTAGAGACTGCATTGTCTGCAGTCACCACCAAGCAGAACAAGACCGAAAAAAAGAATCAACAACTTACCGAAGACCTGACTAACTTGAAGGTTCACTTCCTGGAAAAGATCAGAAGCTATAACAAATTGGCAAGAGAGAACACCGAGTTTCAGGAAAGAGTGGAAGTGCTCTCGACACAAACAGCCAACATGAAACGCAGAATTAATCAATTCCAGCATGCATTGCTGGAACGGGCAGCAATGAAAAGACAACTAGACAATTTGAAAAGTCTGGTGACCACATTAAAGTGGGAGAGAGACAAGTTGGCAGAGGACCTGAGGGTGGAGAAGTCCACATGGGCAGAGAAGGTCCAACAGCTCTCTGAGAAGATAAACCAAATGACAGAAGAGAGAGAGCAAAAGTTGTGTGAGGTAGCGGAGCTAGAGAACAACCTCTCAGAACTGAGGAAGCAGCTGGCAGAGCAGCAGCCCCCTGCAGAACCATCACAGGTTGTGCAGCAGCTGCAGGCCCAGGCCTGCCAGTTGCAGAAAGAATTAAAGAATTTGGAGGAACAACTTAACAACCAGTTACAGGAAAACCAGCGCCTCGCTCTCCAGAACATGGAGCAGCAGGAACGGCTGCGGAAGCTGGATGAGGATCATCACAACATCCTTGAGACATCGAGCTGCACACATGCACGCAACAAAGACCTGAAATACAAGCTGGCCCAGCTACAGGCTGCCTGCCACCAGCTGACCGGTGAGAAGGAGGAACTCACCAGAGTCCTGTACTTGGAGCAGCAGGAGAAGCTGGAGCAGCAACAAAAGATAGAAGAGTGGAAAGAGGTAGCTGAAACCAAGAGCCAAATGGCTCAAAATCTGCAGGAGCTGCATGACCAGTTCCTAGCCCAGCTACAGGAGCTCAGAGCCACCTGCGATCAGCACGTGGCCTCCAATCAGGAGCTGACCTTAGAAAAGGAGGCGCTGCAGCAGCATGTGCTAAAGCAGACCGTGTTGCTGGAGCAGCTGAAGAAGGAGCAGGTGCAAAGCAAGTTGAAAGATCAAATGGTAACTCAAAATTTACAGGACACTCTGAAGTGCCTGGAAACAACTAGACAACAGAAGGAGAAGCTGCGGGCTCAACTGAGCTTGCTAGCTTATTCCGGGGAAGGTGAAGAAGGAGTAAGCAACAAAGAAAAGGGTGAGGAGGCAACTCCACCAGATATAACCTACCCGGAAGATGATGACAACCCACAAGCCATCGGTGATTTTTATTTGAACGCACTAGCAGCTGCTGAATCAATAAAATTAAGACTGAACAAGCAGCTGCAGGAGCAGCAGGCCCGCTGCTCATGCCTGGACAATCTGGCATCCCAGTTCCAGACAAAGATCAAGTGCCAGGCCCTGTTCCCCAAGAGCTGGGGCCGTGGTGTGTCTTGGAACAGGAAGAAAGATACACAGGAACACAAAAAGCTAAAAGTCTGCTTCATCCATGACCAGCCTGACAAGATAGACTTCCAGAGTCAACTGGAAGAGTTACAGCATCAGAGCAACCAGCTGATAGAGCGTATCAGCACCATTGAAGAATCCATAGTTCTCTCTAAAGAACAGATGGAAGTCCTGGATGAACTGTACCGGGAAAAAGATGAATATGTCGACCAACTTTCCCAGGAAAAGAGGGAGAAGAAGGAGGAGCTGCAGGAGCTTCTGATGCGCCTTGCAGGTGAAAGCACAGATTGCCGGAGCAAGATGCCAGTAGAAACCAAAAGCCTTGCTGCTGAAACTACTTCAGAATACTCAGGTCCAGAGAAGACTGGACCTGAGAAGACTTCTCCAGAGGAGAAGAAAGAGTTTGAGGAAGTGTCACTTGAAGATGATATTGAACCTGCCCAGGTAGAGGCTGAGATGCCTGGCCCCCTAGAGGCTCCTACCACAGGGCATATCGTGCCACTGCTTCCTAATGTCCAGAACGACCAAGCGCTTTCAGGCTCAGGCAATGAGCACTCTGCCTCTTTCTTCTTTAAACTGAGGCAAATGGTAAATATGAAATAATAACTAAAGATTTGGAGCCACCACCAGGAGAAGTAAATATCTGGATAATATTCTTTCAAGCATTGATATAAATGGATGGTAGGTGGTCCAAAATTCTAGACACTTCTCCATTGGTTGCCAGGGAAGGAGTATATGTTATTGTTAGTATATAGAATAATCACAAAAGAACAACAAGGAAGGCTATAGACATGGGTAAACTGTACAGAACAGGTGTGAGGCTCCAACTTAAAATGACGAAGTAAAAAAGGGAATGTGTAACAACATGGAAAGAGATGATGTAAGACAAGAGAAATTGAGAAGGTGTGACTTAAGGGACAGTACTAAACTCGAGTGATAGGACCAAAGTGAAAGACCAATGAAAAAGAAAACTTAAGAAAAGTTAAGAAAAAAAAGAGGAAGGAAGGAAGGAAGGAAGGAAGGAAGGAAGGAACAAAAGAAAAGAAGGAAGAGAAAGGAAGAGAAAAAATGGAAGGAAGGAAGAGAAGAAGAAAAAAAGAAAAAATAAAGATGAAAAAGGAAAGGATAAAGCGAAAAAGAAAGAAAAAATAAAAGAAAAAGGAAGAAGAATGAAAGAGAAAAAAATAGGAAGAAAAAATAGAGAAAGCAAAAAAGAGAAAGGAAGAAAAGATGAAAAAAGGAGAGGAAGAAGAGAGAAAAAGGAAGAAAGAAATAAAACACACAGACAAGAAAAAAATAGGTTGAAAGACGAGAAAAATAGTAGAGGAAAAAAGAAATAGGAAGAAAAAAGAGGAAGAAAAAAGAGCAAAAAATGGAAGAAAATATGAAGAGAAATAGAAGCAGAAAGAAAGAAAACACAAAGAGAAAAAATAGGATGAAAGACAATAAAAAATAGTATAGAAAGAAAAAGAAATAGGAAGAAAAAGGAGGAAGAAAAAAGCAATAAAAGAAAATGGAAGAAAAGATGAAATAAAGAAAAAAGAAAAATGAAGAAAAGATGAAATAGAAGACAGAAAAATGGAAGAAAGAAAAAACATAGAGACAAAGAAAGAAAAAAATAGGATGAAAGAATAATAGTAAAGAAAAAAAGAAATAGGAAGAAAAAAGAGCAAAAAAATTGAAGAAAAGATGAAGAGAGAGGAAGAACACAGAAAAAAAGAGGAAGAAAAAGAAGAAATAAAACAGACAAGAAAGAAAAAATAGAAGGATGAAGGATAAGAAAAAATATTAAAGAAATAGGAAGAAAAAAGAAAAGAGCAACAAAAGAAAATGGAAGAAAAGATGAAGAGAAAGAAATAGAGGAAGAATATTAAAGAAAAGAAAAAGAAATAGGAAGAAAAAAGAAAAGAGCAAAAAAAGAAAATGGAAGAAAAGATGAAGACAGAAAAAAGAGGAATGAAGAAAGAAAACACATAGAGACAAGACAAGAAAAAATACTAAAAAAGAAATAAAAAAGAGGACTGAAGAAAGAAAACACATAGAGACAAGAAAGACAAGAAAAAATACTAAAAAAGAAATAGGAAGAAAAAAGCAAAAAAGAAAATGGAAGAAAAGATGAAATGAAAGAAATAGAGGAAGACAGAAAATAGAGGAAGAAAGAAAAAAAGAAAACACAGAGACAAGAAAGAAAAAATAGAAATATGAAAGACAAGAAAAGAAAATAGGAACTAAAAATAGCAGAAAAAAGAGGAAGAAAAAAGAATTAAAACACATAGAGACAAGAAAGAATAAAATAGGATGAAAGATGAGTAAAAATATTAAAGAAAAAGAAATAGGAAGAAAAAAGAGAAAAAGAACAAAAATAGAAAATGGAAAAAAAGATAGTAAAGAAAAGAAAAAGAAATAGGAAGAAAAAGAAAAAATAGTAAAGAAAAGAAAAAGAAATAGGAAGAAAAAGGAAGAAAACAAAAGAAAAAAAGAAAATAAAGAGAAAATAGAGGAAGAAGACAGAAAAAAAGAGGAAGAAAGAAAGAAAAAATAAAACACATAGAAACAAGAAAGAAAAAATAGCAGGATGAAAGACAAGAAAAAATATAGGCAGAAAAAGGAAACAGGCAGAAAAAATAGCAAAAAAAGAAAATGGGAGAAAAGATGAAAAAAGAAAGTAGAAATAAACCACATAGAGACAAGAAAGAAAGAAAAAATAGGATAAAAGAGAAAGAGACGAGAAAGAGACAAGAAAGAATAGAAGAATAAAAGACGAGAAAAAATAGTAAAGAATTAGGAAGAAAAAAGTAGAAGAAAAAAAGAGAAAAAAATGGAAGAAAATATGAAGAGAAAGAAATAGAAACAATAGAAGGATGAAAGATGAGAAAAACAGTAAAAAAAGAAATAGGAAGAAAAAAGCAAAAAAAAGAATGGAAGAAAAGATGAAGAGAAAGAAATAGAGGAAGAAGGCAGAGAAAAGAGGAAGAAAGAGGAAATAAAGCATAGAGACAAGAAAAAAATAGAAAGACAAGAGAAAAGTAGAGGAAGAAAAAAAACAAAAAAACAAAAAAAAACCCCAAAAAATAGAAAGACAAGAGAAAAGTAGAGGAAGAAAAATAACAAAAAAACAAAAAAAGAAAATGGAAGAAAATATGAAGAAGAGAAAGAAATAGAGGAAGACAGAAAAAAGAGGAAGAAAGAAGAAATAAAACACAGAGACAAGAAAAAAAATAGGATGAAAGATGAGAAAAGAAAAAGAAATAGGAGGAAAAAAATGGCAGAAAAGATGAGAAAGAAATGGAGGAAGACAGAAAAAATAAAACATAAAAAACATAGAGACAAGAAAGAGACAAGAAAGGAAAAAATAGAAGGATAAAAGATGAGAGAAAATGGCAAAGAGAAAAGAATTAGGAAGAAAAAAGTAGAGTAAAAAAAGAGAAAAAAGAAAATGGAAGAAAATATGAAAGATGAAAATATGAAAGATGAAAGACAAGAGAAAAATAGTAAAGAGAAAAGAATTAGGAAGAAAAAAGTAGAGTAAGAAAAAAAGAGAAAAAAAAGAAAATATGAAGAAGAGAAAGATGAAAGAAAAAATAGTAAAGAGAAAAGAATTAGGAAGAAAAAAGTAGAGTAAGAAAGTAAAGAAAATGGAAGAAAATATGAAGAAGAGAAAGATGAGAAAGATGAAAGACAAGAGAAAAATAGTAAAGAGAAAAGAATTAGGAAGAAAAAAGAGTGAAAAAAAGAGAAAAAAGAAAATATGAAAGATGAAAGACAAGAGAAAAAGACAAAGAGAAAAATAGTAAACAGAAAAGAATTAGGAAGAGAAAAAAGAGAAGAAAAAAATGGAAGAAAATATGAAGACGAGAAAGATGAAAGACGAGAAAAAATAGTAAAGAGAAAAGAATTAGGAAGAAAAAAGTAGAGTAAGAAAGAAGAGAAAAAAAGAAATTGGAAGAAAATATGAAGAAGAGAAAGATGAGAAAGATGAAAGAGAAGAGAAAAATAGTAAAGAGAAGAGAAAGATGAAAGACGAGAGAAAAAATAGTAAAGAGAAAAGAATTAGGAAGAAAAAGTAGAGTAAGAAAAAGAAAAAAGAAAATGGAAGAAATATGAGAAAGAAATATGAGAAAGATGAAAGACAAGAGAAAAGAATTAGGAAGAAAAAAGTAGAGTAAGAAAAAAAAGAAAATGGAAGAAAATATGAAGAAGAGAAAGATGAAAGATGAGAGAAAAATAGTAAAGAGAAAAGAATTAGGAAGAAAAAAGAGGAAAAAAAAGAGAAAAAAGAAAAAAGAGAAAAAAGAAAATGGAAGAAAATATGAAGAGAAAAGAAATAGCGGAAGAAGACAGAAAAAAGAGGAAGAAAAAAATAGAAGGATGAAAGATGAGAAAAATAGTGAAGAAAAGATGAAGAGAAAGAAATAGAGGAAGAAGACAGAAAAAAGAAAAAAGGAAAAAGAAGACATAAAACAGACAGGAAAAAAATAGCAAGAAAATGGAAGAAAAGATGAAGAGAAAGAAAGGAAGAAATAAAACAGAGACAAGAAAGAAAGAAAAAAACAGAAGGATGAAAGATGAGAAAAATAGTACAGAAAATAAAAAGGAATGGGAAGAAAAAGAAAATAGAAGAAAAGATGAAGAGAAATAGATGAAGACAGAAAAAAGAAAATAAATAAAGCACACAAAAAAGAGCAAAGAAAGAAAATGGAAGAAATGAAAAGAAGACAAAGAAATAGAAGAAGAAAGAATAAATACAGAGAAAAAAGAAAGAAAGAAAAAAGGATGAAAGATGAGGAAGAAAAAGGTAGAGGAAGAGAAAAGAGCAGAAAAAAGATGAAAGGAAAAAGAGGAAAGAAATAGGAAGAAAAAAATAGAAGAAAAAAGCAAAAAAGGAAGAAAAGGTAAGGGAGAAAGATGAAAGGAAGAAGAAAACAGGAAGAAGACAAAAAAGAGGAAGAAAAAAGAAGACATAAAAAAGAATAGGATGAAAGATGAGAAAGAAGAGGAAGAAAGAAAAAAGAATAAAGATGAAAGGAAGAGAAAAACAGGAAGAAAGAAATAGAGGAAGAAAAAGAAAACAAGGATGAAAGGAAGAAGAGAAACAGGAGGAAAAAATAGAGGAAAGAGGAAGAAAAGATGGAAAAAGAGAAGGAAAGAAAAAAAGGAAGAAAGAGAGGAAGAAAGGAAAAATGAAAGGTAAAGGAATAAAGAATGAAAGGATGAAAGAGAGGAAAAGGAAAAAATAAGAAGAGAAACAAGAAGAGAAACAAGGAAGAACGAAAAAGATAATAACAAAACCTTGCAGATCAATTCCATAAACTCAGACTCCAGATAAATGAGTTTCCCCTGAGAGGAATCGCAGCCAGGGACGGGTACGAGGTGATGCCGCTCTGACCAACCTAAGACAGGGCCTTCAGCTTGATTTGAAGAAGTTCCCCATGACGGGTAAGGCAGAGTCAGCAATCCACCCAACCTAAGACAGGCGGATTCGCTTCTTTTAAAAGAAAGACAGGGGGCATATGCTGGGAGCTGAGTGTGGAGTCAGACTGACCCATGAATCTGCATCATTGCTTTACCACTCTCTGCTGGGCTGTGGTCTTAAGCTTATGGCCGTAGGTGTAGTTAAGCTTATGGCCGTAGGTGTAGTCTTGGGCTGTAGCCCTCCCGCCCCCCCCCCTAGAAAAACAAAGATAAAGGAAGAATAGATGAAAGGAAGAAAAGAAAGAGGACAAAAGAAATAGAGGAAAGAACAAGGAATAAAGATGAAGAAGAAAAAAAGAGATATAGAGGAAAGAAGGAAAAGGATGAAAGGAAGAAGAAAAAGAAAAAGAAAACAAGAGGAAGAAATAGATGAAGAAAGAAAAAGAAAAAGAAAAGGAAGAAGAGAATAAAAAAAGGATGAAAGACGAAGAAAGAGAAAAAGAAAAAGGAAGAAATAGAGGAATAAAGAAAGGAAGAAAAAAAGGAAGAAAATAATAGAGGAAGAAAAAGGATAATGAAAGGAACAAGATAAAGAGGAAGAAAAAATGAACAAAAAGGAATAAGGATGAAAGGAAAAAGAGAAAAGAAAAAATAGAGGAAGAAAGGGAAAAAAGAAAAGGAATAATGAATAAAGGAAAGAAGAAAGGAAGAGGAACAAAGAAAGAAAAATGAAAGATGAAGAGAAAAAACAAAGGAAGAGAGAAAGAGGAAGAAAGAAAAAGTAAAAGGAATAAAGGATTAAAGGAATAACAGAAAAAAGAGGAAGAGGAAAGAAAAAAGGAAAAGGAAGAAAAGATGGAAGAGAATAAAAGGTGGAAGAAGAGAGAAAGAAAAAGACAAAAGGAAAAAGGAAAAAAGGGTGAAAGGAAGGAGACAATGAAAAAGAGGAAGCAAGAAAGAAAAAGGAATAAAAGATGAAAGAAGAGAAAAGGGGAAGAAAGCAAAAAAAAGGAAAAAGGAAAAGATGAAAGGAAAAAGGAAAAGATGAAAAGAAGAATAAAAGAAAGAAAAAGGTATAAAGTATGAAAGGAAGGAGAAAAAGGAAGAAAGGTAATGGAATAAAGGATGAAAGGGGAAAAGAGATGAAAGAAAAAGGAATAAAGAATTGAAAGAAAAGAGAAAAAGAAATAGAGGAAAAAAGGAAAATAGGTGAAAGGAAGAGAAATAAAAGAAAGGATGAAAGAGAAACAGGAGTAAAAAAATGAAAAATAAAAGATGACAGGAAGAAGAAAATACAGAAAGAGGAAGAAATGAAAAAAAAGAAAAAGCAATGAAATATGAAAGGAAGATGAGAAAAAAGAGGATGAAAGAGGAAATATAATGAAAGGATGAAAGGAAGATGAGAGAGGATGAAATAGAAGGGAGAAAAAGAAGGAAACAAAAGAAAGGAAGAAAAGAAGAAAGGAAAGAAAAAGCAAAGAAGGAAGAAAGATGAAAGACAGACACAGAAGGAAAGGAAAAGAGGAAGAAGAAAAAATGACACAGAAAGTGGGGGAAAAAAGGAAGAGAAAAAGGAAGAGTGAAAGCAGAGGAAAAAGGAAGAAAAACAAACACACACCAAAAGAAAGAAAGGAAAAAAGAAAAAAAGACAACAGGACACACAGATAAAAAAAGGAAAAGGAAGGAAGAAGAAAGAAAAAGAGAAAAGAAGAAAGATGCAGACTGAAAAAAGACACACACCGAAAGAAAGAAAGGAAAACAGAAAAAAAATACAGGACACACAGATAAAACGAAAAGGAAAAGGAAGAAGAAAGAAAAAGAGAAAAGAAGATGCAGACTGAAAAAAGGAAGGAGGGAAGAAGAAATAAAGAAATAAAAGAAGAGTGAAGGATGAAATGAAGAGCAAGAAGGAGAAAGAAAGAAAAAAGGAAAAGGATGGATAGATTTCACATTTCTTTGGGTCATATAAGTGACCTTAGACTTCATTTTTGATTCAATATGAATATATATTCAATATGAATATATAAGTCTCATAAGAGTTTTATTCAAGAGAAAGATACGATTGGAAAATTTGAATATTAATACATTTTCACTGAAATGAAAAAGGGTAGATGACAGAATTCTATTGTTTCAACTAAAAAATATTATACTGTGAGACTCATCATAAGCAGTGAACTTGCAAAGTAGAAATCTGAAGTTTGTTTAATACACAATTTCTCTCCATATGTAAGTGGAATATTTTTAAGGACAATAAATTATTTCCCTTTATCAATTTTGTTTCCTATAATTATTTCTACATAGCTGATGTCCTTAGAACTTCTTTCCATGGCTTTATAAGAAAAACATCTTTTTATAATCTCTTTTTAAAAAAACACTTTTTAAATTTTTTTTAAACTTCACAATGCTAGAGTAAGGTGTCAACCAAAGGAAAAAAAAACAGACAACTGGGAGTTTGGCCTTGTGGTAGAGTGCTTGCCTAGCATGCACAAAGATCTTGATTCCTCAGTATCATTTACATAGAAAAAGCTGGAAGTGTTGCTGTTGCTCAAGTGGTAGAGCTCTAGCTTTGAGAAAGCCCAAGGACAGTGCTCAGGACCTGAGTTCAAGCCCTGGGATTGGCAAAAAAAGAAAAAATCACAGAAAATTTTGCTTCTTGCTTTCATTTTTAATTTTAAAATATAACTAAAATATAACTTACAAGAAAAATAAGTTTTTACCTTTAATGTTTCATCTTTGAGCAGAAGGCACTGATTACGTAGGATGCTTTTAGCTAGCTAAAGAGACAAATTTTATAGCAAGAAATGTAGAAATAACCCCAATATATAACAAAATATGGATTTTCCAGTCTTCTTGGCTATGATATTCTCTCTTCCATTTTTGTGCTTAGCTGTTTTCTAAGTTTAAGGCCTATCCACAGATATAAGGTTTTTATATGGTTCTTTTTAAAATGAAAAGCTAACATGATTGAATTATGTCTTGGATATTATCTTCCATACTAGGGGAAGTTTAGACACTTTCAACTTTATAATATTTGCTTATGTAAAAGAATAATGGATAGCTTTATAAAAAAAAAGTGTGCAAGCTTTTTATTTTTTTTAGTTTTTTGGTCAGTACTGGGGCTTGGATTCTGGGCCTGGGCATGGTCCTTGAACACCATTTGCTCAAGAGTAGAGCTTTATGACTTGAGCCACACTACCAGTTCCAACTTTTTCTGTGTATGTGGTACCAGGAAATTGAACCCAGGCCTTCATGCATGCTAGGTGAGAACGTTACCACTAAGCCACCCTCCTGACCCAAGAGAGAAGCTTTCTTTAGTTAAGGAAGGGGGGGGGGTGGACAAGATGGTTGGGAAGGGGGAGGAGGAGGGAAATGGGGACAAAAATATGAGAAGTATCGATGTGTAAGAAGCAATGCATCTACAACCTAGCGAATGTAACTGTAATCCCTTGCCGGGGCCAACAGGCAGCAAACCAGGGTTCGCAGATTGGGGTTCCTGAAATCGGGGGCAAGGACTAGGAAGAAATAGAAGAGAGACAGACACACCGGGTCCGGGATGTCCGCAGTCCAGGTAAAGACTGCCCCGTTTATTTTTCACTCCCGCTTCTTCCCTCCTTCAGACCCAGGGAACCTCCAGGTGTTACATTCATATGGTAAATCTCAGGTCATTTACATAGAATAAGGCCAGAAAACAATAAGACAATAAAGCCATTGTCTGATGCAAGTCAAGTTACAGTTTGATTCCACTCTGGCTCCCAACATATCCCCCGTTTTTATTTTAAAAGAAACACAATTTTTACTCTTTTCTATACCCCTAATTTATCCTGTCACATTTTCCAAAAATGACTTTGGCCCCTTGGTCTACTGGGGATTGATGGGCGGAGATTCAACTTCTATGACTTCTTCAAGCTGACTCAGGGGTGTTGTCTCTGTGCTTGACCAGGGACCTTAAGAAGCCTAGCCTGTTTTATCAAGGGGTTGCAAGGATTAGATATTAGGAACAATAATTTACTCCAAACTAGAGATCATATTTGACATTTAACAACTGCACAAACCATCTTTGGCTACAATAGTGTAGCTTACATAGCACCCATTTGCAAAGGCTTTTTCTTGATTGTCTGGGGAACTAAATTTCTGCAACCTTAACAATGCTTCAGTTGTCAGATCTAAACAGATTAATAGAGACACAAGCCTCAGATCCACAAACTTTTCCTGAATTTGTGGCTGGTGTCAAAAATAAAAAATAAAAATTTCGCTCAATTAGGACTTTAAACTACCCACTATCACAGAAGATTGACAAGTTCCTGCCCAGTTATGAAAGGCACGGGCATTAGTAAGGCATGCTTACAAACTATTCTATGACCTCCTGGCTCTGATTAATTTGATTGGCCAAGCACAAGTGACTAAGATCTGACACCATCTCTGCCATCCAAGCAGAGGCTTTCGTGTCCCAGTAGTGTCTCTCCACACAGGGATAAACATGCCATTGGCATTTCACTTTGTTGGTTGCTGTACTTGAACTCGGGGCCTGGGTACTGTCTCTCAGCTCTCCAGCTCAAGGCTAGCACCCTACCACTATGAGTCCCGAGCTTGGTGCTTGAGTGCTTCCCCCCAGCTTTTCAGCTCAGAGCTAGCACTCTGCCACTTCAAGCTCCAAAGCAACTCTGTCCCAGCATCCTGCTGGCAGATTAGACACCACAGTCTCACAGGGATTTTGCTTTGCCCGGGCAGGCTCAAAGCTGCGGCTTTCAGATCAATGAGTCCTACAAAAGCCCACGTTACTCCAATTAAAGCAACAAGGTGGTCAGCACAGAAATAGTCTCTAAGCATGAGCCTACCTAGAACTTGGTGAGGGCCAAACTTACATCTGAATGAGGATCTGCTGTCCTTCTCCATGGGCCTGCTGGAGATTGCTGTAAAGTAACTTACAAGAGTAAGCTGAAATAGCAATTAGGCAACCATTTTGATAGTCCTAATTTTCCTTGTTTCCTTTTTTAGAAACAAAACTTTAGGACAACTTTACTTTTAAATTTTGTTCAGAAACCATTTCTACTTTTCTTTAAAACTTTTACACTTTTTAACTAAAACTCTTATCACTTTGGTCTTTATTTGCATTTGAAAAACCTTTAAGGCTGAAGGAATTCCCTTTGCCTCCAGGCCCCCCAGGGCCCAGGTCACTCCTTTTGCCTTTGAAGACACTTTTTGTATTATTCTGCAGTTTAGATTATTACTGCCTAGAACTCCATCGACAGTTTAAACTCAAATAACAGTTTTTCCCTAATGCAAGAATTACAAACATCAGTGCACTAAAAGTTATCATCAGACTTCCAGTGTCAGTCTGCAAGAAAAGACAGATAGGCAAAGTTTCTGACATTAATGAACAATTTTACATTTAAATCTCTAATACATGTCTCCAAACTTTAAAGGTAATAAATCCCAAATTCCCTAATACCTCTGGGTTAAACAGGATACAATGTTTACAATGTAAACAGATCTAAGTATTACAAAACCAGATTTTTTTTTTTACCAATTTCTCTTTAAACCAATGTAATAATCCTTTGAGACATTGTAAAACATTCAAACCTAATATTTTTCTTGAAGTTTTAAGCTTAAATTTACCCAATTGTCTTTGTGTTTAAGTATAAATTTATCCATTGTTTTATGCAGCATGCTGACAATTTAACCTTGAACATGTTCACTCATTCATTCACACACATTCATACTCAAAGATCATAAAGCGCTCAAAATTAATATCAGCCGTTCATTTTCCAGAAGTTTGTGTCAAGAGAGTTTTGCCAATTTTACTCTTACAGGTGAGAACCAGTTTCAAAACAAAACTTTTTGCAAGGCAACTTAGCTGGAATTTATTTTTCCAGGGCTTGTTACAACTGCAGACAAGGGGGAGCGGCCATGCTAGGCCCAGAAATGTTCAAATAAATAACAAGGATGTGTGCTTGAGTACGCACAGAAAAACCGTAAGGATCCATACTTAGAAATGGTACCAATTTTAAAGACAAAACCGGACAAGGAAAAATATGTAACACAAACAAGACAGAGAAACGGAGACTTTTAAATAATCAGACATTGACATATAACAAGAAAATTGGACTCAATCAGATACACTTAACACACACACACAAAAAACATGAGCTCAAATGAATGTTTTCACCAAACAGTTATTTTTAGATTTAGACATGTCTTGCTGGTGGGACTCTCAGGTATGCCTTGTTATCGACAAGAAACTCAGAAGGGGAGGGGGGGTCAAGGCGTCCCTTGACCACCCAGGCCTCTGTTTTAGGCCCACAGTGCACCTTTTCAAACAAACAAACAAAAATAAAATAAAATAAAACGCAGACATACAGGGGGGTCGGCCGACTTCTACTTACCTCTGGAGGCCTTTGCTTTTCACCTGGGCATCTTTTACAAAAAAGGTTATTAAGAAGAGGGATGGTAAAGACAAAATAATGTCACATATTAAATTGTGTAGAGTCAATGAATATGTTAAAAGGTCCCTACATAATAGTAAAAGGAGGAGAAACACAGCTCATATGAATGTGTGGAACAAGTGGATCAGTAGCAGTCCCAATTGACATGCACAAATAACTCAGGTCCTTCCCACGTCGCAGGATGCACCACTGGAGGGTTGGGGGTGTAGGCCCAGTGAGTCGCTGCTTGGAT
This sequence comes from Megascapheus bottae, assembly GCF_031878675.1. NCBI lineage: Eukaryota > Metazoa > Chordata > Mammalia > Rodentia > Geomyidae > Megascapheus > Megascapheus bottae. The sequence goes on from NC_143509.1 coordinate 50,084,829, forward strand.
GGCCACTGTCACTCTCCACGATCCGAACGCAGCGTTCAGGCAGCCAGCGGGTGTCATTTTCTCCTTGTGAAAAAAACACATACATGCCCTCGACCCCAGGTTAGAACAGGATCGGGTCCATGCCAAGCACCAGTTAGGGGATCCTTCCACTTTACTAAGGCAAAAGCACGCTGCTCTCTTTTTTCCCAGAATCGCTGAGCAGCAGATAAATGATTTGAATCCAAATTCAAAAAATTTAAAACAAATAAAGCATGATTAAGTATATTCACAGGGGTAGCGGGATACGACTCTCCTTTCTGTATTTTAGCAATTTGATGTTTTAATAATCCATTAGCTCTCTCCACGATGCCTTGACCTTGAGGATTGTAAGGAATGCCTGTAATATGAGTGATATTATAGGAATGGCAGAAGGATTGAAATGCTCGGCCTGCATAGCCAGGGCCATTATCTGTTTTTATTTGCGAGGGAATCCCCATCACAGCAAAACATCGAATGCAGTGAGAAATACAATGTTTAGTGGCTTCCCCAGCAAGGGGGGTGGCCAAGATAAAATTAGAATAAGTATCTACAGTAACATGAACATATTTTAATCGGCCAAATGATGGAACATGCGTGACATCCATCTGCCAAATGTGATTAGAAAGCAGTCCTCGTGGATTTATACCTAAATGGGGGGCTGGTGAAAAAGGGACACAGTTGGAGCAAGTCTTAACTATTTGTCGTGCTGCTTCTCTAGATAATTTAAACTGTCGGCGCAAGGCACGACTGTTTTGATGGTGGATGGCATGAGACTGCTTAGCAAGTTCAACCTGAGTTAAGTAAACTCTGGTGGCAGAGTCAGTAACTGCATTGCCCTCACTTAAAGGGCCAGGAATGTAAAAAAAAAAAAAAGGGGGATAAATTTATACTTAAACAGGAAGATTAGTGTGAGCTCGAACAAAGCCAAAAAAACAGGGGTGTTTGCGAGAACAAAGCAAAGTTTGTACTTGGCGAAATTGGGTCTGGATATTGGAGTTAGTAGTTCCAATAAAGGGAACAGTTTCTATGACTTGAAGAGCACGAATTACATATTGACTGTCTGAGTATAAGTTAAAGGGCTCGTCTTGTAACAGGACGAGTGCTTGTAAAACAGCCTCCAATTCCACCTCTTGGGCGGAGGAAAAACCTGTAACCCAAGATTGAGTTTTCCCATTAATGGTCAAAGCAGCCGTTCCATTTGAGGATCCATCTGTAAATACCAAAGCGGCAGAAGATAAAGGCGAGGCCTGTACTATGGAAGGAAATAGAAACGTATGACACGCAGCAAATTGGAGAAGTTTGTTAGACGAGTAGTGATGCAAAATTTTTCCCGTATAATTGGCCCAAGCAATGGCCCAAGAATCGCAATGGGCGAATAGCCAATCTTGTTGTTGTAAATTATATGGGACACAGATAAAATGAGGTTCCTGACCTAAATATTTACGGGAATCCACTCGGCACATATGTATCAGATTAGCTACCAATTCGTAGTAGGGGGTCAGCACTTTGCCGGGTGTTGATGGTAGATAAAGCCATAAAAGTGGGCCATCCTACCACAATACAGCAGTTGGGGAGTGATAAGTAGCTAAAATGTAAACTCCCCATGGTTTAGAATAGTCACAATAGGTCACTTGTTGCTGGGAAATTGCCTTTTCTACAATTTGGATGGCCCTCCTGGCGTCAGGATTTAATTCGTGTAAGGATGTAGGGTTGGTATCTCCTTTTAAGAGATCAAAGAGGGGTTTTAACTCTCCTGTGGAGAGCTTTAGATAAGGCCAAAGCCAATTTATATCTCCTAAGCATTGCTGAAAATCATGAAGAGTTCTTAAGTGTGAAGTTTTTAATTGTATTTTTTGCTTTTAAAATAGTGTGGGCCTAATATATGTCCTAGATATGTAAAAGGGGGGTGTTCCTGAACCTTTTCAGCTGCTATTATAAGGCCAAAGAGGCTCAGATCTTGCTTTAGTTGTCCAAAGGCTTGTCGTACGACGATAGGGTCAGAACAAGCCAACAAGATGTCATCCATATAATGAACAATATAAACAGAAGAAAATTTTTCACGAGTGGAAGAAATGGCTCTAGCTACAAAACTTTGACATAAAGTTGGGCTATTTGCCATGCCCTGTGGAAGCACAAGCCAGCGATATCGCTTCATGGGTTCTTTAAAATTAACAGAGGGGACGCTGAAGGCAAAGCGCTTACAGTCTTGAGGCGCCAGGGGTATAGTATAGAAACAATCCTTCAAATCTATAATAATCTTATAAGTATCCTTTGGGATTGCCATGGGTGAAGGCAAGCCAGGCTGTAGGGCCCCCATCAGTTCCATTGTGGCGTTCATCTTTCTCAAGTCCTGTAACAGCCTCCATTTACCTGACTTTTTCTTTATAACAAAAATTGGAGAATTCCATGGAGAGTTAGAAGGGGCCACATGTCCCAAGTCCAGCTGTTCCTGTACCAGCTGCTGTACTGCAATGATCTTTTCTAGTGAAAGAGGCCACTGTTCGACCCATACCGGTTCTTCAGAGAGCCAATTTATGGGATCAGCATGAGGGGCAGGACAAACGACAGCTCCCGTTAAGGAATACCCTAATCCTTGTCTCGTAGGGTGAGACTGGGGTTGGAGTGGCTCTAGCTCCCCCTGTGCTGCTTGGCCTAGTCCCCTAAAGGGGAGGAGGCCTTGATCAAGTAACTGCTTAGTGACCGCAGCACTAGGACTAAACATATACACTCCCATTTTTTCCATGATATCACGACCCCATAAATTAATTGGCAGATGATCCAGGACAAATGGCTGAAAATGACCAGAGTGCCCCTCCTCATCTCTCCAAACAAGGATTGCACTGCTCTGCTGTGGGTCAGTTGCTTGCCCCATCCCCTGTAGGGAAGTCATAGAGGTTGTCAGGGGCCATTGGGCTGGCCAATGCTTTTTAGATATCACAGACACATCTGCTCCAGTGTCTAATATTCCTTTAAAGGGCTTTTCTTGTATAAATATAGTCATCTCAGGCCTCTCTTGTTTTATGCTTTGTACCCAATAGATATCAGAAGATCTAAATCCTCTCTGTCCACATGGGGAATTAGCAGTCTCCCCGGGAGGTAAAGGCACAAGTATTAGTTGTGCTAATTTTTGACCGGCTGGGATCGATACCACGTGTTTCGGGGCAGAGGCCATAGCTTTGATTTCTCCAGTAAAATCCTGGTCAATTTTGCCAGGTGTAATCTCTATCCCTTTACGGGCTGAGCTACTTCGCCCTAACAGCAATCCAGCCACTCCCGGGGGAAGGGAGACCCCCGTGGGGAGAGCTTGTGTCCCCATCTCTGGGGTCAATACTGAGCAGGTGGAGGAACAGAGGTCCAATCCTGCACTGCCTGGGGTGGCACGGAGGAGGCTGGAGACTGATCTTGGGGGGTTGTTAGAAGATGCACTTGTGGCTGAGAAGAGGGAGGGACTGCCCCATGGTTTTGCGGGGCCAGGGGCTGGCCCCTTCTCCAGTTTCTCAAAAACGGGCGGCCATTGCGATTTGTTGCTGACTTGCAATCTTTAGCCCAGTGCTTCCCTTTACCACAGCGTGGACATGTGCCAGGTGATTTTTCTCTCTTTAACCTGGCCTGGCGTGGGCATTGCGTCATCCAATGTCCTATTTGTCCACAAGAAAAGCAACGCCCTGGGGGTCTAGCATACTGAGAATGCCGCTGACCTCTGTATTTTAGAAATTCAGTAACAGTCTTTCCTTGAGGAGCGGAGGCTAAAGTAAGGCCTTGTACATGGGAGGGTCCAATATCAGCACACAGTGAAATAAAGTCCGTGATTCCTCCCTTATTCCTATGGGGTCTGATAGCCGCCTGACAGGCGGCGTTGGCATTTTCATAGGCTATGTGTCTAAGTATAATCCTCCTTGCATTCTCATCTTGTACTAGGCGGTCTGCAGTTTCCATTAATCGAGACAAAAATTCTAGATAAGGTTCATTCGGTCCCTGTTTAACTTCTACTAGATTTTTTGTACGATTGGAATTGCGTAACCTTTTCCAAGCCTCTCTCGCCGCAGCATTTATTTGTAAATAGGCCTCCTTTGCATAACCCAATTGATCTTTGGTGTTTTTATAGGTTCCCTCTCCTAACAACTGATCAACAGTGTAAGGCAGGTTCTTAGACCCATTTGTTTCAATTTTAGCCCGACACTGTGCAGTGAACTCTGTCTCCCATAATAAGTACTCTCCTGCACTAAGGCATGCTCTGGCAAGCCGCTTCCATTCATTTGGGCATGCAATACCAGCACACACGGCCTCCAATATTACTTGAGTAAAAGGGGCAGTTGGCCCATATTGGGAGCAGGCACTCTTTAAATCCTGTAATAGTTTAACAGGAACAGGTTGATGGTATACTTGTTCATCATGATCAACTAAACTAGGGAAGCATCGAGGCCCTGAAATATCTTCCCTCTCTCTAGCAGCCTGAGTCAGGTTTAATTGAGATGCACTGTGCCTGGTTGTGGTGCCTGTTAAAAGGGACTTGTTGCTAGGGCCTTTAGGCTTGCCTAAAGGTTGAAAAAGGGATTGAGGCCGTAAGGCTGCAGCCGGTGGCGGTGGGTGTGAGGGGTAAGGTTTAGAATCAGACACCATAGTGGCCTGAGGGTCATCTTTCTTTCCTACTTCTGGGGGGGCTCTCTGCTCCATCCCCATTTTCGATAGAAAATGTAGCATTTCTTTTAACTTCTTCTCCACCGTAGCCATCCGGCCCTCCATTGACTCATCATAACTTTCCTCCTTGATATTCAAACCTGAATTCTGATACTCAATATCTACTGGTTGTTGTTCCCTTTTCAAGATCTCACTTAGACTCTCTTGGGCTGCTGCCTATGGCTCGGCCTCAGGTTTTTCAGAAGGGTCCTTTAACTCATAAATATCCCTTAATTCAAGATTAAGTTCAGCATTCTCATGTTGAGGATCTATGCATTCATTTACTAGATTCCATACATCAATAGCCTCTACTGGGGTCTTTTCGGGGCCATATACATTATAATATTCTTGAATTCTTTTTCCTATCTGCTGCCAGGTTTTTTGGAATTTCTCCTCTAAAAACCTCGGGCATGCCTCCTCGACAAACTGTAGGAAGCTCTGAAGCACCCCTTTTTCCACCCACGTTCCGTGGGCTTCAAGTAGGTCTGTTAAGATCGGTACGAATGACCTATGGCTATTAACTTGACCCATAATTTTTACTCCTGACTATACACTCTCTTAAGATCCTCTCTTAATAGTCCTATGATGTGTTACTCACCACAGCGGGGTCCTCCACCGTCGTCCCAGATTTTCAGTGTCCCTGTTTGGGCGCCAGATGCCGGGGCCTACCGGCAGCAAATTGAGGTTCCTGAAATAGGGGGCAGGGATTGGAAAAAATAGAAGAGAGACAAACATATCGGGTCCAGGAGGTCTGCAGCCCAGGCAAAAACTGCAGCGCCTCGTTTATTCTTAACTCAAAGTTTATATCCCTTCTTGAGACCAGGGCACTGCCAGGTGTTACATCCAGATGGTTCATCAGGGAACTGTTGGGGGTTACATTCATATGGTAAATCTCAGATCAATTGAACAGGAGAAGGCCAAAAAACAATAAGACAATCAAGCAATTATCTGATGCAAATCAAAGTACAGTTTGATTCCACTCTTGCTCCCGACACATATTAATTATTAGGGTTTATTTATTTGCTATATGGACTAATTCTACAGTGGACACAAAGAAGGAAATATGTAATTTTTCTCCAATAATCTTGTAATGAATGAGGCAATGCATTTTATGAAACTGCAAATAAAGAGGGATTCTACCTATGAAAAGACCATACATAACAGCCATCTAGAGAAAGGAGAAGTGATTCTTACCAGTGGAAGAGCAGGGAAAGGTCAGAAATAACTTCTCAGAAATTTTATATAGACAAAGTTATGTTCTAAGCCATAGAAATTGTCTGTGTAAAGTTTCTCAGGTCAAAATCATGCTATGTACAGAAAATACTAAATGAACATCATTTGGCTAGACTTTGAGCATGAGAAATTGAACATTAAACAGCCATTTTACATAATAATGACTATGAGGAATAATGAGGAATGTTTCCTATTATGCAATATAAAAAAAACCAAATGTAAAATTCTAACTGTACTGTAACTCCAGCTTTGTAAATTATGTCTGCCATGAGAAAAGGCTAGGAAGAAATACCAATCACAACAAAATTTATGAGCAACTAATCTCAGAGTGGAAGAGATTTTAATTATTTTTTTATGTTTAGCATCACATGTGCAGTAGATGCAAATGCATGGAATGGAAATTCATGTATGTTGTTTATAGCAGGCAAGCATGAGAATTTGAAATATATATACACATGCATAGATATGTATATATTCACTGATTAGTTTCCAGGAACTCAGAAAAGCAAGGACATAACCACAAATGAACTTTTCCTTTCCAATAGCCATTGATATTTGGATGGAAGGCAAAAACATATATGTACAATTCGTCCCTATACAAAGCCAAAAGTTGTGTCTGGTAGGCACTCACAAGATAGAAAGGACAGAAAGGGTATCAATGTATGTGAATTAATGCACCTTCTATCTGGCAAATATCATGTAACCCTTTTATTAATTACAATAAAAATATATAAAAAAGATAGAAAGGACAGCTTATTTGGAAGTGTATTACAATGACAAAGCTTGACATTCTCTAGAAAAAAAAAGTAATATTTTTTGAAATAAGTTTTTATTGCCTAAAATGTTGAATCAACATTTTCCAGGGCCATTTCTCTATATACAAAAATGAGGCTACACATTAGAAACCTTGACAGTAAAATAAGATGATAATTTTAAGGTTTTTAAAGGAAAGGAGTTCAGAAAATCCAGGGGGGGAAGACACAATCAGAAGATGAATAGCTGCATAATTCTCTACCTGCCAACAGGAAGAAAAAGTTAAATACCTGAAATATGAAATAACATCAAATGTGTGGCATTCAGACATAATGACAAAAAGTAGTAACATTACACTAGCATACAGAATGATTTATTTTCAACAGTTTAAACAGAAGCAAACTAAGTAAGAGAGTAAGAGAGATTACATAGTCAAGAGAGAAAAAAATATTTTTAAAAAAAGCTTGAATTAAAGTTTTAAAGGATGATCCCTAGTTTAATTTTCTTTGTAGCACAGTTTGCTACTTTGTATTCAGGTTTTATGTTTGTAAAGATTTTGTGCAGTAATATTCTCTGGGGCATAAAAGCAAAGGAGGGACAACTTTTTTCAAAAGTGAAATAAAACTCAGGACCTGTTGAAATAAACATGATACTAATGTTTCCAAGTGTGTTTGAACCATAAAGGATGAACTCTGCCTCACTCATTTGGGTCAGATCATCATAAATGATGATCCTTACATTTTGCTTGTATAACAGAAAAGAAAAATAGTAGTGCAATTTTTTAAAAAATGAGAATCAGAAGCAGATCCTCCAGGACTTTGGAGGGATGTTTACTACCAAGACCAGAAGTCTCGCCTATCGAAAGTGTCCATCAATTTTCAAATAATTTAGGGAATGTAGGACTCCATTAGGATGTGGATAAGCCGAGAGCCCAGGGAGCAGCAGTATTTACAAAGGGGAGGAAGGGTGATGTGCTTAGCACCAGATTTTTCAAGTAAGCATGTTCAGCTTCAAAGGAATTGAAGTTCCACATTCTTTTACACTGTTTCTAACAGTGTAAAAGCTGGTTCACCTTGGTGCTGTTCATTTGTTTTTCTGGATCTGTCTTCCATGACATCCTCTGCCACCTTATGAGGACGTCTTCACCCAAAGCCAGCAATGCTCCTCGACTTCCCAGCCTTCAGAATCATGAGCCAAGTAACATCTTTCATCTTTGCATTGTGTGTGTGTGCACAAAATATGTAATATTACTTAAAGTAAAATGATGAAATGCAAAGATTAAATAACACCTCAAGGGAGTCCATTTGAGCACAGGGACTCACTTATTATTTGGAAGTAGGATAGGAAAAAAATATATTGGTTTATCTGAAAATCAGTTTATTGACCATTGTGCTGTCTTGCTAACCTCAGCATTCTCTCAAGGTAGCTGGAAGTAGAATCACTTGTGATTGTATTCTACATCTCTTACCTATCACTAAGAGCTAGATTATTTTTTTAAAACAAAAAGTAATGAGTGAAAGAATGAAAGGAAGAAAGAAATGGAGGCTATGCAGTTAATAGTTATTAAGATGCCGTTCATTCATTGGGTGCTTTTCACTAAATTAGCTTTTTCCAATCATCAAAATGTGTCTGAATTGCTATCCTCTGCAGTGCCTTGGACTTTGCAGAGTCAAATGTTTAGCAGAATGACTTAATTACCCAAGCCATTAAATCCTATGCTGTTGATGTTAGAAGAAATCATTTTTCAAACCATCACATTTTGTGAGAAACTAAAGACCAGAATAAACACTATGTTTACAGGGTTTCACAGTAAAAATCAGCAGTCATGTAACATTGGAAAACATCTCCCTTCTTCCCATTTAGTATTTTCCCAAGTAGGTTTTTTTTTTGTTTGCTTTTTGAAATACAGAGTGCATAAATGGAAAATCACTATAGGCATGTGTTAGAATGTTGACATGAGAAATTAATTTTTGTATTGAGAAGGAAAAGAGAAGTCTGACTGAACTTCCTTTTGGTCAGATATTAATTAACCTGCTGCTCAGTGTTGGAATGGAGACTGATGAGGGGGTGACCGGGGCTACTGCTGGTCTGAACACACATGGCTTTATCTTTCTTTTTATTATTTTATTCTATCTATCTATCTATCTATCTATCTATCTATCTATCTATCTATCTATCTATCTATCTTTGGTCGGTCATGGGGTTTGAACTCTGGGCCTGGAAGCTGGCCCTGAGCTCTTCAGCTTGAGGCTACTTCTCTGCCACTTGAGACACAGTGCCACTTCTAGTTTTCTGGTGGTTAATTGGAGATAATAGTGTCACAGACTTTTGTGCCTGGGTTGTCTTTGAACCGTGATGCTCAGATCTCAGTCTCCTGAGTAGCTAGGATTACAGACATGAGCCATGGGCACCTGGCTGTGGCTTTGTCTTTCTTATGTGTGACTACAACAGAATAAGGCACACAGGGCACTTGATAATGTCTATCATAACTATTTTAAAATGACAAGAGAAAAACCAACTGACGTTTGTATAGAAATAGCTAATGACTTTCTAGTTACACTGAGCTTCATCAAAGAGGGCCTACTTCAGGATGACAGGGCCTTACTCCCCAGAAAATGGAAATATATTCAGAAAGACTAGAGTCAAATCTACAAAACATCTGCAAATGATATTGGTGTCTTCAATCATGCTAAATTGAAATAGTATCCATGTCTATAATTGTTTTATTTTTATTTTTTCATCACTTTAACTTTACAAACTGTTCTGACAGAGCTCAGTATGGCACTGTAGGCATGTGCCACCATACCAAGTCCCAATAGTGCTATGTATTGATTTGTCTCAAATCAGAATCCTCCTGATATCTGTCTCTTGAGTAGATGAAATTACAGCTGTGAGCCATATGTCTGGTAATTCTTTTCTTTTCAAAGTTTTGGATGAAGTTTCACTTTTTGTGCTATTTATGTCTATGGTGTTTGATAACGGAACAAAGTCATGTAACCATCATTACAGTATCATAAAGAATAGCATAAATAAAGCTTACCTTACACATGTTCAAAATGTTACAAAGCCCATGATATTTTAAGACAATAATATTTCCACTGCTTCTTAAAATTCCTGGTCCTTCATCTATTGAATCATCAAACTTCTGCTCCTCAGCCACCCCTCTTTAATTTACAGTTATTTTTATGTTTGGCTTTCCCCAGAATGTCATACCATTGGAATAATAAGGAATGTATATATTTTTTAGGAGTGCAGATTTGAGACTCAACTATGCTTATGTATGCCTTAGTAGATCACATCTTGTTTTATCACTCAATAGTTGTATGCCACAAATTGTTCACCCATTTACTCTTGGATAGATAGACATCTTTTGGGGGGAGATCATACACAGATCTTGTGTAGACACCCCTTTTCCTATCAGTTGGGTAAGTTCATGAGCCTACAATTGCACATAATGTGGTGAGACTATATATATATATATATACACACACACATATATATAGTTGTGATTAATAGAAGGGTTATATTATATTCACCAGATAGAAGATGCATAACTTCACACACATTGATACCCTTTCTCATGACATGGTCCCCATTTCCCTCCCACCCTCCCCCGCTCATCTTGATTTCCCCCCTTCCCTATCCAATTTCAAATAACCAATTAGGCACATATAAAATATATCAGACAACAAGGTGAAATATTGTAACAATATGAGATAACCAAGGGATGGGAAAAGAGATGAGAGATAACATAGTACATTAAGGACAACAATCACTCATTATACAGCTTTCGAGACTATATTTAACCATGAGAAATATCTACTTTGTTTTTTAAAAGGATCATACAATTATGTACTCTTATCAGCCATCGCTGCATGGTCCTTTGGCTTTCTATTCTTACCATTTATTGGTATTCTTACTATTTCAGATGTTAGCTCTTCTAATGGGACCACACTAATATACTTGCAGTTTTAACTTGCATTTTCCTGAGGACAAATGGTTTGGTCATATTTTTTAATTGTAATGTATAGAGGGGTTACAGTTATATTTGTCAGATAGTAGGTGCATTTCTTCTCACACATTGATACCTCTTCTCATGTTTTTGTCCCCATTTCCCTTCCCCCAGCCTCTTCCAATCATCTTGCTTTCCTCCCTTCCCTTTCCTATTTCAAATAAACAAATAAATGTATATACAATATGCCAGGTAACAAGAGCTTTATTTTGTGTGATTGTTGTTCTTAATGTATTATGCTATTTCTCTTCTGTTTTGTTGCCCTTTGCTTAATCTCATATTGTTTCAGTATCTGGCTTTGTTACCTGGTCATTTTTTTTATAAGCTTATCTGACATATATGCTACTTTGGTAAGGTGACTACTAAGAACTTTTGTGCATTTATAAACCTGGTTTGGTTTGTGTGTTTTTATGTTCTTGCTGTTGAGTGCTAAAAAGAGTTCTAGGCTCAATTTTATGCTTTGGGTACAAGTCTGTTATTAAATGTTTATATTGAGGCAATTTTCTTACAGTCTTCAGTTTTTTCTATCTAGGGTCAACAGGTTTAGTTTTTAATGTTTACACCAGGATTTTTCTTCATGGATTATACATTTATTTGGTGTTACATTTAAAAAATTGTTATCAAATGCAAATTCATCTGTGTTTCTCTTAATAAAAGATTCATTTTTCATTTTAGTGTATTTCTATGTTAGCTCATTTTTTTGTTTGTGTGGTATGTAGACTCTTGTCTAAGTTCATGATGGCTCTCCCTCCCTCCCTCTCTCTCTCTCTCTCTCTCTCTCTCTCTCTCTCTCTCTCTCTCTCTCCTCTCTCTCTCTCTCTCTCTCTCTCTCTCTCTCTCTCTCTCTCTCTCTCTCTCTCTCTCTCTCTCTCTCTCTCTCTCTCTCTCTCTCTCTCTCTCTCTCTCTCTCTCTCTCTCTCTCTCTCTCTCTCCTCTCTCTCTCTCTTACTTTCCTTTACCTCACTCTACCAACATAGCACAAATTTGAGTAAATTGTCTTTTTCCATTGAATTGCCTTTTCAGGTTTTTTCAGAACCAGTTAACTGTATTTGTGTGGGGCTATTTTGAGTCTATTCAGTTCTATCCAAATACATATGTTCATTCTTTCACCAGTACTTTGCTGTCTTTGTTACTGAATCACTGTATGAAGTCTTGGCTTCAGATAGTATTTGGTCTTAGTTTGTGACAAGTCTAAGAAAGCTCACTGAACTTTTTTCAGTTTGATCAGATTTTAGGTTGATGAATTCTAAACCTTTGCCTATGCAAGCAGATTCCAGATGTTTTCTTCCAAGGAGGCTTTTGAAGTTTAGGATATGGACGGCTTTTAGGTAAGCTTTAGGTTGCATTGATGATTGACATGTGAAAGGGTATCAACGTATGTGAATTAATGCACCTCCTAGCTGGCAAATATCATGTAACCCTTCTATTAATTACAATAAAAATATATGAAAAAATGAGAGAATGTCATAATTCAAGATTTTATCTTAATTTATTTTTATTTTTATTTTATTTTTTTGCCAGTCTTGGGCTTGGGCTCAGGCATGAGCACTGTTTTTGGACTTTCTCAAGGCTAGCACTCTACCACTTGAGCCTCAGCACCACTTCCAGCTTTTTTCTATGTATGTGGTACCAAGGAATCGAACCCAGGTATTTGTGCATGCTAGGCAAGCACTCTACCACTAGGCCAAACTCACGGCCCATAATTCAAGATTTTTTTTTTGCCAGTCCTGGGCTTGGGCTCAGGGTCTGAGAACTGTCCCTGGATTTTCTCAAGGCTAGGGCTCTACCACTTAAGCCACAGCACCACTTCTGGCTTTTTGCTATGTATGTGGTACCGAGGAATCGAACTCGAGTCTTCGTGCATGCTAGGCAAGCACTCTACCACTAGGCCAAACTCCCGGCCCCATAATTCAAGATTTTAAATCACTTTTCTCTCCCCAGAATCTGGTTCGACACACACATGTGAAGTCTAAGGAGGTCCAGTGTGTTCCTCTGCCATGGCTGTCAAGCTTTTCTCTGATTTAAAACTGCCTCCAGCCTATGTTGTAAGCCATGCATTGTTTTGGAGATTAAGCCATATACTATTTCATATCATGGGTGCACAATCTACAAGACCACATTCCTGTGGAACACACAAGCAGTAAGCCTATATCTCTGATAAATGTTTTATGGTTTTAGTACCATACCACTAGCAGCAATTATTTCTTGAGTTTTTACTACATTCGGGGCATCACGTTGTATCTGACATGCACTCTTCCATTTAATTCTGTATCAGCATTCTAATTTAGTTATCTGTCAGTCTTCTTCATTATGCAATTGTCATTTTGAGAGTGCAAGCTTGCCAATGTTCTCCAGGGTTTTGAAGTCAGATCTTTGACATATTGTTAGTGTTGGATTCTTTCTCATTACCAAGTGATATATATGTGAGTTTTTTATTGGCTCAAATGTGTACCTTCAATTATTTTCTTCAATCAGAGTATTATCTTCTTAGGTGCCTACGTTTCCTAACTTTAAGGGGTGCAGAGTGGAGATTCCATCCTTCACTAAGTAAATAGGAGATGCTGCTAGGAATGGCTTGATGATACTGAATGAAAAGTAAGTAGAGATGCGTTTTTCTTAACCACTTTCTATATACTCTTCTAAGAAACTGATTTCTCTCTCTCTTTTTCTTTCTGTCTCTCCTCTTTCTCTCTCTTATAGCAGCCTATAAGAGAGTAGTATTAATGCAATTTTATAGTTGAGAAAACTGAGGTGCAGCTTGCCCCATTACTTGCCCAAGGCAAACAGCTCATTAGTGGTGTTGTCAGAAAGGGAAGACAGCTAGTCTGTTTCAGACTCCATGTCTCTCTTCTCCATATAATACTGCCTCTTGTGTGTATCACTCTGTTCTTCATTTAAATTTTATTAAAATCTACAGCATCCATGTGGTGGTTAGGTTCTGGAAACACAATTAAACTCATTGTCCTGATGGAGTTTATGATCTTTGTAGACACTTAAACTCTTAGACACTGCACCAGCAGCAAAAGCACTTGGGAACTTTCTTTTTTCATATATTTTTATTGTAATTAATAGAAGGGTTACATGATATTCACCAGATAGAAGGTGCATTACTTCACATACATTGATACCCTATCTCATGTCTTGGTCTCCATTTCCCTCCCCCCCACCCCCACCCCTCACCTTGTTTTCCCCCCTTCCCTATCCAATTTCAAATAACCAAATATGCATATATCCAATATATCGGATAACAAAGTGAAATACTGTAACAATATGAGATAACCAAGGGATAACAAAAGAGATGAGAGATAACATAGTATATTAAGGACAACAGTCACTCATTATATGGCTTTTGTTTCCTTATCCTGGAGGTCCTTACATTTAGTGTCGTACTATTTGGCCTAAGGTTTCTAAATTTTATTCTATTGTAAATCTCTGCTAAGAGAGCCCAAGGTTTCTACTGATTATGACAAATGAGGGAAACCATTGAGCCTAAGTTCCTTTGAGTCTGGCTTACTTCAATTAATATGATTTTTTCTAAGTCATTCCATTTCCTTACAAATGGGGCAATGTCGTACATTCTGACAGCAACATAGAATTCCATTGTGTATAAATACCACATCTTGTTGATTCACTCATCAACTGAGGGACACCTGGGTTGGTTCCATATTTTTGCTATGGTAAATAGTGCTGCAATGAACATCATTGTGCTAGTGACTTTAGTATGTCCTTGTTTCCGGACAGTTGGGTAAATGCCAAGTAGTGGAATTGCTGGGTCATAGGGGAGCTCTATGTTTAGTCTTTTGAGGAACTGCCATACTGCTTTCCATAGTGGTTGAACAAGTTTGCACTCCCACCAACAGTGTAGTAGTGATCCCTCCTGGCCACATCTCCTCCAGCATCTGTTGTTATTAGATTTTTTGATCCTGGCCATTCTCACTGGAGTGAGGTGGAATCTTAGAGTTGTTTTGATTTGCATTTCTTTTATGACTAGAGATGTTGAGCATTTCTTCATGTGTCTATAGGCCATTTTTGTTTCTTCTTTAGAGAAGACTCTCTTTAAGTCTTTAGCCCATCTTTTAATGGGATGGTTGTTACTTTAGAGATTATTTTTGGAGTGATTCAATTTTTTGAGCTGTTGATATAGTTAGGATTGGGAACTTTCTAGAAAATAATGCTCTTTGGTCCTCATCTGAGACCTGAGGATACACATTGAGAAACACGGATTAAAAATACTTGGAGTCTTCTGTATTAGCAGGGTCATATAGATGACAGCTGTATTCTCTTTTTAAGGGAACAGGGATGGGAGGGGGATTCCTGGATACTATCTAAAGTGAAAGAAGGCATATCTCTGAGTAACATCTCAAGCCCTCTATGATATAACAGTACTAGTTTTCTGCAGAAAACTGGAAAGGAGGGAGCTGGAACGTGGAGGGTCATGGCCTGGCCCTGCAGACTGAATGCTTTTTTGCAGTAGGAGATCAAACATTGGTGCTGGAGTTCCATCTTTCTCCTTGTTTCTGTAGGCGGTTAAGGAGATTAGATTGTGGCCCAGCAAGCTAGCAACCGCCTCCAGACAATTTATACAGCTTTTATATTTATTTAGAGAGCAGGAGGCCTTGCCCAGCTCTGCTAGGAGGCAGTGGCAGGAGAATTTAAAAGGGCTGTTTCATTAATTTTGGAGGGAATTTATTGCTGACAAAAGACTGCATTATTGATAGTTGGAAAGCAGTGCAAGCCGGGTCTGGGAGCAGCAGCTTGGGAGAGCCACCCCCGCTCTGCTCCTGCCTGCAAGCCTGCTTGGCGCAGCTGCTTCCACCAGCCCAGGGAAGCCCTTCCCTCTCAGGGGAGGAGATGTCCTGGCTCAGTGCCTGCCAGCCCTGGCTGGTGAAGGCAGAGCCTGTATCTCACTTTACCACAGTAGTCTGAGCAGCAAGGACACATAGAGGTCACCCAGCTCCTTCCCTATGCTGCACACAGGCATTCTGGACTCCCAGAGCAGACAAGCAATGTATCTATATAAGATGCCAGAATTCCAGTTGAAATCAGGTACAGCACAGGATATCATCCACCACCACTACTGTTATCCTCATCACCATCCCCACCCTCTCTTTCCCTCTCTCTTCTTTCAACAATCAAAAATTAAAACTGCTTTCTAAGTGACAAGACATAGAGGAGCACTTTTTTGTGTTTTTGCATAGCAATAGTGATATATATTTTTATAGACTTCAAATCTTGTACAATGGGATTCATCTCATACACATTCCTTCAATAGGTGAGGACCGAAAAAGGTCTCTGTACCATTAATTTTTTTAACTGCTTGTGGTGCTGTCAAGCTCTGGGATAGACTCTGCAAAATTCAACATAATTCATGCTAGCACCAATTTTTGTCTGGTGAACTTATAATCCTTTTAGGAAAACTCAGAGATAGGGTTCTCCTTCCAGGTGCACTTTTAAAATTAGTATAGAAAAATTTGGTACCTCAGTTTCAGGATTGCAGAATAAGATTTTTGCAAGAATTCTACACTGGGCTGGTAATGGGGCTTAGTGGTAAAGTGCTTGCCTAGCATGCATGAAGCCTTGGGTTCAATTCCTCAGTACCACATAAACAGAAAAAATAGGAAATGGAGATATGGCTTAGTGCTAGAGTGATACCCTTGAGCAAAAGAAACTCAGAGACAGTGCCCAGGCCATAAGTTTAAGTCCCAGGACAGGCTGAAAAAAAAGAGAGAAAGAAAGAGAAAGAAAGAGAGAAAGAAAGAGAAACTGTACATTTACTTCTTGATGTGGGAGGAATAGGCCATTCAGTACAAATGGATGTGGAATATGAGTTAGCCCAGTAAAAGCAAATTAATATCTTAAATATAGGAGCACAAAATCAAGGTTAGAATCCTATTTCCCTAATGTGCCACACAGCATTTTATATTCCTACTATACCAAGTGCCTCTATATATCTATGTCTATATCTATATCTGAAAATATAATGCACAGTCACATTTATTCCTCCTACCTATTTACTCTTCCTGACTCACACCATAGGGAATAATGAACTACCTGGAGTGTGCTGAAAAAAAATTACTGTGCAACACTATAACTGCCTGACTATAGGAACTTTAATTAGAAGATTTAAAACGATTGCAGTAAATAGAGATGTAGTTAGAATACAGCTGTGCCTGTTCTTTCTACTTACAAATCTTACTCAAGCTGACTTTGAAGTTGGAAACAATTACATTTTTTGAGTTTGTAGGTCAGAGAACAAAGGGGGAGAAAGATCAGTGTTCACAAATCTTATATGTTTCTATTGCTTCTAAGTCACCTAATTTATAGTGTTCTGTTATTGCACTCTGAAAAGAATAATAGGTGCAAAGCAGTATACTTTTTATGTTGAGGAAGTATAATTTCATTTTGAATAATTACAATTTTAAGAATAATATGATCATGCATAGGTTTAGTCAAGGAAAGTTTGTAGAAATCCAGGATTAAAAATAGATCCTCTAGGGCCTCGGAGTTTGGCCTAGTGGTAGAGTGCTTGCCTAGCATGCATGAAGACCTGGGTTCAATTCTTCGGTACCATATACATAGACAAACCAGAAGTGGTGCTGTGGCTCAAATGGTAGGGTCCCAGCCTTGAGAAAACCCAAGGGCAGTGCTCAGACCCTGAGCTCAAGCCCAGGACTGTCAAAAAAATATATCTTCTAATATGTTTGCCTTAGTGATAAGATTACATGCCCGTGGTCTCATGGCAGGAAAGGGTTATAGCTTATATGTTTTCTAAA
This sequence comes from Megascapheus bottae, assembly GCF_031878675.1. Taxonomy (NCBI): domain Eukaryota; kingdom Metazoa; phylum Chordata; class Mammalia; order Rodentia; family Geomyidae; genus Megascapheus; species Megascapheus bottae. The sequence continues at coordinate 50,102,295 of NC_143509.1, forward strand.
TGAATATTATGACCACAATAGCAAAAGGAATACCACAGCTAAGAATGAGGCTTAGTGGGACAAGGCTTGCCTTGAGCAAAAGAAGCTCAGGGACAGTGTTCAAGCCCCAGAACTGTTAAAAACAAAACAAAACAACAACAACAACAAAATCAACAGAAAAAGTTTGGCCTAATGGTTGAGTGCTTGTCTAGCATGCATGAATACCTGGGTACGATTCTTCAGAAATGGTGTGGTGGCTTAAGTGGTAGAGCCCTAGCCTTGAGAAGGCCCATGGACAATGCTAAGACCATGAGTTCAAGCCCCAAGACTGGCAAAAAAAATATAAAACAAAACAAAACAACAAAAGGGAATACTACAGATGAAATTAGGAAGGATTAGTAATACCATTCAGTGGTATGGGTATAGTCATAGTTTGTGATTTTGTTTTCCTTTGCATATAATTACTGTGAATATAGCTATTGATTTATGTGAGCAATTAAAGAGGTAAGAGGTAAGATATGGTTAAAGTGTGCAGTGTTGAATTTACCCTTTGCTTTCTCCCTTTAAAGTCAGTGTAAACTAGAAGAATCAACATTAGTAAATGACCATGAAGATTAAGGTAAGCATGAATGAATTTTTTAGTAAAGAGTTTTATTTTTATCAAAGGAACAAAAATCCATGAGTGAAAACTAGAAAAAAAGATAGTCTTTTAACATCAATTTTCAGAAAGAAAGACTGAGAATACATAACAAAATACCTAAGGGGTGATAATAAAACTCTCCAAAACAAAGTTAGGTGCTAGTGGCTTATGCTTGTAACTCTATTTACTCAGGAGCCTGAGCCTTGAGAGGACTGTCATTCAAAGCTAACCTGAGCAAAACTTATACCAGGTTCTCCAATTAACCAGAGCAAAGCTGACCTGGAGATATGTCTCCAATGGTAATTTCAGCAATGGGACCATAAATGAAGGTACGAAGAAATAAAAACAGACATAAACTCCCAAAGTTTGCTCCCAAAGAGCAAGCACCTGACTTTTTTTTCCAGTGACTTTAGATAAATCACATTATGTTTGTGTTTTTGAGGAGTCTGAATGTATGCAACAATTGTCTTGCCAAAAAGAATTTAAGGATGAATTTCTTTCATTCCTAACGTGGCCACCTATTTTCAAAGCCAAAGTGATGGATTATATAATACTGAATATTCTTCCATTTGACTCAAAGATGACACTTTTACTACTTGCTCTACTTTTTGATTTTTTTGATTAACTGGACATAAGAGTCTCACAGACCTATTTTTCCCTCTGGACTGAGTTCAAACTGGAATCTTAAAATCTCCGCTTCCTGAGTAGCTAGGATTACAGGTGTAAGCTACCAGCATCAGGTTAATAATTGCTTTCTTCTGTTATAAATATGCTCTTGCCTTCATTGTTTAGCATTTCATTTGTATCATGTTTTATACAAACAACACTCTATGATGTATGACATGTTTTGGATGTTTTCTTCACTATAGAAATGAACTATTTTAGAACTTAATAATGAACTGAAGTCATTCTAGTAAATTGGATCAAAAACTTATTTTTCTTTCCAAAGTCTTACAGATGCACCAGATCTCACTGACTGTATTGTACACTCCATGTATTGTACACTCATATATGGTGGCCTTGGTGCCTCTGTCTGCCATTCTTGCTACATTCTGGGTTCTTCAAGGTCAAGATCATATCTGAATGTTCTCCTTTACTTAGTAAGTAAATAATTATTTTAGATTACTTGGTATAGGGTTCTCTTGCTGATTTATTAGACATTCTCTATAAAAGAATGGGGGTATGTAGTGATAGACTGCCAGCAAGGACAGCACATTATTTTCATTTCCTATGGATGAAGGGAAATTTTTCCATATTTCCACCTGGCTGATACAGACTTCTCTTTGTGTGAGTGTGTGAGTGTGTGTGTGTGTGTGTGTGTGTGTGTGTGTGTGTGTGTGTTTGTAGACAGGGGCTTAATTGAACTCAAGATCTGGGTTCTGTCCCTGAGCTTTTTGCTTAAGAGCTCTACCACTTGAACCACAGCTGTATTTCCAGCTTTCTTGGTAGTTTGGTGGAGATAAAAATTTCGTGGACTTTCTTTGCCAGACTGGCTTGAACCATGATCCTCATATCTGAGCCTCCTGAGTAGCTAGGATTACAGATACGAGCCACTAGTGCCCTACCCCAACTGTTCTTTTTTTCCACTCTATTTTTAAATTTCAACTTCAGGTCACTTAACTTCTAAGGTTGGAAAGTGATGAGCTTTTATAGTGTAAGACTCTAAAATGCTTCACATTTTAATACTGCTATGCTAAATATTTTACTCAGAGAGACAGGCATAGGAAAAGAAGAAGAATATTGAAATAGACAATAGTGTAGATGAAGAAGCTCAGACCCAAAGAAAGCAAATGGCAGGCCTGAGATCATGTGCAAAATTAGCAGTACAAATGACACCTTTGTCCAGTTTTGATGGTCTCTGAACTGTGCCACCCTGATTCTAAAGTGGATTTAAGCATCTACCTAACATTATCATGACTAGTATGCCATTGGCCTTTTCTTGGAAATAGAACAACTCTCCAAATTAAAACATGAGTTAATATCTTATTCAAACTGAAGAGGTTTGTTTGGATTCAGGGCTTGAAATATACCGTGAAAGGCATGACAATGCAATGCTATGAATAAACACAATTGTTGACATAGTTTTAAAGAAATTATTGTGAGCATTTCTGAAATGCTGTATGTGAATGTTGTGTTAATTACATTATCTAGTTAAATGTACATGATTTTCATGGCAAATCTTGTGTTTTACTTGCAGCCAACTGTATATCATTATCCCTCTTTGAGAATAGGAAAATTTCTGTCCCCAGAAGAAAGCAGCTTGATAAACAGCTAGCAAGTGCTAGAATCAGGTAATCTAACTCATTCTCTGGGCCCCTCTCCACTATACACTACTGTTGTTAAAAATAAAGTTTTTTTTTTTAAAAAATTCTTTATTTCCCTAGAGAGCATTAAAATACAAAAGGATACATAAGAAAATCAAAGACAGTTTTGACCCTACCATTCAGGGCAATATTACAGCAAACAATATTAAGTTGCATTGTTTAAATATAAATCAAAGGATACAAAAACACACAGGCATTTCAGAAAGCCCTATCCCTTCCTGCCACTGGCTGTCTTTTGATATTACATCCAGAAAAGGAATTATCCCAGATTATTTGGGGCCCTATTCAATAAAGGGATGATCTTTGGAGGTTGTTCCATGTTACCTTCTCATACCCGTGGTGTGCTCCTGGCTTCTTAGGTATGCTGAGAAGGCACAGATTACAAGGGCTTCCTTAATGAAGTGCTTACTTCTGCACTATGTGGGGCTGCCTGGTACATCTGGCTTACTTCCAGCCATTGCCTAGGAAAAAGAAGGGAGAGGGTAATTGCCTCAGAACTGGTGATATTCCCAAATGATAATGTGATTTGCATTTATAAAGTTCTTTAGAATGCTTGATGAAAGTGATTTTCTGTAGGTAAACAATGATTCCATTGTTACCAATAACACTAAGACAGTATAAATCCCAAAGCAGCCATTTAAACAAGGAACTACCTTCTTGAATAACAGAAAACTAGCAGATTTGGACACTGGAATCATTCATTTGACTTAGCTCACAAAGGGATGGTTAGCAATTTTCCTTGATGAATTCTTTCAAAGTAGGGCAGGAGATCCAAGCAGGAAAGAGATCTCTTCTAGGATCTGGTTTGAGAGGCTGAGAACTAATTGTGGCCTTTATTTATATCCACTGGCATAGTTTGTTTGTTTGTTTGTTTTTACCAAAGAGTTTTGGAATATACAAATGAAGATGATACATGTATTCTTTTATTTACTTTTGGTATCATAATATCAATTTAATGAAAATAGACACCATTTCCTGAGCAGGTGAAAAGGGTCAAAAGCTGGTTTCTAGTTTTGGTTCCCTAGAAAATAGTATGGTTGAAACATTGCAAATCCACTTTCTTTGCTGTGCTGTGATATTTTGGTTGGCACATTTGTCTTATTGGTTTGTTATACAATGTATTTTCAAGGAGACATAATTTAATTGTAGGGTACAAATTGCTTCTGTGTTTATGTGCATCTCTGTGTGTGTGTGTGTGTGTGTGTGTGTGTGTGTGTGTGTGTGTATGTATAATGTGTTTATGGACAAAGTGCTGAACTACTTGTTTACATTGTAGCTTCCAGTGAATTTCTAAATCATCTTGAAGATAAGAACTTTTAAAAAAATCTTGTGAGGAGAAAATATTCTTGACATTTGTTATACAATTAAATCATGATTTTTATAGCCAACTAATGATGCAATCATTGAGGGTTACATAATAAAATGGGAAAATTAAATAAGGAACACAAATTGAACAAAAAGCTTTGTAAATGGCAATTCCAGCAAATTGAATTGCACAAAATTCAATTTGTTAATGCTTGTTTACTTGTTTTGGTAGGGGAATGTGAGGAAGAACCAAAGCTTGTGGTGGATGCAGGAAGAAGTATCCTTCCTTCAGGTAAGTTTCCATCCCTATGAGAACTGTACTCTAGTTAGGAAATGAGAAGTAAGCAGAGAGTGGAATGAATCATGTCCACATAAACCAATACCATTTTTGGTGAATAAGTTATATTTTATTGCTACACAATTTATATTCTTGTATTTGAAGTTTTGGAAGAATCTGAAAAAAATTGTGTCCTGTAGAAGTTAAGTTTCCCATTTTGGAAATGAATACAAGTCAGGCCTTAATCAGTTGAGTCACTTGTCATTCTGAAGAAATTAAAAATTCTGTAAATGTCAACCCCAAGTCCTTTCACTCCTTGCCACTCCGGCAATTGTAAATTACACATGCTATTTATCCCTAGCTCACAAGACATGGTGTTCTTATCCCTCCTGATGTTCTTGGTATCATTTGTGACTATTGAGAACATGATGGAAACCAGGCAAGGGGACCATTTCCATACATGAAAGTGAGGAATAAAGGTATTTGAAGGAAAGATGCCTTCAAATGAAGGGGATGCTTTTCCTCCAGGGAACTATGAGAACCCATTTAGTTAAAACATAGAGAAACTTCCTGGAAGTTTTGAAACAGAAACTGACTGGAAGATCTTCGAACACTTCACCTGGCTTGAGTGTTTGTTTCCTTGAGGTCAGCTCTGTTGCTTCCTCTTACTCCAGTTCTCTTTTAAACTAATACAGTTCTCGGGGGAAGGCAGGATGTGAATTTCTTTCTTTGAAGAATCTTCAGGAAGGCAAGTCACTCAGGAAAAGGACACACTTCCTCATCACACAGATGTATATTCCAGTTTAACTTGGGCCACCTTTGCTCTTTACCCCAATAATTTAACTCCCCCATCTTTCTCCGTCTCGCTTCATCCTACTTCTTCAGGAAATCAGGCCTCATGTTCTTTTTTTTTTTTTTTTTTTTTTTGCCAGTCCTGGGCTTGAGCTCAGGGCCTGAGCACTATCCTTGGACTTTCTCAAGGCTAGAGCTCTACCACTTGAGCCTCAGCACCACTTCCGGCTTTTTCTATGTATGTGGTACCGAGGAATCGAACCCGGGTCTTCATGCATGCTAGGCAAGCACTTTAACCACTAGGCCAAACTCCCGGCCCAGGCCTCATGTTCTTATTTTTCCTTTTCACTCATGGTTGGGACTTTACCACTTGAGCCATGCCTCTGGTTCTGGCTTCCTTACTAGTTAGCTGGACTCAAGAATTTGTTGGCATAACCAAGCTCTGTGTGTTGATCCTCACATCTCATCTTTTTTTAGGTGTATAAACATAAGCCATCAGCACTGAGCATTTCTCTGTATTCTTTTTTCATAACCAAGTTTCCTTACAAATGCTGGGCTTATTGGTATGTGCCACTGTACCACCCACCTTTCTATTGGTAAAAATTTGCTTGTAATCTACCTCATGTATGATTTTTCAGTCTAGCTTTTATTTGTTTGTTTGTTTTTTCAAATATCTCTCTTCTTTTGGAGTCCATTCTGAGGACTGCCATCTCTCTACTTAAACCTCCAAAGCACTAGGTGCTTTCTTTACCAACTTCCTCTCTGTCCTTGGAAGTCTCATTTGTATTTAGTCTTACACATTCTTGGAGACATGTACAAATAGGCTTCTGTCTCTCACAGACACTTCTTAATGCCCTAGAAAAGTATCTGGCTCCAAGCCGTTATATATCATCTTATTTCATTGAATTGAATGAAATTCTAGTTAAATCCCTTTCCATTTAAATGATGGGTTACTTACTAAGATAATAAAGTATAAGCTTATATAAGTTACTTACCATAAAATATAAAAAAGGAAGGGTTTATGGTAATTAAAGCTCAGATTTCATGGCAAAGCATAGTAAAATAAAATTTTGTTTCTACCACCTAAATTACCTGAATAAATTATTCAAGCTTCTCTCTTCTTTCACTTTGTCATGTGTGAAATTGTTTTTAAAAAGTAGTTGGTAGATAATTCTCATAATATTTGACATGCTGTCTTTTGTTAATAGATCAGCATATTTTATTATAGTTGGGAGAACAGAAAACAAAGGGGATGGTTAGAATTCATTGCAATAGAGGTATATGTAAGTGCTTTGCTGAAAACGATCATCATCTCTTGGGCCCCTGCTACATAATCATTACCAATATAAACTAATCCTTAGGATCAGAAGACGCAAAAGAAATTGTCTTCTTTACTCCTCAGTTTAAAACCAGTCCCAATTTTCAAGCTGAGATGCTAAGTAGAAGGTCTGAATTTATATTAGCACTAGATGAGTGTAACATAAAGTCACATGAACAGAGAAGCCTTCGTTTTCCCCTCAACACTTTAATGTACTTTATGGGCATGAAAATCACAGAAGTGTTTCAGTCAGCAATTCAGGAGTCAGACATCTCTTAAAATTCTTTCCTTAAATAAAACTAACTGCAGCAAAATGATAGTCATAGAACTATAAGAAGTTTAAAGCTGAGAGATGATGTTATCGGTATCTCATTTTACAGATGATAACACTGGATGTGACCCTGGACAAAAGTCACAAAAGTTGCAAAGAGACTAGGATACACACTATGCAACTGTACCAAATATCTCAGCATAATCCAACTTCAGACCAGTAGGCAAGAATTGAAGGAGCCTCATCTAACTTTTTATAGAAAAAAGCACATATTGTCTCACTCGTTGGTGGTAAATAACGATCTTTTTCTTCATGTATCCCAGGCAGTAATGCAGGAATTACTGCTTTACCACTCCAGTCCTATTGTTAGACAAAGGAGTAAAGGAGAAACTGTTATATGTCACTTGTTCAAAAAGTTTTTTTTTTACACTTTCTACCATTGCATACTACTTGGAATAAAAATGAATTAGGCTTTGATTCACAGCAATATTAGAGGAATGGTTCAAGTGGTAGAGTACCTGCCTAGCAAGCATAAGGATCTGAGTTCAGTTTCCTAGTACAGCAAAATGACTCTGTGACATTAAGAAGGGAAGGAGATGTTTGGGTAGAATGGTGACCACATAGCTTTCATTTCCTATGCTATACAAAAAAAATCCATCATGGTTACCAGATTTATATTATTTTATCTTTCTCTCACTATTTAAATATGTATATAAATACTGTAATTTGAACTCTAGATTCCCATTTTCTAGACAAGTATTGTACCATATAAGCCACATCAAATATTGAGGCTAGCTAGTTTTGAACTGAGCTCCCTTCATAAACAGTGAAATCTTTAAAAGGTGTCCATTATCATTATCATCTTCATCTACTGGAAATATCTAGTCAAATATGAAAAGGAAATCATTAACCATCCATGTCTTTTAGTATAAAAACACTTATTCAGAGAGCATATGGAGCCCCAAACTTCCGTGTTATGAAGATTTAAGAGTCCACTGGCCACTCAATGTTGAGAGTAATAGGGAAACAGAATTTCAATGATTGAAAAATTGCTGTGGAAGATAAACCCATGATGGCTGGCAAGAGACAATTATAAAAATAATTTCCCATATGAAGGTTAGGTAAACTGATATGTGATGGTTTATCATAATTGCCTAATTTATTGGATTTATAGCCATGCAAGGGATTAATACAATGTAACTCTGAATGTGTCTGTGAGAACATTTGGAGATGATTATCAAAGTGGAGAAGATCCACCCTGAAAGAAAATACCACTATCCAATAGAATGGGGCCCAGATGGAGCAAAAATAGGAGGAAGCCTTTGAGTACAGGCATGTTCTCTGCTCCTTGACAGCAAGCATTTCTATTCCACCAAGCCCTCTGGAATATTGCTCTTCTGCACCAGGCCCAGAAACAAGGAAGCCAGAGAACCACAAATGAGACCATAGGCCAAAAGACATCTTTTCTTATTTTCAGTTGCTTCTCTCAGATGTGTGCCAGAGTGACAAAAGTTTACTGCAATATCTGTAAAGAAGCTCCAGAAGAATGAAGAAAGAATTGTGATAAAACAACAGCTAAACAAGATGAATAAAATTTTTCAAAAGGGCCAGGAGCATGGCCTAGTGTTAAAGTGCTCGCTTACCATGCAACAAGCCTTGGGTTGGATTCCTCTATAATATATACACAGAAAAAGTCAGAAGTGTTGCTGTGGCTCAAGGTTTAGAATGCTAGCTTCAAGAAAGCCCAAGGACCATGACCAGGCCTTGAGTTCAAGCCCCAGGATTGGCAAAAAATAAAGCAATATCAAGAAATATTTGAATAAAATATGAATAAAAATGAAAAATGTGTATAAAATAATATAAATAAAAACAGAAACAAACTGGATTCTTTGCTTAAGGTTTTATCAGGTTGAAGTTAAGGTGTTGCCAGAGCTAAAATTTTATCTGGAGTTCCACATTTTTTCTAAGCTCAACAGACTTTGGCAGAGTGTGGTCTTTGGATGTTAGAGCTCAGAACTTCTCTTTCTTGTTGATTATCTGCTGCAAGTTGTTCTGCACTCTCACAAGTCAGCCATTTACCCTGAGACAAGACCTTGTCACATCATAGTTTACATTCCAGGTCAGTAAGAACTCTAAACTTCTAGTCTCTACCTTCTTAATCACTGCAGTTACAGGCATGACTCACTATGCTCAGTCTTCACTCGTCTTTAAAATAACATCTAAAGAAAATAATTTAAACATAGACATTCAACACAAGTTTGAGAGGAGAACATACCATAAAAATACAAGAAATTTCATGGGCAAAGAAAACATATATTATGTAGTCTAGGTAAAAAAATGTAAGGACCAAAAAGTAGGTCTAGCTTTGTAATTTCTCTTATATTTCAAGGAGTCGATTTTGAAGAAATAGTTTTAAGGATGAATGCAAAAACTTTGTTGATAGTGTTTATTTTCCTTTTTTGAGACTAAACAGCAAAAAGAAAATGCAGCCAAGGTGCACCTGGCTGTGTTTTTAAATAAAGATTAATAACCAAAAAAGGAGAAAAATTTGTTGAGCAAATATAAAGTAAAAGTGGAAGAAGCAATTTTTGCTTGATAAAATGTATCTATCAAAGCCTCAAAAATTTACATTAAAGGATTCATATTAGAAAGGTTATTGAGAACATCAGGAGAAAGACAAAATTTTTGTGGTTAATTTTTCGGTTCAACATTAGAAGCTCTAGATTGTATTAGATAAAGATAACACATTGTATAGTTAATAATTCAAACAGAAAATAAGATGGGATCATTGCTTTTTTTATAATTACAGAGGAATCAAAAGAACATACACAAGCTAAAAAGCACATTTCCAAAGAGACTGTCAAGGTACAGCAGCTAAATTAATGTAAATATAACTACAGATGCTGAGCACTGTTCAAATTAATAATTATTTATAATTGAATTTATTTATAATCTTGTCATTGCCAGAAGGTAAGTGTGCTGTCTTTCAAACCAATGTACATATAAGAAAACTGACTCTGAATGACTTTTCCAAAGTTAGACAGCCAAGAAAGGGAAATGCAGAGATTTAGACAAAATTATTCTGGTTCCAGATTATAAACTACAATAAATATTTTTCCTTTTATTTTGTTTGTGGATTGTTTTTATTTTTAAATTACAGGTTACTGACTTAGGATAGTAAAGGTAGACTGACTTTTAAAAACGCCTAAGAATCTATTACTTAATAATTGACAATAGCAAAATCTAGAAGTATAAAGACAGCAACCACTGACTGGTACACGGGAAAAACTATGTCCTTTTCTGAGTAGATCTTTGTTTTGAGGCCTATGGCAGCCTAAAAGCTTATTTTCAAAAATGCTAAACCAAACAACAGAGATAGATCATACTCCAGAGAATATCTAGCTGACCATTGGAAAGCTTTTGGAGGGATAGACACTTTTATTTTCCTTTGGCCACTGAAAGTAATCTCTTGCTCACCAAAATCTGCAGAACAGCATTTAGACTAGGTACAAGACAAGTAGCAGTGGCTTAGAAGTAAACAAATATGTTTTGCCCTTGTACAAACAGTTCCAGATGGATGTCAGGTAAACAGCTTGAAAGGCCAGCCATACAGAATCAGCCAAAGGCAGCAGAGACATGCTTTCTATAATGGGCTATCTTTATTTGCATGCACACTTTGCCTTTGCGTTCAGTTTAGATAGGAAGGCTAAGGTCTGTCATATAGCAGAAAACTCTACTTCTACTTCTGTTGATGTCGTAGGCCCTGTGGTAGGAGGTTAACTTGGGGGATGACAGATGAAATGCTTTGGTTTGTCATTTACACCACAGTGCATAGATGATGCCCAGACATCTATGTAATCTTTCTCAGTACTACTTACCTCACTTCCATGGGGTCTCAGGGGACCAGGTGTGAAATCCAGCACTAAGCACTTTTCGCTAGCTATGAATTGTGTTTAGCCAATGGGACCCTGTGGGTGGACTGTAGAATTTGAAATAGCATCATTACTTATGACATGAAATTCAATTGACTATTAACCATATCTTATAATATGCTCTGGAGAGAAATCTTGCTTTATTGAAAATGATATCAGCAGATTGAATGATTGCTTAAGAAATATTCCAATTCATATAGTAGTTCATACTTTTTCCGGAAAAAATATGGACACTTCTAAATTTATGTTCCTAGTTATTATTATCTGAGAAAGGTGAGAGAAAATAAACACTATTTATATGTAGGATCAGACATGGTTTTAGGTAAGTTGATATAATGATATAATGTGTTCATAGCCTTAAAAAAGGCAAGAAATTTCAGTAGATTTAAAGGGAAGAGGACCATTCACATATAAAAGTCATCTAGACATAAAAGACATAAACTGTATGCTTTACAAGAGCATGATATGGCAAATACTTTTGTATGGCTGAAGCTGAGTTACTGTAGCCACCAAAATTGAAGAGTATTTTAAAATTTAAACAATCCTTTGTTTCACACAAACTATCAAAATTTCAAATGGGACTTCATCACAAAGAAAAATAAAGACATGATATACACACATAATGACAATACAGTTATCAGTTAGTCAAGGGTAACCATATACATAGAAAAAAAAAGCCGGAAGTGGTGCTATGGCTCAAGTGGTAGAGCTCTGGACTTGAGAAAGTCCAAGGACAGTGAACAGGTCCTGAGCTCAAGCCCAGAACTTCCCTCCCAAAAAACACCCAAAAAACAAAAAAACAAAAAACAACTTTGGAGAAATTCCACATTCCACATTAGGATTTTTTTTCCAGTCCTGGGGGCTCAATTTAGGGCCTCTGCACAGTCCTTGGACACTTTTTGCTTAAGGCTAGTACTCTGCTCTGCCACTGGAGCTACAGTGCCACTTCTGTTTTTTTCTGTGTATGTAGTACTGAGGAATTGAACCCAGGGATTCGTGAATGCTAGGGGAGCACTCTACCATTAAGCTATGCTCCTGGCCCTATATTAGTCTCATTTAACTTACTGCTAACTAAACGAGACACAGGGAGGTTAGAATGGTAATGTTAAAACTTATTTGAGGAAGTGGTGCTGTGGCTCAAGGGTTAGAACAGCAGCCTTGATCTGAAGAACTCAGGGACAATGCCCAGGCCCAGAGTTGAAGGCCCATGACCAACAAAAAAAAAAAAAAGAAAAAATACTTTATTTGAATCGGCTTGGATGGCTCTATTCCTTTATTATACAAATTGTTTCTCTGAGCTCACATATGTAGTTCTAGTCCATGGCCATTTTCTCCCCCTTAAAATGCTCATTATGGCAGAGTGCTGGTAGCTTACAACTATAATTCTATCTCAAGAAGCTGAGATCTGAGGATCCAAGTTCAAAAACCAGTCAGATCAGGAAAGTTTATGAGACACTTATCTCCAGTCTGCCAGCAAAAAGCCAGAAGTGGAGTGATGTTTGGAGTGGCAGAATGCCAACCTTGAATGAAAAGGCTCAGGGATAACACTTGGGCCTGAGTTCAAGCCCAGGTACTGGTACCTACACAGAAGAAGAATAAAAGGGAATCAATTAAGAAATATGAAAGAATCCTTGTGGAAAGGGGGAAAGAGGTTTAAAATTTTGTAAATAAGCAATAGGCCACTGAAATTTTGAGCAAACAAATATTAAAAGTTAATGTTAAGGCTGGGCTGGATGGTGGAACTACTGTTAAGAGGAGATACAGATAAGAATTCCACTGCAGAAATCCTGGTCTATGTGAATGTCATCTGCACTGGATGTTCTATAAGAATCATTGCATGACCAGGCTACAGGTGGCCAGTTTCTCTCACAGAAGTTGCTTTTTGTTCATGTGGAACCATCTCATTCCCAAACCTGGCACAAGCCCAAGACTTTTGCTGCAAATGAGCCATTTTTCATTCTTGGCATTATAATTTTCTTCCTCAATGTATTTTCATCAGTCAGGCAAAATTCTGCTTCTGAAATGGTTAGGGGAGTTCATGATAGACTTATTTTCCCAGAGATAACAACTTCAAGCAACAACAACAAAAATCTAAATGAGCTTCAGGATAATTATAAGTCCAAGCGCTCAAAGTGAGCTTGCTAGTGGCAACATATTAAATATCACATACTGTCATTAGAAAGGTCCTTAGCTTTAAGAATTTCCACTTTCTGAAGAATCAGAGGACCGAGTTCAGACAATGAGAAGTTCTGGCAGTGATAGTAGAATTCTGAAATGGATAAAACTGGGGAGGAGGACTCTAAACTTGTGTATAAACTTTGTTCAGATATTGGGATGACCCCAGAGCCATGCCAAATTCAAAGCAAATCTGTTTAGAAAAAAAAACAAACTGTAACTAAATGAATAAATATGAGATAAAATGAAATGTTTATGTTTAACAAAGTGCTTACTAACCACAGTCAGGTGCAGAATGATGAATTGCCAAAGCTGAAGAAATGAGAGAGAGAGAGAGAGAGAGAGAGAGAGAGAGAGAGAGAGAGAGAGAGAGAGAGAGAGGGGGGGGGGGGGGAGGGGGGGGAGGGGGGGGAGGGGGGAGGGAGGGAGAGGGAGAGGCAGGGAGGGAGAGAGGTGGGGACAGAGAGGGAGAGGGGGGAGGGAGAGGGAGAGGGAGAGGGGGAGGGAGAGGGAGAGGGAGAGGGAGAGGGAGGGAGGGAGAGGGAGAGGGAGGGAGGGAGGGAGAGATGAGATGAGAAAATTGGACAACTGAAGATTCCAGTACTCACAGGCTTCCAAACTCCGAGCTCCCATAAACATGTGTATTTATCCAGTTCAGCATAGAGAAGGCTACTATAGGACTATGCACACAACAAGATATCAGTCTATCTTATGGTTACAATAATTAACAAAAGACATAACTTGTATACATAACAATCACTACTTTGGGAGCAGGAAGAAGAAGTGACCATAACACAAATATTCACCTCATTTCCATTGCATCATAGGATCTTGTCAACTGTGACAGAGACATCCATTGGGTCCAGTTAGTTGTAACTTATGTGTTTATCACACCTGGCCTGTTTTGACCTTTCCAGGGTGAGGTTCTCAACCTTCTGAGTACTGATGAAGCAGCCTTCCAATCTATTAACTTTCCTGTCCTCAAAATGAATTTATGTTAGCTGAAAATATTGGACATGAACAATAGACAAATGGATGTTACTTTAAAAAAATCTAGAAGCAGGGGCCAGGTGTTTGGCCTAGTGGTAGAGTGTTTGCCAAGCATGCACAAAGACCCAGGTTCGATTCCTCGGTAGTGCATACATAGAAAAAGCTGGTTGTGGTGCTGTGGCTCAGGTGGTAGAGCTCTAGCCTTGAGAAAGCCAGTGCTCAGGCCCTGAGCTCAAGGCCCCGGACTGGCAAAAAATCTAAAAGCAAATAATGGTTAATGTAAACATCATCTTATGTTACAGCTAGACAACAAATATGGTAGCCCAGAGTGTAACTGAGAATTATGTTGTGAGAAATGCCTAGACATTGAAAACCTTCCTGATCTACTTATACCAAGATCCCAAAAGAGAAATTCACACAAAATATTTTGTAAAATATTAGTAGTGGAAGAAATTTTCCATAAAGGATTTTCTCATCAAAATATATGGTTGGGAATTTCTTGTTTAGAAATCAACCCTTTGCCAGAGTTGCTCTTTATACCTTTACACTATAGCCTAAAGCAGAAACTTGTTTTGGAATCAAATGAGAGCAGGAAAACCTGGAGATGAAACAAGAGTGAGAGAAGACTATAAAATGGAAAGAATAATGATCCTTCCTGACATTTTGTCTGCCACTTTCCTTGCCCTTCCACTAAAACAAAACTCAAACTTTAGGAAATGACCATTTCTTTCACTATCTCATTAACTAGATATGTCTCTCAAGCATTCAGGAAACATTTGAAAATACTATTTTAAGCAATACTTATAAATAAGAGAGAAGTATAGATAGCAATGTAGGTTCCAGAAATCACATAAAGAAAAAATGCAATAATTGTTAAAAATATGATGTAGGAGTTAAAATGCATATTACATTTGACTTGATACAAATTTAAATACCATCTTCCTATAAAACATTAAGTGACTCAATAAATGATAATGTCCTTGTCTTTAAAATGACAATTAAATCTATGTAGTGACCTGGAAAATAATGGTCACAGTGTGGCAAATCAAATTACAAACTATTTCATGTACTCTAAAAATAACCAAGTTCAAATGGCCAATGTTAAGAAAAGGCATCCAAATCCAAGAAAAAAATCCCCAAAATTCACGAACAGATTTAGATTAGAGAGAACATATGTATGTATATATATATATATATATGTATATAACTAGTCTTCTACAATAAATCAACTTTAAATAAACTAAAAATAGATGTAAAATGGGATTAGATTTTACTTTGATCATGAAATTAGTATTAATCTCCATAAAAAAAGATTTTACAACTCTTAGAAAAGCTGTAAAACCCACAGTTCAGATTCCAGGATATTACGTCTTTTTAAGACCATCTTAAGAAATTATTCTGCCCTCAAAAACCACATTACGGCAGAGGTCATTTACACTACATCTTGATCAATAATGCAAATAAAGTGTTCCTTCGGGTCAAAGAGAGCAGACAAACACATTATCAATGGTTTCCTTAGTTTCAGATAAAATTTATAGACTTTTAACATTCTTGGAGAAAATGTTTTTATCTTCTCTGCTAATGTTAATTCACCAAGGACGTGCCACACTCATAATTCAGCTGGAAATCTGGCTAGCTCAAAAGGCAGGCTGGATGGATTGGACAATATTCCCTAATGATACATAGAGAGATTCTGCAAATTATGCTTGTTTGGGTCATATCTTTCGTGCTCTATTTTATACATTAACTTGACTGGGCAATCATGTGGTAACTATAAACTTTGTTAGATATTGTTTCCAAGAGTGTCCGTGAGAGCTTCCAGGTGAAGTTAGCATTTCACTTTGTAAACTAAGGTGAATAGATGGTCTTCCCTATGTGGGTGAGCAGTATCTAAATACAAAGAAGACCTCTGTCTAGCTAGATGCTAGGACATCTCCTATTCTTTGTCTGAGAGTTATATCCTGGGCTCAAACTGGGGATTCTCTGTATCTTGTCCTGGAGCCCAACTTGCTCTCAGTAGATCATGGAATCAATTTCTTATAACCTCTCTCTGTCTGTCTCTCTGTCTGTCTGTCTCTCTTTCCCTGTGTCATATTATTTATATTTAATATATATTCATATATTATTAATGCTAACAGTATTGGTTCTCTATCATTGGAAAACCCTAAATACTATGTATCATTGCAGAACTCTTGGTAGTATAAAAATACTCACATATAACCACATTTTTTTCACATGTTGCACAGCAGATTTTTATTCTATTATAGAATAAAAGTTAGTTACATATGAAATGTAATGAATATATTCTTTTAAAATAATTTTTATTGTGATTAATAGAAGGCTTACATTATATTCACCAGATAGAAGGTGCATTACTTCACAAACATTGATACCCTTTCTCATGACATGGTCCCCATTTCCCTCCCACCATCCCCCGCTTATTTTGATTTCCCCCTTCCCTATCCAATTTCAAATAACCAATTAAGCACATATAAAATATATCAGATAACAAGGTGAAATATTGTAACAATATGAGATAACCAAGGGATGGGAAAAGAGATGCGAGATAATATAGTACATTAAGGACAACAGTCACTCAATATATGGCTTTTGTTTCCTTATCCTGGAGGTCCTTACATTTAGTGTCATACTATTTGGCCTAATATAACCACATTTTTAAAGCTTTCCACAGATTCATATTGGAGAGGCTCCCTTCTTCACTCAACCCAAAAGTTCTTCATTACTATCCACTTATAGTATTTTTTAAAAAATTGCATTCCAATTCCATTATTGTTACTGAAGTAATACAGAGAATATCACTGACTTGGATATCCGATATATTTGTTATGGAATCCCCATTTCAGACTAGCATTTGCATAATATGAAATAAGTGTCCTTTCTAAAGTTTCACATCACTAATTATTAGAACAGATAATACTAGAAAACTTAAGTTTCCTGAGGATGGCCTGAGATAACTGAGTACAGGAGAGGGTAAGGGAGGATGCTCAGTAAAATATAACTAGCGTGTGCTTCTCTTACAGCTTCTTACATTAATTTTTTTTTGCCAGTCCTGGGCTTAAGCTCAGGGCCTGAGCACTGACCTTGGATTTTTCTCAAGGCTAGAGCTCTACTACTTGAGCCTCAGCACGACTTCCGGCTTTTTCTAAGTATGTGGTACCAAGGAATCGAACCCCGGTCTTCATGCATGCTAGGCAAGCACTTTACCTCTAGGTCAAACTCCCGGCCCCTTACATTAATTTTTTGAGATGAATCATTTGCAGCACTTTTATGTGGTTGAAAATTAATACCATCAAGGTTTCTGCAGAGAGAACATGCCTGAACTATGGCACATGCAAGGTATAGCTATTACAACTGTCAATGACTCTTTAGTAGGTCTAGTCTCTGCCTCAGTGGGTAATGATCAAGGAGAAGTTTTCAACCTCTTCTGGTTTGTTGGTTTGTTTCCTTCCTTTGTTTCACTCTGATTCTTCTGATAGATGAGGCTGTACAACTCCCAGGAAGAAGCTTTTCCTTTGGCTTGACCTAGCAAATGTTCAGGAAAGGAAATGTGACTGAAATTTTTTTAAAAGAGAAGTTTAGCATCTACTCTAATTTATAAAATAAAGGCATTCTACAAAAAGCTTCTGTACTTATTATTGTGCTCAAAATACTTGCAAAAAGCTTCACAAGAGTTGCAAAATTAGTCATGTATAGCATGACTCAGTAGTTGAAAGAAATTTTAACAGCTTGAATCTTTTCAGAGGTCAGTTATATTTGACGTGAATGAACATATACAAGTCTGTGCTTCTCTGTATTATCCATTTAGAACTCACTAATTATTTTGATTGTCCAGTAACATCTGTTTTTTTCTTATCTTTTTTCTTTCTTTAATTTTTTTTGCCAGTCCTGGGCCTTGAACTCAGGGCCTGAGCATTGCCCTTGGGCTTTCTCAAGGCTAGGGCTCTACCACTAGAGTCATTGCACCACTTCAGGCTTTTATTTTCTATGTATGTGGAACCAAGGAATTGAACCCAGGTCTTCGTGCATGCTAGGCAAGCACTCTACCACTACGCCAGACTCCCAGCCCTTTCTTTTCTTTTATTGTCACAGTCATATTTGAGATTCTAATAGAGTCCCATGCTTAGGGTGATTATAAACGTTTCACAAGCCTATGTTTTTCTGTATGTTACCATAATCATTTGATTTTTTTATTGTTATTAATAGAAGGGTTACATTGTATTCACCAGATAGAAGGTGCATAACTTCACAAACATTGATACCCTTTCTTATGACATGGTCCCCATTTCCCTCCCCCCCCCCCCCGCTTATCTTGATTTCCCCCTTTCCTATCCAATTTCAAATAACCAATTAAGCACATATAAAATATATCAGATAACAACGTGAAGTATTGTAAAAATATGAGATAACCAAGTGACTGTTTTCCTTAATGTACTATGATATCTCTCATCTCTTTTGCTGTCCCTTGGTTATCTCATTTGATTTTTTTTATATCTATTTGTATCCTTTCTGTTAGGAGGAATGCTTTTGTTTATCCACTTGTCTCTTACACAATACTACTTATGTTTATGGTATTTAAAAGTTAGCAGAAGGAAGGTGCTCTAGAATGATAAATGAGACAAGGGGATCATTCACCAGAAGACCACTTCCAGGCATGTTCATTGTTCTGTCTAAATTATGGAGCTTGAGATTTGACATATAGTATATAGCAATAATGCGAAACTCCAGAAACACAGGTTTATAACAAATAAAATTTTAATCGTTTTGTTTATTTTTTTGGGTCCTGAGGATGTTCATTTACATACCCACCCCCCAGAAGCCTTACGCTTTCAAGGATGAAATACATCCCCCCTGTTAGAATCAGAATAACTCAAAAGACTGAGCAAGAATTTGGTATCTTTTTGTGGTTCTGGATAACACAATTAGATAACAAGGTGGCCTTGAAATCTGATTCTAAAACAACAACTCCCACAGTGAGGGTATGTAGAAAGTGTTGACATTTCAGTATTCAGAAGGAAGGTCCTCGTCATGTGTATAATTATCCAGTATTGTTGACCTGTGGAGACGTTTGGACCACACACGCATGTATGCTTAATGGTCGGTATTCTGTGTGTCTCTTTGGAATATTTCTGAAAACAGCTGAGGAGAGGAAAAATCTGCCAAGTTCAGAATTAGAGTAAAAAGGTGGGTGACACAATTAGCCACTCAAATTGTCAGGGACTTTTCACAGAATCTAATATTTAGGTATTTCTGGGTTTTATTTTATGAGAGCAAAAATAAATGTCAATTTTCATCTCCCAATCTGTGATTTCTCAAAAAGAAACAGGTAAACTGTCATCTACGGTTCCCGCCTGCGGGTGAGGAAGAAATGAAAGCAAAAGAGAATGGAAACCTTGACGAAGGTAAATGAGTAATGACGATCGCATCCTTCCAATTCTTCTTCTTCTTCTTCTTCTTCTTCTTCTTCTTCTTCTTCTTCTTCTTCTTCTTCTTCTTCTTCTTCTTCTTCTTCTTCTTCTTCTTCTTCTTCTCTCTTCTTCCTCTTCTTCCTCCTCTTCCTCCTCTTCCTCCTCTTCCTCTTCCTCTTCCTCTTCCTCTTCCTCTTCCTCTTCTTCTTCTTCTCCTTCTCCTTCTCCTTCTCCTTCTTCTTCTTCTTCTTCTTCTTCTTCTTCTTCTTCTTCTTCTTCTTCTTCTTCTTCTTCTTCTTCTTCTTCTTTTTTCTCACAGAATAAGTGGCTAGAATCAAGATTACCATGGTGTTGTTTGTTAGAAATGAAAACTGGTTGCTCTTGGTTTGGAAAATGAGTTATATAATGATTGTTGAGTCATGTGAAGTTGCTTGCATATATTTGTCTTAAAAGGGGCAGAATGTTAATTTAATTTCTAAGGTCTAATGGCTCTAAAGTCATTTCTACCTTGTTTCTTTTCTTTTTTTCAGAAGAAATTAACAATTCTCCAATGACTCTCCTTTTTTTCTTTTTCTTGGAAAAATATCAAGTAGTAATTTCAATGAGGACAGTTGTTTTATTGCAAGGCAAAAATTTTTAATTATATTACATACTATATCCAGCATACCAACTTAAAGTATCTGGCTATAAAATATCAAGTTAAAAATGTGGAGTGGAAAGTAGAAGTAACACATGTCTTCAAGAATCTTTTAATTTAGTGGCAAATAAATTTGTAAAAAATTATGACAAGCCAGGCATGGTGGCTCACGCCTGTAATTCTAGCTACTCAGAAGGCTGAGATCTGAGGATTGCTGTTCAAAGCCAGCCCAGGCACAAAAGTCTGTGAGACTCTTTTCTCCAAATAACCACCAGACAATTTGAAGTGGTGCTGTGGCTCAAGGGGTAGAGTGGTAGCCTTGAGCTGAAGAGGTCAGGGACAGTGCCCAAGGCCATAGTTCAAACCCATGACTGACAAAATAAATTAATACTTCTATAATTTATTTTAAAAAATAAATCTATACAGAAAATCATATAGAAAAATTCAAATATAAAATTTATTTCAATTTATTCATTAATGAATTAAATGCTTAATTTATTAATAATTATTAATTATGAATGATTAATAGATTGAATAAATTCATTAATGCAATTGATGAATAAGTTTATTAATGTATATGTTTTTTTTTAATTTTTTATTGTAATTGATAAAAGGATTACATGATATTTGCCAAATAGAAGGTGCATTAATTCACATACATTGATACCCTTTCACATGTCTTGGTACCCATTACCCTCCCCCCAACCCCCATAATGTATATGTTTTATTTATTTGTTTTATTTATTTACATCTAAATTCTATATAGAAAATTACTATACTATTAATTAATTAATTAATTAATTGGTCATAAGGCTTGAACTGTGGGCCTGAGTGGTGGCCCTGGGATCTTCAGCTCAAGGCTACTGCTCTAACAGCTTAGCCACAGCTCCACTTCCAGTTTTATGGTGGTTAATTGGAGATAAGAGTCTCACAGATCTTAGTGCGAGGGCTGGCTTTGAACTGTGTCATCCTCAGATCTCAGCATCCTGAGTAGCTAGGATTGCAGGCATAATCCTGTAATCTTGGCTTAGAAAATTATTATATGTGTAGGTATAAACACGTATACATATATTTCTGTGTATATATATATGTATATATACACAGCCATACTCATTTTATTTCTACATCAGTGTGTATAGCAGTTTTTCTCTCTCCGATCATAAGACCATCTGGCCTACTTCCCTGCTTACCTATTTGCCAATAATGCTATAATAAATATGAGTATCTTGGGTATTGCTATCATACCCTGGCTCACATTTGTTTGGGTATATTTGTTCAACAGTAATATTGTTGAAACATCTATACTGACCTTCACTGTAGCTACCTAAGTTTTCCTTCCTACTAAAAATGTATAAAGGATTCCTTTTCCCAATTCTCACCAGATTTTGTTACTGGTGTCCTTGATGACAGCTGTTTTGCAATTGGTTCTTTTATTTCTTTTATTTTTGTTTGCCAGTCCTGGGCCTTGAACTCAGGGCCTGAGTACTGTCCATAGGCTTTCTCAAGGCTATATCTGTACCCACTAAGCTACAACACCACTTCTGGCTTTTTCTAATATATGTGGTACTGAGGAATCAAAACCCGGTCTTGGTGCATGCTAGGCAAGCACTCTTCCACTAGGCCAAACTCCTGGCCCACACTGACTTTGATTCTTATCAGAAAGTTTTAACTTGAGGCATTACCTTAAGGTACAAACTGTTCCTAATATTTTCTGAACACCAGAAATAGATTTTTATTCATGAAGTTAATTAATAAAGTGAGTAGGTAAATACAAATAATTAAAGTTAATTAATTGGATGAGTAGATTAATAATAATAGTCCTTTATTGGCAAAGTCCTTTATTAAGCTTTCTGAAAGTGATAAATTGTAAAAATACTTGAGACATTCCATATACTTATAACCAGTATCTAAGAATCCAGAAAGAAACCTTTAAATAGCTGAAGCTGAAAAGATCCGTTAGCTAGCTATAAACTCTAATTTCTGCTTACTCATCAAAAATTATAAGGGCAAAAAACTAAGGATTAAAAAAATCCCTACTTGGAATCTTGATATGATTTTCTCTAGTGAATTTTTAATGCGATGAGTTTTATAAATACCTAAAAGAGCAAGAAGGCAGGACTTCTTGAAGCTCCAGAGCATCTTGAATAATTTATCTGCTGCTAATTTGCTAATAAATATTTAGTTAATAAATATTTCATGTAGGTAAATTTTGACTGAAATTTCCTCTTTATTGTTGGTATCCAGGTATTGACTGAGAGAGCTTATCAAATATAAACATTTTTGTGTCTACTGTTAACTAACTAGAGACCCTAGAGTTCGGCATGAAAGACAAGCTTACAAGAGCTGTCAATTGCATCATCTGCAGTGCGAAGGAGAGAATAAATAAGAATAAGAACAGATGTATATTTAAGCACAGGCAATAACTTACTTCATGATTATGTTCTCATTAGATTTTTTTTTTGCCAGTCCTGGGCTTGAGCTCAGGGCCTGAGCACTGTCCTTGGACTTTCTCAAGGCTAGAGCTCCACCACTTGAGCCTCAGCACCACTTCCGGCTTTTTTCTATGTATGTGGTACTGAGGAATCGAACCTGGGTCTTCATGCATGCTAGGCAAGCACTTTAACCACTAGGCCAAACTCCAGGCCCTCTCATTAGATTTTTGCTCCTAGATCGGATAAATGGTTTTTCTCACTTTTTTACAACTTGTATCAAAAATTGAGGGCAGATGCAGCTATTTCTTACAGGACCATCTACCTTGGCTATTTTCCATTTGATATATAATACAGTTAATGTATCCCTGAGGAGAACATGGAGTCCATGAGGAGAATTTACATGAATGTGACATTGAGCTGTTTGATTTTGCCATTAATTTGCATTTTATGCTTATTAGGTAGAATGCAGTTATTTAAATCAATTTTTTACTAAGATGGCTGCTATAGAAATACATAAGGCAAGGAAAGAAGAAAATACACATTTCCTTAGTAAGCAGCACAAGCAGGTTTATCAGAAAGTAATAGAGGAGCTGTGCATGGTACGACCCATCTATAATCTAGCTACTCAGGAGGCTGAGATCAGAGGATCACAGTTTGAAGCCAGCCTGGAAAAGAATGTTTGTCAGACTCTTATCTATAATAAACTACTCAGACAAAGCAAGAAAATGGTGCTATAGCTCAAGTGGCAGAGTGCCTTGAATATGAAGAGTCTCAGGGACAGCACCCAGGCCCTGAATTCAAGACCCAGGACCATGGAAATCTCAAGTAATAGAGGAAAGTGTTGGCTGTTAGGTTCTGTCTCTTGTGAAAGGGAAGACGAAGCTATCCCTGAAAATAGATAGGGGAAATAATGGGGGTAGCACCTCTAATATAGGGTAAAACCCGTACTTTTCTGTTTCATTTCTTTCCTAAGAAGAGCTTTTATGAATAACCTTTAATAAAATATTCTTGAATCACTACAATACTAATCTCCAAAGAAACAAACCATCCCATTAAAAGATGGGCCAAAGACTTAAAGAGAATCTTCTCTGAAGAAGAAACAAAAATGGCTTATAGACACATGAAGAAATGCTCAACATCTCTGGCCATAAAAGAAATGCAAATCAAAACAACTCTAAGATTCCACCTCACTCTAGTTAGAATGGCCAGGATCAAGAAAACTAATACAACAGATGCTGGAGAGAATGTGGCCAGGAGGGATCACTACTACACTGTTGGTGGGAGTGCAAACTCGTTCAACCACTATGGAAAGCACTATGGCAGTTCCTCAAAAAACTAAACATAGAGCTCCCCTATGACCCAGCAATTCCACTACTTGGCATTTACCCAATTGTCCAGAAACAAGGACATACTAAATCCACTAGCACAATGATGTTCATTGCAGCACTATTTACCATAGCAAAGATATGAAACCAACCCAGATGTCCCTCAGGAGACGAATGGATCAACAAGATGTGATATTTATACACAATGGAATTCTATGCTGCTGTCAGAAAGAACGACATCATCCCATTTGTAAGGAAATGGAAAGACTTAGAAAAATCAGATTAAGTGAAGTAAGCCAGACTCTTGGCGAAAGTCTTTTTAGGGAGATGACATGTATTTAGATTTAATGTGTAATGTTCAATGGATTTCCTAAACTTGGAATGCCAGATAATGATATCTGAAATAAGGTGACTATGTGGACAGACTTTTTGTTTCTGTCCTTACATGGAAGTTATATAGGGTTATCGATACCATGTACATGTTAGAACTATGTGGGACTAGTTTGAAAGTACTTATTCTCTGGCCATATATAAGATAAATTACATATTTGCATTTATACACATGCAGGTAAAACCTAGGTCAATATTTTTGAGAACCATCTGGTAAGCTTTGTATATAGACACATTTAGAAATTACATTCATTTAGACTAATAACAAAATGTCAAATATTCTGATAATTCAATGAAATATTTAAGATATTTATGAATAAAAACAACTTGTATCTGGGATGAATTGTATTATAGGTGAGATATCTTCCAAAGTCATAGCGCCAATGGAACTATAGGTTTTTATTATTTTTTAATTCAGTGATGCCCAAGTAAGTCACAATACTAAGAATATTATAGCTTTAATCTATCAATTTTTGTAATCATCAATAAGTGACTTTAGATATATCTTTTTATCTTTTATGTAGAAAATAGAAAGCAGGGGCTAGGAGTTGGGCCTAGTGATAGAGTGCTTACCTAGCATGCATGAAGACCCAGGTTTGAGTCCTAGGTACCACTTACATAGAACAAAAAAAGCTGGAAGTAGTGCTGTGGCTCAAGTGGCAGGGCTGTAGCCCTGTTTCTCTAGAACCCAAGGACAAGCTCAAGACCCTGAGTTCAAGCCCCAGGACTGACAAAAAAATGAAAAAGAAGAAAATAGAAAGCAAAGAATGTAATCAATGCAATTGTCTGAAATATGTGCACTATAAAGAAAGGAGATTGGAAAAATACCAAATATATGCCCCAAACACCTTATTAACATTCAATTACAAAGTCCAACCTACTTCTCTCCATTCCATTCTGAAGCCATGGGATAAAAACAAAGGATGCTGGGCACCACACTGCTGGAAATAAGAACAGTGCCTGGTTCATCATATTGTATTCTTTGGGATTTCTCAACATTAGCAAAAGGAAGAATCTTCTGAGATACTTAGAAAAAAGCTTTTAGAACATCTGGTCTTGAATACTTTCCCAAAAAACCAGTCACCTGTGACATAGTTCCCAGTGAATCCTAAGACACTAATTAGTGCCATCTGTTAAAATTAGTTCTGTGGCTTTCTTATTTGATTTGATTTTGGTTTTTTTCTTAAATATTTCTAAGACTTCTGGAGGAAATACTATATGTATTTGTTTATACACACATATGCATATTTATAGATTTATTTTTATATTTATTATCTTTACTGAAAAGATGATGAGCAGAAGGGGTCATATGTACTCAAGTAAAGTAATGACTACACATTTTTTTTGCCAGTCCTGGCCTTGAGCACAGGGCCTGAGCACTGTCCTTGGACTTTCTCAAGGCTAGAGCTCTACCTCTGTACCACTTCCTGCTTTTTTCTATGTATGTGGTGCAGAGGAATTGAATCAGGGTCTTCATGAAGGCTAAGCAAGCACTCTACCACTAGACCAAACTCCCCGCCTCTAATAACATTTGTTTTTAAACAATGTTAGTCCATCCTTCACTTTCCCTTTACCTCTCCCATTTCTGCCCCCTCACAAGCTGAAATGTTGATATCCAATCTAGTGTCAAGTAACTGTCATTGTTACATTAGTTCCTCCATTGAGGTGCTCTTTTTTGGCTCTTTTTTCCTTCCCTGGTCAATAATCTTGAACACAAGACACAAGGTACCAAAATTTAAGAAATACGAAAGAAATGAAAACAAAAATACAACAAATAAAAAACTATGTATAGGACATTAGAGAACCTCTTGTTTCCATATGCATACTTATATACTTATTAAACCTATATATGTATTATATTTATGTTCATAAATATACTACATAAAATTTCCATATGTACAAATTAAATATATAAATATGCTTTAATATAAATATATTTATATATACTTGTCCCTATATATTTTACTAATATTATATTATCTAAGCATAATAAATATTTTACTTATATATACATCTATACTTTCACTTCCCATTTTTTCTTACTTTTATCAACCCAAGTACAGGAAACTACATCCAATACAAGTTTTTCCTAGATTAATTGAGACTAAAGAGGTGTTTCTGGGCGGGGAGTTTGGCCTACTGGTAGAGTGCTTGCCTAGCATGCACCAAGACTCAGGTTTAATTCCCTAGGTACCACATACAAAGAAAAGCTGGAAGTGGTGCTGTGGCTTAAGTCATAGACCTCTGATCTTGAGAAAGCTCAAGAACAGTGCTCAGGCGCTGAGTACAAGCCCCAGGATTGGCAAAAAAATAAATTAATTAAGAGGCATTTCCTCATTTCTCTAGCATCTCATCCCTCTTTAACCTATAACACAGTAGTTTCCCAAGCAATAAAAAGTGCTTTGCTTTTTATTCTTTTGCTTTCTTTCTATGATAATGTTTGGTCCCACCTAGCCTGAGAATATTACTGTATGGCTTTCTGTTTCTTAGCTAAGATTCTCATGTTCTCATTGCAAAGGAAGACCTATCATTGATAGAATCAGATAAGCCTTGAAAGCCTGTATCATTCTGAAATTGTCTTGGATGACTTATCATTGTAAAAAAAAATCTTAGTGTATCATATGCAATTTAGTGAAGATTGTGATGAGCTTCTTAAAAAATACCTTCCTTAGAAAATTTTATTTCACTTTCTGTAAAGACCACAGGTAGGAAATGAAATGTTGATTTAAATCTAAGACAGAGAGCTTATGACCAAACTGACTAAGCTAAGAATGAACCAGTTAAACCTAAAAATTTGTAAGAGGAAAGATAAAAATATTCCTTACTATGCACATGACACTGATGACCGCAGTGGTGTGAATTTTGCAAGAGTGAATTATGCATGAATCTGTTCCTCCTATAATTTATAATCTGCCAATGAATATAAGACAAACCTAGAAAACTGACACAGGGAAGAATGTAAAATGGGCCACAAGAGAGGTACTGGTAGAATGCTATGAATATTCTGTGCTATGAAAAATTGTTACAATTTTGAGATCCAGTGTAATCAGAGAAATCTTTATTGAACAATAGTACCAGTACTGCCTGTATTTTAAGTATTAGACTTGAAAATTTGGAAGAAAAGCATGTTCAGGGAGAAATGGTTACATATGAAGGGGCTACACCGGTGCCTCATGCTTGAAAGAACAAAGCACTCTGTAATTATGTAGGAATCAATGGAAAATGCTGGTAAAGGAAATGCTGACTCAGTTGAGATTATGAAGGATTCTTGATTCCACAGACTCAGAAGTGACTTAGTAGTCTCTGATAATTATGTGGAAGCCATCATTTCTTGGTGTATGGCTAATTAGATGAACATAGTAGTAATTCACTTCAATTGCCCCAATGAGTACAACATATTCACACAGAAATTGTGAAAAGAGTCAAATGCTTAAAAAAACCCCACAAAAACTCAAGAATAGGGCATAGTTATCCTGCTCTTAGCTCTTTAGTAAAGCAGCCCAGAACAGAATTTCTCACACTTCAGTGTGCATGCACCTGATCTGGAAAGTTTACAATTAAGATTCAGACTCAAGAATTTTGTGATGGAGTCTGAAAATATCTTTATTGATGTTTCTGGTGCTTTTTTAAATTTGGTTTTCCTAAACTGTAGACCACATAATTATTTTAGTAGTATAATTCTCAAACTTTAAGTCTATGTCAAAATCACCTGCTAAATCCTACTTACAAAGATCTTGGTTTTATCAAGTCTTGGAATTAATATTCTTCAGTATTTCTTCAGATAATTCGATCAGGTGGCTAATTTTGAGAAGTAAATGCTTAAAGTTTTGTCTTAAGTGAATGTGTCTCAACTCTGGATGCCCATCAGATAGGTTTTCAGCACATGGACAGCTTGTTGGACCAATGAATTTGGATTCTCTCAGGGATTTTCAGGGAAGGACCTAAACATGAGGTGCAAGGGTTATAATCACCCAGTAACATGTAGGAATTTGTCTCTACTCTGTCTCTTTCTGGGTGCACTGCCTTGGAAGCTGTTCAAAAGCTGAGTGCATATACTATGCCATGGTCAAATCTACTCGAATCTAATAATTTATATGTGCCTCATTACACTATAAATCCTTTAGCTTCTATGCAAATGACAAGTTGTCTAGTGCCTCTGGTATGGAAGTGAAGAAATACAAAGCATCATTTTAAGAGTGAAGAAATAGAACATATCAGCTCTCTCCTCCTGAAGACAAATGTTAAAAAATGAACAACCCAACGAAGAGCTGTTTTGTGGTATGTCAGTGCACTTGGGATCAACAGTCCCTTACATGTTTGCATTGATGTATCACTACTGATAGTCTTGCTGTAAATCAGAATAACTAAAGAGTCACTGAATAGTGAGAAGAAAGTGGTATTTGGATGGAGAAGACAGGACCTGGCAGAATGATGGTAAGGTGGCAGGGGACTGGGAAGTGAGAAAAAATGATGTGTTTTATAGAGCAAAATGAAGTATATTCATATGACTATTTTGCTGTCAACCAAATGCGTCATACAATTGCCATTACATGCAGAACTCCAGGAGTGATAAAAACACTGTTGGAGGACAAAGGCCTCATATCTAAAATATATCAACAGCTCAGAAAATTGAATCACTCCAAAACTAATCTCCAAAGCAACAAACATCCCATTAAAAGATGGGCCAAAGAATTAAAGAGAGTCTTCTCTGAAGAAGAAACAAAAATTGCCTATAGTCACATGAAGAAATGCTCGATATCTCTGGTCATAAAAGAAATGCAAATCAAAACAACTCTAAGATTCCACCTCACTCTAGTTAGAATGGCCAGGATCAAGAAAACTAATACAACAGATGCTGGAGGGGATGTGGCCAGGAGGGATCACTACTACACTGTTGGTGGGAGTGCAAACTCGTTCAACCACTATGGAAAGCAGTATGGCAGTTCCTCAAAAGACTAAACATAGAGCTCCCCTATGACCCAGCAATTCCACTACTTGGCATTTACCCAATTGTCCAGAAACAAGGACATTCTAAATCCACTAGCACAATGATGTTCATTGCAGCACTATTTACCATAGCAAAGATATGGAACAACCCAGATGTCCCTCAGGAGATGAATGGATCAACGAGATATGATATTTATGCACAATGGAATTCTATGCTGCAGTCAGAAAGAACGACATCATCCCATTTATAAGGCAATGGAAAGACTTAAAAAAAATCATATTAAGTGAAGTGAACCAGACTCAAAGGAACATAGGCCCAATAGTCTCCTTCATTTGTTATAATCGGTTAGAAACCTTGGTCCCTCCTAGCAGAGATTTACAATAGAACAAAATCTAGAGACATTAGGCCAAATATTATGACACTAAATGTAAGGACCTCCAGGATAAGGAAACAAAAGCCATATAATGAATGACTGTCATCCTTAATGTACTATGTTATCTCTCATCGCTTTTGCCATCCCTTGGTTATCTCATGTGCTTAATTGGTTATTTGAAATTGGATAGTAAAGGGAGGAAATCAAGAGAAGCAGGGGGAGGGTGGGAGGGAAATAGGGACCATGTCATGAGAAAGGTTATCAATGTTTGTGAAGTTATGCACCTTTTATCTGGTGAATATAATGTAACCCTTCTATTAATCATAATAAAATATCTTTAATAAAAAAACACTTTTGGAGGTATTCACTTTTTACCCCTTTCAATCATTAATTACCAGGGGTGCAGGTTACACACACTGAAAAACATTAAAGGACAATTTGAGAGGAAAACCAGAGGAAGGAGAGAGATTAAAAAGAATCCCTTCCCTTATCCAAAATTTTAATGTTTGTTTTAAAATATAGAACTCAAGATGATTTTCTGAATGATGCCATTGTGACAGAAATTGGAGATCATTATGAAGACTTTAGTAACAAGAGCAAATGAGTTGTTTGTGCTAGAACGCTAGGCTAAAATTTAAGTTTCATGTTCTTTCTGAATTTGTATGTAGACTGACCAGAAAGTCTATCTGCCCACAGATTTAACACATGTTAAAGTGTTTAACATTGAAATATAATTCTGGATTTCAGTGGTGTCAAAGAAACTGAAGATGGTATAATTATTCATATACTATGATTGCATACTGAGATGTCATTCCAACAAAGTTCATCAGAAGTAGAAAATAATCAACTGTGGTATTGAATTTATAGATAAAACTAAATCTAGCAAAGATTATATAGATTCATGATAGTTTCCTAATATTCTTTTTTATGTGAAATCATGCTATAAATTAAAAGTTGCAACTAATATGCAGAATTGAGGTGATTCCTAGCACAAATTCAGATGATTTAGTTCTCAGATTTATGAAGCTACAGAGTTAGGAGAAATGATTTGAAGGCTAAATTTCTGAACTATAATTGTCCTTGTAGCTGAAATCAAATGAGATAATTTATGTGACAATGTCTAATACTATGTTTGAACCTTGTTATGAAATCCATTTTGGTATTCTGCCCCTGTTTCATTAAGTCAACTATTTTGTAATTTGTTTTTAATTATGTGCCAGCCAATGCTCTAAGCCCTTCACATTCACTGGCTTATGCAGTACTGATAAAAATATGAGGAAGGAATTATCATTCCTAACCATCTCATTAGAAAATTAAGAGTTAAGACATGAGAAAGTGTATCAATGCATGTCAAGTAATATACCTTCTATCTGGTGAATATAATGTAACCCTTCTATTAATTACAATAAAAATATATGAAAAAAAGAAATTAAGAGTAAGAGACAGTATAAGCACAAGCCTGTGATCACATATTTAATGGGGAACAGAGGTAGACTAATTCCAGATGGTTGTGTTTTATAGTCCACATGTTCTTCACTAAACTGTTTTTCCTTATTTCCCTATTTCTTCTATGATTTGATATTCACTTAGAAAATAAGAGATGATGATTGTGGTTGATGTACAGATGTATATGATGTATTATTTATTTGACCCTGCTATCTATCATTATTCTTATGCAGTGATCCCCCAATAAAATTTTAGGTCATGGAATGACAATACCTCAGAATTACTATTCATGTATATTATAATATATGTAATATATGTACTGTATTGCCCATCTCTAATCCCAAAGCTCATAATTTACTAAAGAGTTTAATATGATTTAGAAAAGGAGTAGACCATTAACTAAATTGAACCATGAACCCATTTTATTAACCAAAAGACCAATTTCCAGATCAAGTCATTGGCTTCAAGATCATATATGTATTCTGTGCATGCATTGTATCTGAAATCTAACCTTTTTTATGTTTGGTCCAATGGAAACTTCAAGCTATCATGTCACTCAAAAAACCTCTGGTGTATTTTCATTGGCTCATTCACTTGACTTTTTCTACATTTCTTGGGGCTAAGAACAATATAAGCTGGATATCTCTTCTTGACTTGCATCTAGTGTCACTTGTCTATTTCTGACATTTATCATCCATGTTCTATAAATATTGTCAACTTTTATTGACACTGTTAGTGTGAGTGACGGAATGAATCAGGCTGGCGTCACACGTATGTCTTCAACAGATCTTGCAAAGCAATAGAGTACAGAGATAAGTAAACAGAAAGTAACAGCCTAGAAAAGAATGCCTACTATTGAGGGTGGAAATCTTGGAGAAAATGTAGTCCAGAAAGTCTTCTTTATTATTGTCTTTCTCAATCTTTATCATTTTTATGCCTTGATTCAAGTCCTACCAGGTTCTAAGAAGAGTTACTTAAATGTTATCTTTCATCATTTTCCTTCGCTAATTTCTGCTACACTTGGTTTAGCACATAGTACTTCTTTTATGATGTGTGTGTGTGTGTGTGTGTGTGTGTGTGTGTGTGTGTGTGTGTGTGTGTGTGTGTGTGTATATGCCAGTCCAGGAGGCTGAAACTGAGGACCTGAGTGCTGTCTCAAGCTATTTTGTTCAAAGCTAATGCTCTACTTTAGACTTTTAGGAAATTCATTGGAGGTAAGAATTTTGTAGACTGTCCTGACAGGGATGGCTTTAAATGAAGCATGATCCTCAGGTCTCAGCTTCCTCTGTGGCTAGGATTATAGATGTAAACCACCAGTGTCTGACTAATCTTCTTCTTCTTCTCTTCCTCCTCCTCCTCCTCCTCCTCTTCTTCTTCTTCTTCTTCCTCCTCCTCCTCTTCTCCTTCCTCCTCTTCTCCTTCCTCTTCTTCCCCTTCCCCTTCCTCTCCTTCTCCTCCTCCTCTTCCTCCTCCTCCTAGTTCTTCTTCTTCTTCTTCTTCTTCTTCTTCTTCTTCTTCTTCTTCTTCTTCTTCTTCTTCTTCTTCTTCTTCTTCTTCTTCTTCTTCTCCTTCTCCTCTTCCTCCTCCTCCTCCTCCTCCTCCTCCTCCACTTCTTCTTCTTCTTCTTCTTCTTCTTCTTCTTCTTCTTCTTCTTCTTCTTCTTCTTCTTCTTCTTCTTCTTCTTCCTCTTCCTCCACCTCCTCCTCCTAGTTCTTCTTCTTCTTCTTCTTCTTCTTCTTCTTCTTCTTCTTCTTCTTCTTCTTCTTCTTCTTCTTCTTCTTCTTCTTCTTCTTCTTCTTCTTTTTGTATTTGTGCTTGTACTGAGGTTTGAAGTCAGGACCTGGGTGTTATCCTTTAGGTTTTTTACACAAGGCTGATGGCTCTACCATTTGTGTTACTGCTTATTTTCTGACTTTTTGGTGTTTAATTTCAGATAAGATTCTCACAGATTTTCCTGCTTGAGCTGGCTTTGAACTATGACCCTTAGATCTCAAATTCTTGAAGAACTAGGATTACAGGTGTGAGTCAGCATCACTCAATGTGAATTTATTATTACTATTTTTGTGTCAGTCCTGGGCTTGAGCTCAGGGGCTGAGCACTGTCCGTGGACTTTCTCAAGGCTAGAGCTCTACCACTTGAGCCCCAGTACCACTTCCAGCTTTTTCTATGCATGTGGTACCGAGGAATCGAAGCTGAGTCTTCATGCCTGCTAGGCAAGCACTCTACCACTAGGCCAAACTCCTGGCCCTGAATTTAATATTTTTAAACAATGTCTACTTCAACACATTGGTTACATATATGTTCTCCTCTAAAATAAGAAAATACATTACTCTAGGTAGTTATTGTTCTAATATCTCTGCTGAGTTTATAGATTGGAGTGTTCATGAGCCATTTTTAAGAAATCTAGTGCTAGAACACTAGCCTTGAACAAATAGCTCAGTGACAGTGCCCAGATCCTGAGTTCAAGCACCAGGACTGGCAAAATACGGATCAAAATGTCAGAGAGAAAGAAAGCATAAGGCCTTGGCATCTTATTTATTTATTCTGTAGAAAGTACCTAACTGATTCACATTTGACATCAACTATGGCTTCAGTTCAAAACTGAATTATCAGGTGATCCTTAAATACTTTATATGCTTCCAACAGGATAGGGCCTCAGAGACCAACTGGTTTAATCTTCTGAGGACACCCAGGTAAAGGAATGAAACATAGTACCCAATGTCACATGACACTAGGATTGTTACTGTGTCTGATTGGAATTAAAGATTCAATTTTCTTGGGGTTTTCCTAATTCAGTCTCATTTCCTAGTATGAACACATGAAATCTGGGAATACAGAATTCATGTTGAGGTGAGATCTTACAGCAGAAAGGATTAGTTAAACCATTTAGGATAAAATTGAGTTGCTTTTGCTGTTCTACCTAATGAGTTTTGAAAGGGTGAGGGACAAAATCCCTTTGTTTCCAGATTGTTCCATTACTTGGAATGACTGTATTATTCAGCTGTTGGCTGACCATGAAATTCACACTATTGAATATTGAAAATTATGTAAATTCATGCTATGTTTCCCCTTACTGTGTTTTTGGAAAGAAGTTATTCAAGAATGGTAATTGTGTGACATTACATCACTGCAGGTTGTATTTTATGTTTAGGAGTCCTGCACAAAGGGTGCCCGATTTGCAGGGTATCCTTTCTGAGTCACCAGGCAAAAGTGTACATGACTAGCAGTACATTCTCTCTCCAGCTTATTAATTTTGGTAAGCATGCTACACTGTTATAGGTTGCTAGCAAATGAAGCTAGATAACTCTCACATTAAAAAGCTGATATAGTTAGATCCTGGTTCTGGTGGCTCATGCCTATAATCCTGTCTACTTAGGAGGCTGAGATAGAAAGAAAGCAATTTGAAACCAACCCAAGCAGGAAAGTCCATGAAACCTTATGTCCAATTAAGAAAAAGCTGAAAGTGGAGCTTTGACTCAACTGGTACCATGCTAGCCCTGTGCAAAAAGAGCTCAGAGACAGTACCCTGGACTAGAACCAGCAAACCCAAGAACCAGCAAAAGAAATAGCTAGTAGAATTAGATTATATTGAAATTCTATTTGCTTTGGATTAGGACTGTAAGAATAAGTTATACCAAGTGCCACACTATTACATATCCTTCTCTTTAAGGAATAAATCAGCTTTAGAATGCAAGAGTAAATTGATCAAAAGTTGCTTACTTAAAATACTAACAATATAGCACTTAAGAAGATGTCCAAACCAGTAATAGTATGGAGCTTTACAACAATTATTTTACAAAGCTATGATAAGTTGACCACCCTACTTATCAAGGGATATATTCAGGATTAATGAAAAAACTTCCATTCTGCAGTTGATAAGTATGTCATTGTAACTGCAGAGCTCTGTATGGCAAAGGACATAGCTAGTAATTTAATTAGGAAGCCTACAGAATGGGAGAAGATCTTCACTAACCATACAATGGACAAAGCCCTCATATCTAAAATATATCAACAGCTAGGTGCATTATTTCTTACACATTGATACCCCTTCTCATGTGTTGAAGGAGCCTAACTTTTAGTTCAATGTTTGTAATAAGATACAAACTCTCTCTGTCTCTCTGGTTTCTTCTCTCTCTGTCCACACACAAACACATACACATACAGTGTTGAATTCTATTAATATAAGCTTAAATGTTGTATTTACACAAGAGTAAAAGTCAAAATTTTAATCTGAATTCATATGCATGTAATTTTATATAGAATCTGCCCACATATTGTAAAAGATTGGTTTTCTAACTAAATATTCAAAATTGAATTAGTCTGATGTACTCATGTGTAATTGGAAACTGTTTTAGCTGAAAGTAGATCCAAATATTGGAATGTTTCCAGAGTGTTTTCCTAGGTTATCATCATATTTCTCTTGCACAGCTCACTTCAGCCATCAATTCACATTACAGAGAACAATGACATGTTTATATGGCTCTAACTATAATGTCATGTGACCATCTCTGTTTTAATTTTATACGTAATATTTTAAACTGTTTTGAGATGCTTGAGAGATGTTCCACAAAGCTTGATTTTTCTCTTTTCCCGCCTTCTCTGAGTTGACCCATCACTGGAAGACTGTGGTAAGACAATGTTCACCTAGTTAACCTCTGGAAGCATATGTCCTTTCTATTTCCAGTTGTTTTTCAATCCTTGTAGTGAAACTTTTGTCTTTGTGTAGTCAGGGATTTTCAGTTCATTTTCTTCATTGTCCATGTCTTTGTTTTGCCCTTTAACATTTTTCTCCGTGGACTAGCTAGGAAACTGATTCTTCTGCCTCTAATAATATTTGATAGTTTTCACGTACTTTAACTTCGATCTCTTGTTTTCAAAAGTTGCTACAGTGTAGTTACAGAGGGAGTAATTAATTTTCTTATAAAATGAATACTGCAATAGTATTTGAATGCAGTATGATGCTGGGGTTACTATTATTAGTACACTTACGCAAGAGTGAATAGATAGCAAAAATGCAGATTTAATGAGGTTCAGGATAAATACACAACAACAGAGCTATTATCATTCTCAAAGTCATAGATATATCCTCAACTTTCCAAAGTTTCCTCTTGACCACTTTAGTTTCATTTGTATGATTCTCTCTGTGTGTATATATGTGAGAAATATACAGCATAAGACCACCCTGTTAGAAAAAGCAAGAGGAAAAAATAGTTGTGTTTTCCATTAGCACTGTGCTGTATAGATCTTCAGAAATTAACCTTGCAAAGCTGAAACATTATTAAACACAAATAAACATGGTTTGACCATTACCTGTACACCCACCCCATCAATCACCATTCACTTCACTGTTTTTTATGAGTTTGACTATGGTATATTTCCTATGTAAGTGAGACTCACATAGCATATGTCCTTCTGTGTTTGATTTATTTTACTTATCATGATGTCTTCTCGTTCTATATCATTTTTTGGCAAACAATTAGATCTTTGGTCTAAAGGAAGATTTCCTTTCTCCCCATGAGCAATATTGCACTGTAGGTATATGCCACATTTTTTTGCCCATTCATCTGTCCATAACCACCAAAACAGGCCATACCACTTGAATGTAGCCCATGGAGGCCTCTTCACTCTGTTCTCTGGAAGCTATGGCCTGTGGCCCTGTCTTTTTACTGTCTTTGGTTCCCATTCAGTCTTTGGAAAGTTGCACCTTTGCCTCAAAAATCTTGTCTTACCACTTTATCCCATTATTTATATCTCCATCTAAAACCTGGAGAAGATCAGTGAAAAGACATCTTAAGTTTTTTAAATGTTTTTCTTATATGTACATTTGTCTGCTCGTGACTTTTCCATTTAACGAATGATCTAAGAGGATCTCTCTGTGAAAATGATCTCAAGCATTGAATTAAAGAAATAAAATATATGATAATGATGAACAAAAGGGCACAAGAGACATTATGGGAAGGAATGTTTTATGACCAATTGAATGGTGGATCTAGCCACTATTGGAATAACTATGCAATTCTGTTAAAAACATAAAGGTCAAGTAGCCTATCTTACTATGCAGAAGGAAATTTACTCACTTTTAGGTTTGTTCTTGTACCTTTCAATGTTACTTTGAGGAGAAATAACAGCTTAATCGACTTTAATATGTCAGTGCTGATGAAAATATGTGAATGATCGGGACAGTTATTTCAAGCCTCTAATGACATGTCATCAATCTCTGAAATTATTTTGTTTCCACCTTGTCCAAATACTCTGGCAGGCTTTTTTAATTAAGTTTTAATTCTGCATATTTTTTACACTAAGGTGGCAACTTCAAATTTCCCTATTATTTTAACCTTGCATTCAGCATTGTAAAAAAAATATGAATCTTTTTCAGCACTGACTCTGGTAAAATTAGTAATTACAGAGAATCATTGCTGGAGATTAGCGGTAGAAAAAGGGGCTTAATTATAAGTTAATGCCCTATTATCCACTAACTGATGTTATATCTCCTTTAAGATAGCGTATGCTCCATGATACCTTTCAATAATCAGTTCTCAAAGCCAATTCTAATTCTCAGCATAGTACACAGGTTTTCTTCCTTCCTTCCTTCTTTCCTTCCTTCCTTCCTTCCTTCCTGCTCACCCACCCGCCTGCCTTTTCTACCCATCCTTTTCTCCTTCCTTCCTTTTTTGTCATGCAACATTGTATCTATCATTTTTGATTGTTACTTGGTATAAAATGATGGCAACTTATGTTAAATGGTCAAAATATATAAAGTAAAGCATTTATTGTTTTTGAAGCTCTAAATAATTCAAATTATCCCAGCAATCATCACTATGGACTTATGGGAGTCCTTTAATATTTTGAGTATATGTTTCTGAGGAAACCAATGTAGAACAAAATCCATAAATACCTAGGATCCATAGAGTTATGTTCTCTAAGTTACCCTTAATTTTCTTTTTTTCCCCTAATTTTCCTATATTGTATAGACAATGAAGCCCCAGCCACATACATATCCTTTTTATACCTAAGGAACCTACTACTGTTTTCTTAAAAGATTGTCTTACTCCACTCACAAGCTGCTTGAGCTGATTCAAAAAATTGGTAAGGTAGCAGGGTATAAAATTAACCCTCAAAAATCATCTGCCTTCCTATATGCCAACAATGAAAGGAAGGACACAACAATCAGGAAAGCAAATTCTTTTGCAATAGCCTCAAAGAAAATAAAATACCCAGGAATTAACTTAACTAAGAATGTAAAGGACCTTTTGGATGAAAACATTAAAACCCTGAAAAAGGAAGTTAAATTAGAACTGAGGAAATGGAAGAACCTCCCATGATCCTGGATTGGAAAAATTAACATCGTGAAAATGGCAAACTTGCCAAGGGCTATCTATAAAACAAATGCAATACCCATCAATATCGCAATGTCATTCTTTAAAGAAATAGAAGAGGTGATCCAAAATTTCATATGGAATAATAAAAGACAATTCTCAGCAGAAAGAACAGCGCAGGAGGAATTTCAATACCAAACTTTAGACTCTATTACAGAGCTATAATTATCAAAACAGCTTGGTACTGGCACAAGAACAGGCCTGAAGACAAATGGAATAGAAGTGAGGACCCAGATATTAACCCACGGATCTATGGCCACCTAATCTTTGATAAGGGAGCCAAAAAAATAGAATGGAAGAAAGACAGCCTCTTCAACAAGTGGTGCTGGCAGAACTGGTTAAGCACCTGTGGAAAACTAAAGTTGGACCCTTCTTTGCCACCCTGCACCAGGATTAACTCCAAATGAATCAAAGAACTCGAGGCAAAAGCAGATACACTGAAAACTTTACAGGAAGGAATAGGAGATACATTAGGACTCCTTGGCACAGGTTGAAAATTTCTTAATAAGGACCAAGAAACACAACAAATTAAAGAAAGTGGGACTGCATTAAACTTCAGAGCTTCTGTAGGGGAAAGGACGTAGCTAGCAAACTAACCAGTAAGCCTACAGTCTGGGAGAAGATCTTCACTAATCATGCAACAGACAAAGGCCTCATATCTAAAATATATCAACAGCTAAAAAAATTGAATCACTCCAAAACTAATCTCCAAAGAAACAACCATCCCATTAAAAGATGGGCCAAAGACTTAAAGAGAGTCTTCTCTGAAGAAGAAACAAAAATGGCTTATAGACACATGAAGAAATGCTCGACATCTCTGGTCATAAAAGAAATGCAAATCAAAACAACTCTTAAGATTCCACCTCATTCCATTTAGAATGGCCAGGATCAAGAAATCTAATAACAGATGATGGAGGGAATGTGGCCAGGAGGGAATCACTACTACAGTGTTGGTGAAAGTGAAAACTCATTCAACCAATATGGAAAGCAGTATGGCAGTTCCTCGAAAGACTAAACATAGAGCTCCCCTATGACCCAGCAATTCCCTACTTAGCGTTTATCTAATTGTCCAGAAACAAGGACGTACTAAAGCCACTAGAACAACGATGTTCATTGCAGCACTATTTACCATGCAAAGATATGGAACCAACCCAGATGCCCCTCAGTTGATGAGTAGACCAACAAGATGTGGTATTTATACACAATGGAATTCTATGCTGCTGTCAGAAAGAATGACATCACCTCATTTGTAAGGCAATGGAAAGACTTAGAAAAAATCCTATTAAGTGAAGTAAGCCAGAGTCAAAGGAACTTAGTCTCAATGGTTTCCCTCATTTGTCATAATCAGTAGAAACCTTGGGCTCTCCTAGTAGAGATTTGCAATAGAGCAAACCTAGATTCTTAAGGCCATATAGAATGATGCTAAATCAAAGGACCCCCAGGATCTAGAAGCAAAAGCCATATATTGAGTGATTGTTGTCCTTAATGTACTCTGTTATCTCTCATCTCTTTTTCTGTCCCTTGATTATTTCATATTGTTACAGTATTTTACCTTGTTATTAGATATATTGTATGTATTCTTATTTGGTTATTTGAAATAGGATAGGGATGGGGGAAAATCAAGATGTGGAGCAGGGGTGGGAGGAGGTAAATAGGGACCAAGATATGAGAAAGAGTATTAATGTTCGTGAAGTAATGTACTTTCTACCTGGTGAATATAATGTAACCTTTCTAATAATTACAATAAAAATACATAAAAATTATACTAATTGTTCTTCAAAAAAATCCCTATCTCTCTGACTGTGAAATTAATTTTTGTTTTTTATCCTACTCATGTTCTTTTCTAGATAGACTGAGTTCTTCGTTGGTAGAAAATAATTTGGATCTCTTTTTTCATCTCATTTCACAATCACCTATTTCTTAAACTTCACCCATGATGCTTGGTAATTGCCTGATACCCAGCATGTTTTTATTAAAATGTGAAATGATACTTTCTTTTTTTTTAAATAAAATTATTGACTCATTTATTTAACCATTTAGTGCTGTTTCAGTGCTCCCACTGCATTTTTTTTATTGTAATTAGTAAAAGGGTTACATGATATTTGCCAGATAGAAGGTGCATTAATTCACATACATTGATACCCTTTCACATGTCTTGGTACCCATTCCCCCCCCCCACATCTGTCTTGGTTTTCTCCCCTTCCCTATCAAATTTCAAATAACCAAATACAAATAAATTCAATATATCAGATAACAAAGTGAGATACTATAACAATATGAGATAACCAAGGGACAGCAAAGGAGATGAGAGACAACATAGTACATTAAGGACAACAATCATTCATTATATAGCTTTTGTTTCAATATCCTGGAGGTCCTTTCAATTAGCTTCATACTTTCTATGAAATAAAAGTGTATAGTGCCTTTGAAAACAGCTGCTTTTGGTGACAGGTCCCATGCTGTAATGCCTGGGGCACTGCATTGCAGCAAGAGATCATTAGAATGACATCCAAAACCCAGGGAGATGACAGTTCAAATAAATTAACCTCCTGCATGGGACTCTAATGGATTTCATTTCCTATGACTGGCCACATTAAAGAAAAATGCCCCACGTGGAAAGCAGGCAGCTTGTTGAAATGTTGGAAAGATGTCTTAAGGAGCTGGGCTGAGGTCACATGAAGAATCCAGATCAATTATTCTCTCTGTAGTGGATTATATCATCTATCTTTATTATTCACCAAAGCAAAAACACATTTAATAATTCTATTACTTTTGTGCATATTGCTCTATATTAGCTATGTAACATTTCAATATCCATTTTATTCTTATCCATATTTTATTTCTTTATGTCAACAAATCAACGAATGAACAGAGCTTGGGTTTGCATGTCCTAATTGTATGTAGGTGGAGAAATAATTTCTTAGTTGAAAAAATAAAAGCAGTTCGATGCAGGTGTCTCATGCCTGTAATCCTAGCTACTCAGGAGGCCATGAAATTCTTATCTCCAGTTAACCTCCAGAAAACTGGAAGTGGTGTTGTGGATCAAGTGTAGAGTTGTAGCGAAAGAGCTCAGGGACAGTGCCCGAACCCAGAGTTCAAGCCATACAACCACAAAAGAAAAAAAAGTCATACACATTTTGAATCTACAGTGCAGAATTTTGATTTCTAGAGAAATTTCTTCCACTACAAGAGG
Organism: Megascapheus bottae; assembly: GCF_031878675.1. NCBI lineage: Eukaryota > Metazoa > Chordata > Mammalia > Rodentia > Geomyidae > Megascapheus > Megascapheus bottae. The sequence goes on from NC_143509.1 coordinate 50,143,844, forward strand.
TAGGAAGCTCATCTCTGATTAACAAATCCAGTATCATATTCTGGATGAATTTATTATTAGAACTATCTTGCATTGTAAGCTAGCGTGAACCTGCAGAGAAGTCTTCTGTAATCTCTGATGCATTTTTACTATGCCGTTTTAATTCAGTTAAGCTAAAATTATTTCCCAGAATTTCTTCTCATGCAGAATTTTCTTGTAGTTCTTGTAATTTTAGGTCATCTGAATTAGGTGCATGTTTAGCTTCAAGTTGAAAAATACCTGCAGCCTCAAAGTGGAGGGTATGGAGGTCTTTGGGAACTCATGTAGATCTGCTCTGAATTCTTGGGGTCCAGGATGTACCTGTGAGTCCTGCCTCTTTTCCCATGTACCAGTTTCATATCTGTCTTCCATTTCTCAGATCAAAAGCTTCTTCTCTTGAAACTGCAATGTATCTTCAGTCAATGGCAATTAGACTCCATCTGACCAGGATCTGATCGGGACTTGCTTCTTGGCTTGGTTTCTGCATGTATCTATGACAGTGACTATATCAACAGGTGAAAATTACCCTGCCTTTACCGTGTCCCAGAAAATGTTCTAAATCCTCTGTCTTCTTAAAAATCCTCTGCCTCTTCTTAAAAATAAGACAATGACCATGATAACAACAGCACACAACATATACATACAAACAACCATACCATCAACCTAGTAGATATCATGATCATTCTCATTTCAACAGTCAGCTGAAGTATATAAAATTTGTCATGTCCAATGTCACAGAGTTGCAATGGGAAATCACATGAATTACTGGTTAGTTTGCCAAATGAGGGAGATTGGAGCCTGAGCATCTGTTCTAACCATCCTATCATTTGACTTCTAGGCATTCTTTAAGTGGAATACACTTCTCAAAAATCTAATTTCCGATTTACTCCTGTGTCAGTCTGCTAGAGGAGGAGGAAATGAGATAGTGAGATTATTTGGATAGCAATCAATGGTTTAGGAATTAAGGTAAATTGGTGATAAAAAGAAAATGAAAGAAGTTTAAAGAAAATCAAATGGGGATAACACTTGTACATTGAACATGAAGCCACCAAGAAATGATTGTTCCAGTTAATAAGTTCTCTGACCTTGTTTCTGGGAAAATCAAATATTTTCTCCCATGTGAATATTATTTTATCAGACAACACTTTGACTTACTGTGCCAGACATCTGGCAAAAGAATATGGGTTGTCACTTTTTGACTTTGAGTTTTGTTCTTGTCAGGCTTTTAGCACCATAAAATTTTATTTCATATTTAGTCCATTAAAATGATCATATTCTATATTTAAGCATAATCATATGGTTCTCTAAGCTAGAACTTAATTTAAGAGAATAACAGTTTTGATGACCAAATTGATGATACTCTTCATCTAAAATCTTTGATTTAATTGAGGTACAAATTACATAACATAAAAAGCCCCTTTTGAAGTTAGCAATACATTAATATTTTAATACATTCACAGTGTTACCAATAACCAAATATTTCTAATTCATAAACACTTTGTCATCCTCAAAATAACCCCATGACTGTAGTCTGTTCTCATAGGCTTTAAAACTCATTTTTGTATAGAAAGTCTAGTTGCTGTTTCAAATTAACTGAAAAAGCCTCAAGTTCAGATTTACTTTTTTTCACTAATATATTCTCCCAAATTCTGCTGTTTTTCACTTGGTTGTTGACTATCCATATAATTAATATATACATGTTACAGATAAGTATTAATAAAATTACATATTAAATATTTGCAGGTTTTAATCTACTCTCATTTTTAATGTTTTTATTTAAAGCGTTTATTTGTTCATTGTAATTTTTATTTGTTCCTGTCCCAGGAAATGTACTCAGGGTCTGTGCTTTCTTTTTGTTTGTTTGTTTTTTTTATATTTTTATTGTAATTAATAGAAGGGTTACATTATATTCACCAGATAGAGGGTGCATTATTTCACATACATTGATACCCTTTCTCATGTCTTGGTCCCCATACTGTAACAATATGAGATACCCAAGGGACAGCAAAGGAAATGAGGGATAACATAGTATATTAAGGACAACAATCATTCGTTATATGGCTTTTGTTTCAATATCCTGGAGGTCCTTTCAATTAGCTTCATACTATATGGCCTTATGTATCAAGGTTTTGCTCTATTGCAGATCTCTGCTACTAGAGCCCAAGGTTTCTACTGATTATGACAAATGAGGGAAACCATTGAGCCTAAGTTCCTTTGAGTCTGGCTTACTTCACTTACTATGATTTTTTCTAAGTCTTTCCATTTCCTAACAAATGGGGCGATGTCATTTTTTCTGACAGCAGCATAGAATTCCATTGTGTACAAATACCACATCTTGTGGATCCATTCATCAACTGAGGGACATCTAGGTTGGTTCTGTATCTTTGCTATGGTGAATAATGCTGCAATGAACATTGTTGTGCTAGTGGATTTAGTATGCCCTAGATTCTGGATGGTTGGGTAAATGAAAAGTAGTGGAATTGCTGGGTCATCAGGGAGTTCTATGTTTAGCCTTTTGAGGCACTGCCATACTGCTTTCCATAGTGGTTGAATGAGTTTGCACTCCCACCAACAGTGTAGTAGTGATCCCTCCTGGCCACATCCCCTCCAGCATCTGTTATTATTCGTTTTCCTGATCTGTAAGCTAATGCTCTGATACTTGAACCACTTTCAGACTTTTGATGATTAATTGGAGATAAGAGTCTCAGAGACTTTCTGGCCATGACTGGTTTCAAAATGTGACCCTAGGACTTCAACCTCCTAAAAAGCTAGGATTCCAGGTGTGAGCCACCTGTACCTGCTTTATATATTTGCTTTTAAATTGAAAAAATACAACTATGTAATATCACACAGTGTTGGAAGGATAAATGTGTACGTTATGCAATTTTCAAAATTAGGGAGGGTTTATTTATCTGCTCAAACATTTATTATTTCATTTTGGTAAAAAGCACCCCAAATCCCTTTTCTAACTTTTTAAAAAATGTATATACAATGCATTATTATTTTATGTAGTCATTGTACTGTGTAATGTAACTCAAATACACATTTCTGCTGTCATGTACTTAATTTTAAATTCTCAAATCCACTTTTCTAGTTTTGTATTAGAATTTTTTCCCTAAAATTTATATTTAAAATTTTTCATTTGGGATTTCTATTGTGTATAATTCAAAATAGGATGTAATATATACTTAAAATTTTTTTTTGTCAGTCCTGGGGCTTGAATGAAGGGCCTAAACACTGTCCTTGGACACTTTTTGCTCAAGGCTAGCATTCTGTCACTTGAGTCATAGCACCACTTCTGGCTTTTTCTGAGTATGTGGTACCAAGGAATAGAACCCAGGGCTTTGTGCATGCTAAATGAGTGCTCTGCCACTAGACTATGCTCCTGGTCCCAGGATTTAATATTTTTTACAACAAGAAAAAGTGCATTGGTTCAGAATCATTGGCTCACCAGTTAATCTGTCAAATTTTCTAGGCTTCCTGTCTCATGTATAAGTTTGTGTTTTCATATGGTTTTAGTGAGATCCATAACTTTCAAGTTTGGTTCTCTTTTGTTATAGTATAACCTAAAAAGGGCAACTCTAGAGCACTCTGAAGGTAAAGGATGTGCAATGCTTGGTAACAATATTGGTCTTGTTTCCATATTATCCACATGTACACAAAAATAATGCCTGCATTTTATCGGTGTTTGTAAGGAATTTTTATTATTAAATAAAGATATGGGAAACACACAGTGTGATGTAAAAGTGCTTAGTAAGCACAAATGAACTTTTTAAGCACATAGTTTTAAAAGACCTATGGAATTTTTCAACATTTGATAGGTTTGTAAGAATGGACAAGGCAAACTGTTAATGGTTTAAATTTTAAATAATCTACTGTGTGTGTGTGTGTGTGTATGAGAGAGAGAGAGAGAGAGAGAGAGAGAGAGAGAGAGAGAGAGAGCGAGAGAGCGCAATGGTTAGTCACTTGCAATTTAACATATAAATGGGGTAATTTTAAATATTGCATAAAATGAGATATAGCTCACAGGAATCTAAGACAAACAAATGTATCACTAATAGCTGTCATTATGTTATTGTTCTATTGTCATTATTACTATTATTCAGATGTTCAACACTTCAGAAATGCCATTAGTTTAGTTATTATAATAGTAGACATAAGAAAAGAATTATATATAATCAATAGCTAGATACTAGTACATCTAATACCATAATATATAAAAAAGGATTCTAAGTCAATATTTGAGACAAATTCATGAGTAATCTCACAGTAAGACCGTTATTTAGTTATAAATGTTTTACAGTTGTATTCCACAGTATGTGAAATCTATATCTTGAAAAGTCTAGATTAACCATTGCCAAACTATATTATAGTTGAATTTGCCTTCAGACCTGTAGCATTATATTTGCATAATAATTTATTTATTTGTATAAATACAGATCACTATTGAAAATTTAAAAGAAGTTAGAACTGAATATAAAACAGCCCAAACACATTAAGTGGAATGATCAAATCTGGATTGCTGAAGTCTGCTAGGATATTCCTGGCGAGGTTGGCATGTTCACAGTGCCTGCTCAGCCCTGGTGACGGCTCCTGTAGCTTGGGGGCCATCCTGTACATGATCTAGAAAGATGGCAGCTGCAAGGAAAAGTCACTGGAGCTGATCCAATTTCAGTTCCAACTCTTTATAAACCATGGGAAATATCTGCTAGGTTACATTCAACCCCCGAAGATAATCAGACAAGTAAAATGATTGGTCATTCTGGCTAATGCCTACAAATACTATGTTGTCCAAAGTGGGTGTCCATTGCTACAGTCACATTGAACCAGAAGAAATGTTGCAGAGTATGCACCCTGACTTTCTTTGGGTCAGGTAACCTGAGATTGCCAGAACCATGCTAGAATAACCTTGGGGGGAAAGTACCAGACACTATTTTTCTTTCTAATTTAATTTAATTGTAACGGTCATATCAGAGGGTTACAGTTACATGAGTAAGTTAATGAGTACATTTCTTGTGGAACATAATTACCGCTTCTCTTGTTTTCTCCCACTGTCCCTCCCCTGTATTCCCTTCCCCACCTGGTTTGTGAAGTTAATTTCTGAGATAGTGTTTCATGACTAACACTGCTGCGTTGGCTCACTCTTTGTCTTTTGTCTAACCATTTTGTTATTCCCCTTTTCTTTCCCAAATCAGGTAAAAGTATATGCCAAACACGAGGTACCAAAATTTTTAAAAAATGTAACAATAAAGGATAAACCAAAAACAAACAAATAAAGAAAAAATAACTTCACATAGTACATTAAAACACACACAAAGAAACAAAAAAAAACCCCTCTTTAAACACAAAGTTCTTAAAAAACTATAGAATCAATGAAGTCATTTATATAAACTTTTAGGTAATTGTTCTGGAGATTAGAAGCCAAACATACAACATACAACAAGTAGGAGGAAAAAAATAAATAAAATGATATCATTTCAAATATAAGAATGGAAGAATGACATATTAAAGAAGCTCAATGCATAACACATAGAAATAAAGCACATTATAGAATTAATCATGATAAATATAAATAAGCTTTAGAGTTGCCTTTCCATCTCATAAAATACCAGTGAAAATTAAATATATTGAGTATGCAATATACACATGCATTATTTTTTCCCATTACTGAATCCCTTTATTCTTTCAGGACGAACTTTTTTTTCTTTATTAACGTTGATTTTTACATCATATTTTAAATGACAGGTTTAACAAATGAGTGTTCAAGAAGGGAATCTCTATTTACAATCACTGGGACTTAGTGTTTAGAACTTAATCAAAATTAAGCTAAGGGCTGGTATGTCATAGAAACATTAATTTTAGAAAATAAAACATTATGTCTATAGAGTCATAGGTTTTTATATCTATACAGTTATGTTTATATTTCCATTACCATGTCCATAGCATTGGGTGTGCAGATACACACGCATTATTTTAAACGTTCTATCATTTTATTTAACTAACTCATTTCACTCATCATGTTACTTGTATAGTGATTATGTTACATTTTTTGAGAGAGAACAGATAAATGGAAAACTTATGAATGAGCCAATAAAGAGAAAAACTTAGTTTGAATTTCTGGTAGTTTGGCTTGAGACTCATTTAAGTGTTTTGCCATACAAGTATTATAACTGCATTTTAAAACTATTGAGAAAAAAGTCATTATTTTTTCCAGGTTTATATTTACTATAAATGTTATAGTTTAAAATGTTATAGAATAAATACAATAAGAATACAATGGTGAAAAAGGAAAGGTGATAAACCTCAAACTCTTGTTCCCAGTTCCAACTTTCTAAATTAAAACCAAAATACTGGAACTCACCTGCTAACTTAACTAGAAGTTCCATATGCTTCAAATATTCCCCTCTCTTTCATCCCATCCCTTGTTTCCACAGCCTCAAGTAAGAGCCTCTAGCAGAGATCTGCAATAGAGCAAAACCTTGATACATAAGGCCATATAATATGAAGCTAATTGAAAAGACCTCCAGGATATTGAAACAAAAGCCATATAATGATTCATTGTTGTCCTTAATGTACTATGTCATCTCTCATCTCTTTTGCTGTCCCTTGGTTATTGCATATTGTTACAGTATCTCACCTTGTTATCTGATATATTGGATTTATTTGTATTTGGTTATTTGAAATTGGATAGGGAAGGGGAGAAAACCAAGACGGGGGGGAGGGGGTTGGAGGGGCGGGTAATGGGGACATGTGAAAGGGTATTAATATATGTGAATTAATGCACCTTCTATCTGGCAAATATCATGTAACCCTTTTATTAACTACAATAAAAAATATATTTAAAAAATCCTATACCTAAACCTGGGGATGGATCTGTCCAACCAGACCACTGCCTGATTGCCAAGAGATGCCACAAAGCGAATATTCCTTATATGTAAAGGTGCTGCATTTTCTGATATGCTTCTTAATGGAAAATGCCAGTCCAATTCAGGCTCAGACACAAGCATGACTTTATATGCTGTGGAAGATAGTACTAATGTCCCATTCATATCTTCATGGCACTTATGGTCTTTGGGATGCTGTCAGTGTAACTCCTGGTCATAATGATGGCAATACAGGTGTGCTCGTCATAAAAACGCTGAACAGGAAGACTTCTTCACCCCCCCCCAAAAGGCATTATTGTTTGAATGTTTTCCTGAAATGGTCTATCTGTTGGAAACTCTACGGTGAACACAGTGAGTCTTGATCATTGTCATCCCTTTCAATGTTCTCACCCAATGCTCTCAACCACCCCGTCCCTCTCTTTCCCTAATTTTGCAGAATATTTATTATTAATCAAGATTCATTGCACACAGAAACTAAAGTTTTAATGGAAAACTGTTGGGAAATAGGACTTTCCCAATATCCTGCAATCACGAATGGTTTAGTGTCTTTATCAGGGAGAGTGGATTTATTCTAAAAGGATGGATTTCAACTCCTTTAGTCTCTCATATCCCTCTTCTACCATGAGAGACACAGCAGCAAGGGCCTTGTAGCTACAGCTCCCTCAATTCTGGGCTTCCAAGTTTCTGCTCATTATAAATTATCCCAACTGTAGAGTGCTGTTTCAGCAGTACAGGAAGGTGTAAGACAAATGCTCAAGTTGTGCTGAGTGTTGTTGGTCATTCTGCAAAGCAGGGTGAATTTGTATTAAACAAACCAATCTATAAGCGACACAATGATTATGAAAATTCTGACATGAATGTGTGTAGAACTGGAATCATTAGTGATTATTCCTAGCAAATACAACTGAAAACTACTTGAAAATATGTAGTAGGGATGCTAAAGATGTAAAAACGCCTGCAAGAAAAAGTGTATGTGATTAAAAAAAAATCACAAAGAGAGAAGAGTGTACTAGCTCAAGCATGTAGTCCTACTCACTCCATAGGAAATCAGAGGATTGTGATCTGAGACTAGCCTAGGAAAAAAGCATTTAGTGACACTTCCTCTCAAACCAATGGCTGGGCATTGTGGTACATATATGTCATCCCAAGAGAGAGGGATTGGACAATGCCTGGAATCAGTAGTCTACATCTGTCACCATCAGTAATACAGGGAGACTAAAACAGAATAATTTCAATCCAGTGTGCCTGGATACAAACTGTGACCCTATATAAAAAAATAACCAATGAAATAGTGACTTATGTAGTAGAAATCCTGCTTTGCAAGAGGCCCCGAGTTCAATTTCCAGTGTTGCCAAATATGAGAATTTGCATGTACATACATATACAGAAACATACATGCATGCATGAATACATACATCTGTGTATGTATATAAACAAAGCAAACAAAAGGGAAGATTATTGAATTTTTCTAAAAAAATCAGAATTTTAATTAATACTTAAATAATTGACTACATTAAAATACACCCACAATGGGTTATACTACCTGGAATTTTAAGTGAATAAACTACATATCTATATAATATAAGATATATATAGTATATATACTAATATGTATCCACATATCTATATATGTGTGTCTGATGTATGTATGAATATACAGATAATTATACATGTTGATTATATATATACAAACATACACACACACACACACAATACACACCAATGCATGTGTGATAGTAATGGATTTTAAAGAACAAGATCATGACAAAACCTAATCACCAAAATAGTATGCAGCGTGTATCTTCTAGTATTTATAAAAATATTAAAGCATGCAATCCAATCCTGCTCATTTTCAGTGAAGGCCAGCATAGTAGGCAAATGCACTTGATTTGTACAATGACAAATGCAAACTTCTGCATAAATTGTGTTTTGGGGAGAGGATCAGAAAGTGGGAAAGGAATACCAAGGTACCACAAATGTACCATTAATGTGATGTGTCATTATAAAAATTGGATTTTTTGTTATCATGAAAATAATATCTGAAGAGAACTGGCCACATAAGTGTTTCTTATGATATTGTCTCCCCAACTAAGACTTTTGGGGAACTAGACAATTGTAGATTTATAAATGGGCCCAAGAATCACCATTTTGGCACTCTTTTTGCAGATTTTCTTCTGCAAATAATTTTGATTTTGATTTCAACAGAAAGTAAGGAAATTTTTTTAAAAATCCAAGAAAGGAAATCATGTTATTAAACAGAGACAGGATTAACCAATATTATTTTCTTCATATATTTTTATTGTAATTAATAGATGGGTTACATGATATTTGCCAGATAGATGGTGCATTAATTCCCATACATTGATACCCTTTCACATGTCTTGGTCCCCATTTCCCTCCCCCCCACCCCTACCCCTCATCTTGTTTTCCCCGTTCCCTATCCAATTTCAAATAACCAGATACAAATATATCCAATATATCAGGTAATGAAGTGAGATACTGTAACAATATGAGATAACCACGGGACAGCAAAAGAGATGAAAGATAACATAGTACCTTAAGAACAACAATCAGGGGCCAGGAGTTTGGCCTAGTGGTTAAAGTGCTTGCCTAGCATGCATGAAGACGCGGGTTTGATTCCTCGGTACCACGTACATAGAAAAAAAAGCCAGAAGTGGTGCTGAGGCTCAAGTGGTAGAGCTCTAGCCTTGAGAAAGTCCAAGGACAGTGCTCAGGCCCTGAGCTCAAGCCCAGGACTGGCAAAAAAAAAAAAGAACAACAATCATTCATTATATGGCTTATGAATGCTTGATTATGCATATACATAATTAATTGGGTTACATCTGCTCCCTACTACTTTCTCACAAAACTTTGCAGATTTCCAACTGCATACAAGAACCAAATATGTTCTTAGGGTACATGATTTTCCATCAGCTAAGCACGCAGCTAAATATAAATTACTGGTGTTTAAGTTGAAGGGAATGGCTATTCTTTTTTATTATCATATCTTTTTTCAAGGTATTTATTAGGTTTCAAAGTCTTTGGAAGTCCTCTTTGTGGCTTCTCTCCTTGGAGTATCTCCCCATTTTCTTCTTGTTGTTTTTTTTTTCTTTCACTGTCTAATAAATTTGTTCTAGCTGCTTTAAAGAACTGTCTTTGAGGGTCAGGCCCATGGCCTAGTTTTAGAGTTCTTGCCAATGATGCACGAAGCCCTTGTTTCAATTTCTTGGTACTGCATATACTGAAAAAGCCGGAAGTGGTGCTGTAGCTCAAGTGGTAGAGAGCTAGCCTTGAGCACAGAGTGGCTCAGGTTCAGTGCCCAGGTTCTGATTTCAAGCTCCATGACTAGCAAAACAACAACAACAACAACAGCAAAAACTGTCTTTGATTAAGGGTTAAACTTTGGGGAAAATTATACAACATCTTTTAATTGATAATGTCCTATAACTGTTAATAAAATCAATAGTGATTTAAATAGGTAATAGAAGAATTGTACGATTAAAGAAACATTATTTGATGTTTGTATTTTATGTCAACCATCAAGGACATATTCAGTATCTTCAGACTATAATGTTATCAGCTAATATAAATGCAGCCTGAGTATTTTAGGAAACCAAGTATATTAGGTATAAATATAGCATTAAGTTTAGTTGCATGGTACATACCCTTGAATAAGTAAGTGTGCACAGAAGAGCAATGCAAGAATTTATTTCCGATCAACAGATTTCCAGTTCTTCATCAAGTTCTAACATTAAGAAATTAGAGAAGAGTAAGAAAGCAGAGAACAATGCTCAACTTCTAAAATGATAGATTTGATTTAAATATGCAAACTCATTTTGCAGTCTAATAAAGCAGGAATTTGTCACATATATGACTGCATGAGATCTCCTGCTAGTTTCCATTAAAATATACCTCATCTTTTGGGGCCTTATGCTCAGTCCTTTTTTCACTATGGAGATCACCAAAGTTTTTCTCACTCCCATAATTGCTGCACAACTTCTTAAAATGCTTTAGAAGCTTTTGAGAGAAAAGGAGCTAATGAATAGATTAATGAGAGGCTGTTTGTGACATTCTTAGGGTTTCTTCACTGGCAGGGGTGATAAATTACAGTGCATTATCATTGTGATGATCACACAGCGAACCACTATTAGAGCTTTATGTAATACTATCTCTTTTATTACACAAGTGCCACTTGAGTCTGACTATTGCATAAGGGACAATGTCAATGTTGTCACAACTGCAACCTAGCAGACATTTCTCTGGATTCAGAATGGGCTTTCACTTAAAAGCATTCATCTTATTTACTATTAAAGAGCTGGTTATATTTTAGTCATGCACAGAACTTAATCCTCATATAAACAAGAAATTAACCATTAAAATAGTTCTGCTTATACTGCCCTGAAATAACACAGATAAATATATTATTTCTAAATGACATTTAAATAAAGTATCTTTTAAAACGAGATAGCAATTGGGCAAATTTTAAAAGCATATTAATTAACTCTTCAGAAGTTCTAAAAGAAATGTCATAAATGAATTATTCCATGTTTGATGCAATATTACAATGTCATGTTCAGTTTGTCAATTGTCATTGCTCAATGCCATTGTTACAGTCTCAATGTTCCCTTCTGGATAAAATTACTTAATACCCAGGGACATTCTTATCCAGAAAAACCATTGCATATTGAATAAAATATTCGAAATTATAATGATGGTGAATACATTAATGACTTTGAAACATTAAAGGTCATTTTTTTGGCTTCTTAAAAGAAAAAGAGACCAGGTGTGGTGGTTTATGGTTATAATCATTTCTACAGGGAAGATGGTGTCAGGAGGATCATAGGTAGAGGCTGTTCCCGGGTGAAAACATTAACAACAACCAAAGAATACAAAATAGGACAACAGAGGAGACCCAGCAGAAAAATAAACTAAAACAGAAAGGACTGGGAGATCTGTGGCACAAATGGTGAAGTGCTGACTTAGCAAACATGAAGGCTTTGGTTTCAAATAGCAATATCTTTAAAAATGAATATATAATAATAAATAAAAATAAATAACAAACATGTGTACTTATATACAGGAGAGTCTATACAAGATAGGCTAATAAAATTATAGTTTATTAAAATTATAATTTATGATTATCATTTATTATAGACTATTAAATTTTAGTTTATATCTGTAAATTTACATTTCAATACCAGATAAAGTTTTTCCTCGATGTGGATCTCAAGCAGCAATAATGTATCCTATCCTTCTATCATAACCAATTTCCTACCAAGACTCTTATTAAATCTTATTAGCTGGCTTCTGCCCGTTATTCCTGTCCCTTGCATTAATTAATCTACAGAATAATCTGACTAAACTCTTTTATTTCAGTATTAGAGATTGAAACTTGGGGCACCCCTAATCCTACAGTAAAGATTTGAAAAGAACACAAATTAGATGTTATTTTTTAATAAAGCATTATAATGAATTCTCATCGAAAATAGAAAAAAAATTCCCATGACCTCTGAATAAATTGACCTTTTCCCTCTAGACTTACCTTTCATTGCTTTCTTTCACCTTACTGTCTGGTTTGAGATACATAGGGTAACATCCACTGAAAGGTCCAGCCAGGCTCTGATGGCATTTGCCTGTAATCCAAATTACTCAGAAGGCTGAAATCTGAAGATCATGGTTTAAAGTCAGACCAGGCAGACAAATCTGAGAGATTTTTTTTTATCTCCAATTAGCTATCAAAAAGTCAGTAGTGAATGAAAGGACCTCCAGGATATAGAAACAAAAGCCATATAATGAGTGATTACTGTCTTTAATGTATCTCTCATCTCTTTTGCTGTCTCTTGGTTATCTCATATTGTTACAGTATTTTACTTTGTTATCTAATATATTGTATATATGCTTATTTGGTAATTTGAAATAGGATGAGGGGTGGGGGTAGGGGGAAGGAAATGCAGACCAAGATATGAGAAAGGGTATCAATGTTTGTGAAGTAATGCACCTTCTCTCTGGTGAATATAATGTAACCCTTATATTATTTACAATAAAAAAACCTATGGAAATAAGTCAGTGGTGGTGTGGTTCAATTGGTAGAGGGTCAATTATGAGCAAAACAAGTAAGTACCTGAAGCCCTGAGTTCAAGCCCCAATCCCCCTGCCCCCCTCCACACATGCTTGCACAAAATAGACTAACTCTGGTGTCAAACTCTTTACTCTTACTTTTTTCTTTATCTGGAATGGCCTTCCTTGTTTTAGTATGGCTGTTTTCTTATGCATCTCTGGGGTCAAATTTACTGACTTCTTAGCTAAAACAAAGATCCTTTGCTAACATCTATTCTTGTCCCTGATTTTAATTTCTTTAGAGTTTCAAATATTACTATAGACCAAAAGCAGAAACTTTCATTAGTTTGACTGTATTCTGAGGAAAAAAAGAATTTTTTGTACATATGTAATACACCCCCAAATAACCATATGGGTAATAAAGCCATATAAAAGTTCTGGCAGACCAAACATGAAAGCATATAAAGAAGGTTCAGGAATTCACAGTATAATGGCAAGATCTCCTTAAGTAATATGTAGGCCTAACCAAAAATGCTCAGTTAAGCTTCAAACACATATTCTAAAAATTAACTTTTTTAATAAAAAAAATCTTAGAGAAAGCTAAATAAATTTAACAAAGTTTTTCTCTTCTCCATATGTTATTATTAGCTGGCCTTTTTATTTTTTGAAGTTTCTATTTTATAAGAAAACAGATGTTTCTGAACAGGTGTATGTAGGTGGATTTGACAACCTATAAACACTAGGAAGTTTATGTCCTTTAAAAAAATAAAAGAACAGTAGAGGAGGAAAGATGCAATGGCTGTCCATTCTTTAAGAAGTTTTCCTTGTTACCTGCTTTTACATTATACTTCCATTTTTATATTTCTTCTCTTAATAATAATAAATAGCACTTAGTTTTGTTTTCCTCTTCACAACTGAACTATGCTAGAAGGAAAAATCCCAAGTCTAATTCCAAAGAACCCTTCCCATATCCCCACTACCCATCTCTAGCTCTACAAGATCTGGCCCCTGTTCTAGCTCAGCCTCTCATTATTTTATGCTTTTTCCTCCCTGATAAGTTTTTTTAAATTTATTTTTTATTCTTTTATTGGTTGGGGGGCTTAAACTCTTGGCCTGGGCTTTGTCCCTGAGCTCTTCAGCTCAAGACTACCACCCTATCCCTGGGCCTGGGCATTGTCCCTAAGCTTTTCAGCTTAAGGCTACTGCCCTACCTCTTGAGCCACAGCACCACTTCCTCTTTTCTGATGATTAATTGGAAATAAGAGTCTCATGGTCTTTAGTGCCTGGGCTAACTTTGAACCGTGATTCTCAGAGCTCAGCCTCGTGAGTAGCTAGGGTTACAGGCTTGAGTCACTGGAGCCTGGCTTAGGTGTTTGTTGTTGTTTTCTTTTGATTTTTCTTCTCTCCAAAGTATTTCTTTAAAAAATAACCTCATCATTGAATTATTTTCTTACTTGAGTTATCTCATAAATAATGTCTCCAAAGTAATGATTTAAATTGCAGAGTTAATCAATCATGTGGATAATATGAAAGAAACTCTAAACTCCCAGTTGGGATGTTTGTTATTAGTTCTTTAAAGCTGTTTGACCTTTCCCTCCTATTTTTTTCTATCTTGAGAACCTGTTCAGCTGTACAGTCTTATTTTCAGATTTTTGGAAAACATTGAATAAGGGTGTGTGTATCTTATTCTTAGAATACCTTAGACTAAGTACTACAAAGCTCCTGCTTGTTTTCAAGCCTCTAAGAAAAGCCATTCACAAAGAGCAAAAGAGCATCCAACTGCTGTTGGGTGCTGGTGGCTCAAGCCTCTCATGCTGGGAGGCTGAGATATGAGCACCAGGGTTTGAAGCCAGTCTGCACAAGGCAGTCTATTGGACGCTTATGGATACCCAACTGCTGAAAAGCCACAGTTAGAGCCATGCCTCAAGTGGTAGAGTATCAGGCTTTGCCAGGTTTGAGTAGAAAAATGCTGAATAATAGAACCCAGGCTCTTGTGCTCAAACCCCAGTACTGGCATGCATACACACGCACACGCACACACACACACACACACACACAGAGTACTGGCATGCACACACACACACACACACACACACACACAATTCAAACTGTCTGCTAATGGCATTGAGCCTTAAGGCATTTATTTAGCAAATTTCCCCTCCATGGGTTCAGTGTTAGGAATGAGTTACGTGTGGTTTACATAGCTTTATGCATGTTTCCTCTATCTGAAATACCATTCTCAATCTTTCTGGACCAATTGGGCTGTAGTTCATACATCTTTCTTACCACCTCTTCCAGAAATGAGGGGAGGGGTGGGGAGGAAAATGGAGACAAAAACATAAGAAGAGATATCAATGTATGGGAAGTAATGCACCCTCTATCTGGCTAATATAACTGTAACCCCTCTATACATTAAAATAAAAAATTATTAAAAATGAGGGAAAATGATGGAAGGGGTGTCATCAATCATGTTGTATCCTATTAATAACTGACATGTTGATGTTGAATTGAAACTCCCTTGTACAATTACATAAAAATAATAATAGGAAGCAAAATTTAAATTTCAGACCAAAAAGATGTCATATGTGGAGATGCTCTTACTTATGTAATAATTTGTATTTGTATAATTTCAAGACCCAGAAAGTTAAATTGTCAATACTTTGCCCTGAGTTAGATTATCTCCTTATTCATTATAGCCAGACAGGGAAATCTTTGAGGGGGCTTTGTCTAATACATTAGTGAAGTTGTTGACCCCTCGAACAACATCTCCACAGCCCATAGAAGTCATTATTTATATTTTTCTCCTAGTTTTTCCCCCAATGTTCTAACACTCTGTTGCTCCCATTTTTTTATATATCCACATAGAATAGACACAACACACAATCCTGTATAAATGAACAATATATGTGTATTCATATGCCTTAAGAATCTTTGTCCTCTGCAAACACTATTGCCAAATAAAAAGTAGACATTATATATTACTTTATATGTTATTATATTTAGTAGTTTTTTTTTCCAGTCCTGGGGCTTGAACTCAGGGTCTGGGTACAGTCCTTGAGTTTTCTGAAGGCTGGTGCACTACCACTTGAGCCACAGCACCACTTCTCACTTTATTTCTGTGTATGTGGTACACAGAAATCCAGCCCAGGGATTTGTGCATAGGCAAGTACTCTATCATTAGGCCACATTCCTGGCCTTATATAGTAGTTTTTAAATGTTTTTGTCAACTTACATGTTTATTCTAATTCTAATTTGTTTATAGAAGATGAGTCTTCATTTCTCTAAGTTTCTAAATTTTGCTCTTACATTCACGTCTCCATTTTATAAATAAAGAAAAAAACTACTTAGTCATACTTTTAAATAAGTCTGTTGACTCTACTGTTGGTCTATTATTACCTGATATAATTTCAACATTTCTATCTGCTATGACTTTGACCCTCAATTTTTCTTTTTCTCTGTTAATTCTGTCTCAGAAATATTTATATAATAAAATAAATCTTTTAAATTAAAAAATACATTTCACCCTTTCCTCTTTCTATGTACATATGAATATTTAAATTGTACATTCATGATATTGCTTAAATTTGCATTTGAATTCTTTTTGACTTGCCTTCTAAAATAAATTCTAGAATTTCTTTGACTTTTGTGCAGGATCTTTGAGTAACATTAACTTGAAGTACTTTAAAAGATACTTTCAGCTTGGGGACTTTTATATAAGATCTGGCAGGAAATCCGTCCCCAGACTCACATAAAATTCAGCATGCTTTTAAGCATTCCCCAAGGAACAGTGCATGTGTGCATGCGTGCGTGCGTGCGTGCTTGTGTGCGTGTGTGTGTGTGTGTGTGTGTGTGTGTGTGTGTGTGTGTGTGTGTTTGCTAGGAATTAAGTAAAGGAAGGAAACTGTCTTGATTAACCTCGCCAATCAGGTTTTAACCAAATTTCAGTCATGACTGTTGAGAGGTGCCATTTTCCTCATTTTTTTCTCTGCATTTCTCTTTAATGAACTGGCCTTCTGTCAGTAGTGCTTGTGTCCTTCATTCTAGAGCACTTGCCTGGTAAACTATTGTCCTCAGATTTATGCAGGCTTCTATGCTCACAGGGTAGGATGGAATTGTTGTTTTTTCTGCATTTTATCAGTTTACTTATAGCCTTTGGGAGCTGATCCCATACATATTTATGTAGTCTGTTACATTATTAAAATAAAAATCTCTATATTTTTCCTGTCCAATCTTGGAATCCTTTTTTTCTTTTTAACATTCCTTTATTTCAATTTTCATAAACATACTTTACTCGAAGGTCAACAAATATGATAAACAAGGAACTATAATATCCTTCTAGAACATTTTCAAAATAAATTATTTCTATGCCTTTTCACATAAAAAAGTTTTATGTATCACATGATTTCATAATAGAAAGGCCAAATGAAAGCCAAACTTGAAACAATGAACTACTCTTCCAGTATAAGAAATGTGGCTTTGTGCTTACTTCTAATTATGTCTTCTACTGGTTTACAGAAGTAATGACTTTTGCCCCTTTTTCTGTCACATGTAAACTTTTTAAACTCCTATTTTGAGGGCTTGTTATCTGTTATAATCTTAGCTTGAGTAATTATGATTCTTCTTACACTCATTCACTATCTCATACTTTAGATATACTTCTCCATGTATATTGATCTCCAACACAATTCTTTAGTACATTCATTTAGTCAATCTTTGAATCTTCATATGTATATAGTAGTATTTAAGGACTGTCAACAGAAAATGCAACACTTCGTATATAAAACCATTAACACAGTGCAATCTTTGATGCAATTACTAAAGATATTGCCACAGTATAACTTGATTGTGTTTTAATGATAAAGACAATGTTTCACCATGATTACAATGGTCAGTAGTTGCTCAACCTGACTTTAGTTACCAAATGAATAAACAAATTCAGAATTGCTTCTGGCATTGGATATATTATACACACACACACACACACACACACACACTCAGTATATGTTGAGAACTGACAAAACCCATACCACAGCCATGAGGATAGAAAATCACCATAGGTAGTTTCACTCGGATAATATTTGAATAGCAAAACTAAGCATGCTAGCTTAATTATTACAAAATTTAGTAGAATACATCTGTGTTTGTTTATTTTTCTGGAATATGAGAATTTCTGGAGCAGGGACAGTACTGATGTATGTTTAATAAGAACCTTTGTAAGCTAATAGTAAAGGTATTCATCATGATGCTTCATCTATCCAGGAATCATCTCATGCAAAGACAATACTCAGACAGTACACTCAATGGAAACCTGAGCAATTACTCACATCTGTAGCACTTGCATTGGGAGATCACTTAGATTCTAGTATTTCTTATTATTTTCTCCACTGCCTTCCCCTTTTATTATTTTCAAGCAACAATTTACGATACAGTAGCATGCAATCACTCACAAAACTATTTCTCTCCAAGTATCCCCTCATCCCACTGCAGGAGAAAGCAAAGAAATAAGTGCAGTTTCCACTTACTCCACAGAAAACAAAAACTACCTACACAGGGTATATAACCTATAAAGAATTGAAAAATATAAAAAGAGTGTGGCAGGGGAGAATAAAGGGGAAGGGAGAGAATGGTGGGAGGGTTGACTTCTCAATGAGCTGTGGATGGTTACATGGACATGTTAAGTTGTAACCTCTTGTACAACATTTTGGAGTGCAGCAAAAGATAAAAATAAAAACAATAGAGGAAAATGGCAAAAGGTAAAGTAATTGAAGTAATTTACCTGAGGCCAAATAAGGAACCATACAGGTGTTTGTACATTTGTATCACAACCACTTTCTAAGCTGCCATGTTACTCCAAGACAGATTTATGAAGACATCATTTTCTCAATAATGAGAACAAGAATTCACATTTCTCTAAAATATCAAGGACAAAGTTACGGCAAATATGTGACCTGAACAGAACAGTTGTTGGAGCTGCTTTTCCTCAAAGGCTTTCTCAGAAGGCAACTAAATCTTTTAAAATCATGCTTTAGGTTAAGGCATTTCAGTGGTCATTGTGTTTGGCTCTTTTGGTTTGGTTTTCCTGCTTTATAAGAGAATGAAGAACAGTTTCTAAAATACAGGAATATTGAGGGAAGGAAGCAAAATTGTTCCTTTGCTGAATTATTACCAACTTTAATATGCACAAAAATACATATCAGACTACTGAAATGGTTAAGCTGCAGAGAGGTTGGCTATTGAATTAAAATGTGTCATCTTGTTGCCTTTTGGGAAGAATTCCAAAGTTTCCAAAGTCAGCATCCAAAATGTTATACTGAGTTATAAATAAAAGCATCAGGAGGCATGGCAGTGGTGATCAAAGGAATTCTGAGAGAAGAGAGGTGAGATGTGAATTACATCAGCTCAGCTAGACAAGTGTCAGATTTATTGGACTTAGCAAGGACAGTATGTGAAATATCAGCATCTCAGCTGAGAAAATTAGCCATGCTGCTCCCATCGTAACAAACAAACTACTATAATGGCATCATCAGTACTTTCATTTTTGAACCTTTTATTTTATCTTGGGGAGTCTGTGTATTAAGTAAGATAGTGTTTGTCTATCTACAGGAGGAAGTCTCCATTTGAAAGGGTTGTTCATTTTAGCCCTCAAGTCATTCTTTGGAAATACAATTCAAGTTTGTTCGTTAATCCCTTTCTTTTATTTCTCCTTCCCCATTGGTACTTCTGAAGCATGGTGGTAATTAAGACTGATAATTCAATGTTGATAGCTACTTTTAAGTCAGAAGGAGAACTTGTGGCTGGATCTGTACTGCAAGAGAAAGGGAGCAGTGTAAGAAGGGGTAGAGGTAAACAGTTCCAATACTGTGATTCTTCTGTAGACTGTTAGGTTCAGTGGCGGGGGTAGGGGGGCACTTTTACTGAATGTGAAGTACCCTGACCCGACTTTCACAATAGATATTCAGTGCTGGTGGTGGTTAAATAAATTGGTGAGCAGAGAGCCGGGCAGGAATGAACTTTAGCAATGGGATAATACATAGCTGTCTTCTAATCTCTCAAGTCACACTGGCAGGCACTATTTATTTCTAAATCCTAAATCTGATACAGAACATAAGCCAAGTTTTTTGTTTGTTTGTTTGTTTTTGCCTCTACACTTTTTATAAGCATTAATGAGCTGAACAAGAGTGTTTCATTTTTAAATGTCTGAACATTGATCAGAGGCACCCACTCCATCACTCTCCCTCCTTTCCATTCCCATTTTCCAAGCCAATGTCAGCAAGCTTCACCTTTTACCAGATACCTAAAGTGTTTTGATAATATTTACTGTGCTGCATTCTCAGTCTACCTCATACACTAGTACCATGACCCTAGATAGGACCTGTTTTAAAGTCTTGTCATGTGTGTGTGCGTGTGTGCGTGTGTGTGTGTGTGTGTGTGTGTGTGTGTATGTGTGTGTGTGTGTGTGTGTGTGTGATGGGGTTTGAACTTGGTGCCTAGGTGCTGTCCTTAAGCTTTTAACTGAAGACTAATGCTCTACTACTTTGAGCAAGAACCCCACTTCCAGTTTTCTGGTGGTTAATTGGAGGTAAGAGTCTCACGAGATTTCCAGTCTGGACTGGCTTTGAATAGTGATCTTCAGATCTCAGCCATCTGAGTAGCTGGGATTACAGTTGTGAGCCATTGGTACCTAGCTTGTCATTTGTTTTAAGTGAATATTAATTATTGAAAGTAGTTTTTCTGTGGTAATGCACACATGAACATAAAGATTGACCCTCCTTTGCTATGGCTTTCCTCATTTTCCACTATCCCTAAATATTCAACAGTTTTGCTGAGATTCCTCTTTCACCTCCATTTATAGGCACACTATATTTCTACAATGGGTTCTTGAACCACACATAGTTAATTGAAAAAATCTTTCCCTTGAAAGACTAGAAAGTATGTGATATATCATCTCAAGATTATTAGAGTTTGATCCAATTGTTAGATTGAAAGAATTATTTTCTTTATAAGACTGTAATCAGCCGGGAGTTTGGCCTAGTGTTAGAGTGCTTGCCTACCATGCACGAATACCCATGTTCGATTTCTCAGTAATACATACATAGAAAAAAACCCGAAAGTGGTGCTGAGGCTCAACTGGTAGAGTTCTAGCCTTGAGAAAATCCAAGGACAATACTCAGGCCCTGAGCTCAATCCCAGACTGGCAAAAAAAAAAAAAAAGACTAATTTATCAACCATTGAAAAAATTAGAAGGAACAAGAGTGAGTCTTAAAAGCATACATATACATGTATGTATGTGTGTGGATGCACAAATGTTTCTAAAGAGCTACTATGCACAAATAAACGGACAGACCATTCAAATGCTGTATGAACCACTTTGGAGCTCATGGATCCCAGCTGATAGGTTAGTCTAATTTCAAAAGCATACAGTCGAAAACAATGTTAGAAGCTAAGGGAAAAATCCAAAGTACCACATTCACAATTGGGCTAATTGTGCACATGACTTGCTCATGGAGGTCAAGTGTGTCTATTTCTCATTTTCTGTCATTTCACATCACTAAGTCACATCTATTCACTGGAATAATAGCCCTGGTTTACAGTGATCCACTGATGGTCTAAGGAATGAATGTGGTACAGAAATGTGAGAAAAAACAGAGAATCAAATTAATAGAGTAAAAGGCAGGAGCTAAGGCAGCCTTAAAAATCAATTAGTCAGCACCAAGAGTAGGTTGCATGCATTCTCAGGTCACAGAGTCTTCACATTTGCACTAAAAAAAATAGCATCAGGGAAAGTCTTAAAGGCAAGTTTTTGGTCCAACATTTGTTTTAGTTGTTGACTTAGCTTTTACTCTGTTTTTTTTTTCCTCTCCAAGTTTCTAACCAAATCAATCCTTCCAGTACTCAACAGAGATAATGTTCTAGAAAATTGAACACACACACACACACACACACACACACACACACACACACAACAACAACAACAACAACAACAACATAAACACAGCTCAGTCATGTTCTTGGTGATTCCTTGTATCTCTAGCAATTAAAGTTACTATTCCTATGTCTGTTAATTAATAGCTCCTTATCTATTGACATGTTATATTGTATATATTTGATATATTATTGTACTCAACTGCCTGGAGAATACTATGTGAAGAAAACTGATGCTTAGGGAATATGGAATGATTGAATACATTTTCGTATACATGCCTTTTAAGTTTTCTGTTCCAGATAATGCATTTACCTAGGGATAGGACTATTCCTGTCTTTATTTTATTTTTAATTATCTACAATATTTAACATAGGATCCTGAATGTAAGCCATATCATATACATATTTTTCATAAAATTATATTATTGTGGCTGAAAACAAAAACAAATCTAAAAAAATGGGGCTACTAATTTCATGTAATTTCCAAAATGTCATTTCTATTACAACATAATTTCATTTCATGGCTTTTTGGTTATATAAAAAATAAAGAACTTCATAATTTTTATATGCTAACTTTAAAATACATGTATTAAAGGAAACAATTGAATTCTCAAAGAAAAACTTGATTTAATTCATTTCCAAAAATTATGCACATCTGTTCAGTTGCCATTTTAAAATGGCTTATTTTAATTATAAATATTTAAACATGAGTTCTTATTAAAATATAAGTACATATATACAATAATAAAACCATAGATTCATATTTATGTGCAACATTTTGGGTAATTCTGAATATTCAAAACTAAGAAAAGTTATGTGAATTTGATTTAAATATAAATGTATCAACACATGATACCCTCACACAATTTTAATCATGTATTATGCACATAGGATCAATTGGAAATAACTTCTGCCATAAAATGTTGATAATACTATAAATGCAGATACACATATTGTAAAGAAATTAGATATAATACATTACAAAAATATATGCTGCACTTCAAATTGTCAATATTATTTAGTAATTTCATTTTTAGAACTTTACCTTGCGGGATAATGCTCATGGTAATACTGTTTCCAAAAGGAAATCCATGGCAGTAAGTTAAATGGATACAAATAATAGAATGAATCCAAGCAACAGTTATGAAGGAATTATGTATATTTTAATCTGCAAAATACATTAAATAAAAGTTTAAAACCTCTATCACTGTCTGTGAGAAAACTTTGAGTACCATAAAGATGTTGACACATGTACAGATAAGTTCTTTACATGTGTAAAATTTTCCTGTATAAACATATTTATGACATTGTAGATAAATAAGAAAGTGCGATACACAAGCTATTTAGGCAAGACTGGTGTTCACAAATACCCAGCTCCTTTTTTGGATACACAAGAGTTATACTTACACATTCCTTGAGATGGGCCTGGAGCTATGAAACTAGTTCCAGAAAATAAGATGTGAGTGAGTCTCACTTCTGGGCTGACAGGAATGAAAAAAATCTGTTAAAACTCTGCCATCTTTCTCTTCTTCTTAACAAAGGGCTTTTATTAACAAGATACTATAAAGGCATCGTGGATGGCTGGCTCAATTACAAGGACATTTATGTGAGGGCCACCAGGACTGACAAGTTTGCAGAAACAAGTAATAAACTTTCATTGTTTGAATCTATTACATATTTAGGACTGTGTTTAATATTGAAAACATTTTATGTATTCTGAATATGCTATATATTGATAATTTAGGAAGATAAATGTATTTTTGTATTATCTTTATGCATTATCTTTTCCAAATAGATAGTGAAATTTTATGAATCTTGAAATTCAAATCTAACAAACAAAAAGAACACCAAGAATTCTATATGGGAGCTTGTCAATGGAAGCTAGAGGTGGCCCATTATGACTTTTACTTATTGGCTAAGGATGAAGGGCACATGGTTCATGTCTGTGTCAGTGAGTCTGAGCATAGGGGAGTATGCCTGTGCCCACAAAGAAGATAATGCATTTTGGTCACTAGGTAGAAAGACTTCTTATTGTGGTTAGAGGGATTTTTTTCTGGGATAAGCAGTTGTTGCTGTGTGAGACCAAAGTCATGGGAATATACCATTTTTGAAATTTAAAAACACTCACAGAAAATGTTTATGACATAAATATGTTGAACTTTAATTTTTGAGCATTAAAGAATTGCCCTTCACAAAGAATCTAAGGAAAAGAAAAAACAAACAAAGTGTCATGCTCTTGTCACAATAATCATCTTTGGATGAATGAAATAACCATCCTTAGTTTACAAATTCAGATGTTAACACATAGGGACTTCAAGAAAATTAGCAACTTTTGTAAGTGGCAGAACCCAGAAGGAAGCCATCACAAACCAGGATACAAGGATATAAAAGGAACTATTAATCAAGAAACAAAATCGGCATGCTAAGATTTCACAAGGCAAATTGCACTAAGACAAACAAGGACATAGAGAAACAGAACAAAGTTAGGGAAGTAGAGATACAAGCCTTGGCTTTTTATTTTTTAGACTCTCATTTATATTTTCCTTTAGATAACATCTAGTTTATACCTGTCTGATGGGCACTGGAGGGAGACTGAACAGGATATTGCAATTTATGTGTCATCAAGTTAATGGTTCAAAACATGGTGATAATTTCAGGAATATGTACAATTAGAATTCTGAGTTACAACACGGTTTAGATGATAGATGTTTAGCAGACTGTGGGAGGAGAAGAAACTCTTTTTTTGTTGTTTATTTGTTTCTTTCTTTTCTTTACGCCATGGCCTACTTCCCCTGAAGAGCTCCCTCTGGAATCGTCGGTCAGATGCTGCTAATCCTGGCCAGTATGTAGTAGATGTGGCGACCAGTTGTCTGCCAGCCAATCAGTGCATCCAGGTGTTCAGTTCTCTTAAGTTCCAAGGCTAAATTATTCTTAAGGAGTGTGAACATCCGTTCCAAAAAGCATCAAAGAATGCAGAACTAAGGGACTTTTTTTGCTCTGGGGTCTGTTGCAAATTAGCTGTATGAACTAGACAAATTATTTTTACACCCTTAGCTGTTATTTATCAAGGTCTAAAATGAAGAGAACTGACATAACGGTCTCTACCTGTCAGCTTTAAAGCTGGATTCCATGATAAGAGTAATCTTTCTTTCCAAATATTCAAACGCAGTATTATTTACTGATTTTTAGACATTAGAATTTTATTGTTCTGTGCATAAATATCTCCCATTCATACTAGAACATAATCATCAAAGAGCAGAGAAACAACACTTATCTGTGTGTCTTCCTTCGTGTCTAACACATTGAAAACAGGACAATTGACAAATTAGCCAGATGCTGGTAGCTCGCACCTGTAATCCAGGCTACTCAGGAGGCTGAGATGTGAGGATCACTGTTTGAGCCAACTCAGGAAAGACAAGACTCTGAGAATTTGTGAACAGCGTTGATTGTGAAATGACTATTTGAGAACCATTTTCCTTAATGGAGAGTAGTCCCTGGATGACTGTATAGCAAGATTTGAGTAGCCCAATAACATTCTGCATACGAATACAATCGAGTTAAAAAAATAATCTCTGTAACATAGTGTTTTAATATCTCTAACCTGGAGAAATCTCAGGGTTTCCTATGATGCAAAGGTCATTGTTTCTATTTCTAGCCATTCCTTGAAACTTTGACCTTGCACTTCTTTGACAGCTTGTCAAGAATAAATCTTGTCAAAGAGGGTATTCCCTTTGGAAAGCTTCACACAGCCTGTGCTTTCAGTGAGGAAGAAAGAAAAACATAGCAAACTCATTTCATCCAATTAGCAAAGATATGTAGGCTGTCTTGTTGTGCAGCTGGGCAACTGGCATTGGAGGAAAGTAATTTTATGGTCTATGAAAGCCTCTCATTTGTGGTGACAAAATTGGGAATGCCAAGTCCGCTGTTAACTCTGTCCTCACTAATTTTTAAACTGCAGATCTGAAAAACACCTCTTCTTTTTCTTGTAATAAGGAATGTATTTAGTATTTAGGCAAACACATTAGAAAATCATGTACAATTCATCTGCATGTGTCTTACTAGAGAGGCTATTTGGGGTTATATTCATTTCCTGTGTCATTTAGAATTTTCTGTTATATAAAGTCACACAAATAACACTAAATTAATAGTTGTAAAACCAGAATAAAATATAAAATCTAATACTGTCAAGTTGTTTTGCTTTTTGATGTCTTAGTTTTCCTATAGAATTGTTTATAATAGAGGTATTTTTATTCATATATGATGCTTTTTTGAGAACCACTGAATAACCATTTCTGAAATTTTAGAAATCAAAACAGTCATAAAAATATATACATATGATTTTATTGCATCACTATTCTCGGAGAAATATTACATTCAATTATTTACAATCACTCATAGAGGATATTTTTGTATCTTCTTGTATTAAAAAGCCATTTTTCTATGCTGAGATAGTTTTCCCCATTTAACTAATGAACACAATAGAATACTATTGTCCACAGTGATCTCCTTAACAATAACTATCAAGTCCCAGTATTACTTCTGGAATTCTTTATTTCTATGCTTCTGTCTTAGGAACAACAATTGGGGAACATGTAATGATCTGCTGAGATGATATTCCTGTGGATTCTGAATGAAGAAATGAGGCAGCAATCTGGATTAAAATGTAAGCCACAGAAACTCGGGATGAAAAAACAAGTAGAAAGCCCAAACTCTTGAGAAGAAATCTTGGTCATCATCAACTAATAACAGCAAGTTCAGTGTTACTAGAGGTAAATGAGTGAAAGAACAGAAAGAGAAGAGAGAAAAGGAGAAAAGGGCACAGACATAAGCAATTATCTGGCTCCACGATCCCATAATTGGAGCTGTGGCTCAAGTAGTACACCTCTGGTTTTTAGTGAAAAAGCTAAATAATAGTTCCTACAACCTGAGTTAAAGCTCCAGTACAACAACAACAACAAAAAGAAACTAATGTGAACGGGATATTACAGGGAGAATGAATTTGCAGATACAAAACCAGAAATTTGGGTGTGTGGGGTTTTATATATATATATATCTATATATATATAGTATTTACTTAATACAATAATATATAATGATTCATAGGTACCCCATGGAAAAGGCTTAATATTCAAGTATCAGTAATGATGAGAAAAAGAAAAAAAAAACTTCAAACATCCCTTGCTGTATGCCAGACATACAACTCACTACTCTTAATCTACTGACTCATTTAATGGGTTACTAGTCCTGCTTTTTCTAGCATGTGTCTAGGTGGTGACAGCAGGTGTCAGAATAATTTAGAGATTATAGCTTGATCAAAGAAGCAGAACCTTTTGCTTACTAGGCAAATATTCTATAGCTTGAGACACACCTCAGGTAATTGCTTTTGTTTTTCAGATAGAATGTCTCACTAACTTAGCTCCAGGCTGGCCTCAGACTTTCTATCTTACCTTGTACCTGGGACTGAGAGTAGGGGAAAATCAAGTTTGTTTTGAAGTAGGATCTTATCCTCAGACCAAGATCCTTTCATTTCTACTTTCTAAGTGGCTGACAACATAAGCATGCGATGCCATGGGTGGCTACAATATGTCTTCACCTCGTCGATTCCAGGTGAAATTAAGAACTTTAATAATAACATATCCAGCATCTTACAAATTTTCTACCTTGTCATGCAAAATTTGTTGACATTTTTCTTTTTTAATATTTTTTATTGTAATTCATAAAAGGGTTACATGATATTTCCAGATAGAAGGTGCATTAATTCACATACATTGATACCCTTTCACATGTCTTGGTCCCCATTACTCTTCCCCCCACCCCCATTTTGGTTTTCCCCCCTTCCATATCCAATTTCAAATAACCAAATACAAATATATCCAATATATCAGATAACAAAGTGAGATACTGTAACAATATGAGACAACCAAGGGACAGCAAAAGATGAGAGATAACATAGTACATTAAGGACAACAATCATTCATTATATGGCTTTTGTTTCAATATCTTAGAGGTCCTTTCACTTAGCTTCATACTATATGGCCTTCTTCTCAACAAAATACTGGCCAACCGTCTACAACAACTTATTAAAAAAATTATACACTATGATCAAACAGGATTCATCACAGGGAGGCAAAGCTGGTTCAACATACGCAAATCAATTAATATAATTCAACACATCAACAGGAGCAAGGACAAAAATCACATGATTGTCTCAATGGATGCAGAAAAGGCATTTGACAAGATCCAACACCCCTTTATGTTAAAAGATCTGGAGAAACTAGGAATCCATAAAACATTCCTCAATATAATAAAGGCTGTGTATGACAAACCCACAGCTAGTATTATACTTAACGGCGAAAAGCTAAAGCCATTCCCTCTAAAATCAGGAACGAGACAAGGATGCCCACTCTCTCCACTCCTCTTTAACCTAGTATTAGAATTCCTAGCCAGTGCAATAAGGCAAGAAGCAAGCATAAAGGGTATCCAAGTAGGGAAAGATGAAGTAAAACTATCCCTCTTTGCAGATGACATGATTCTGTATTTAAAGAATACTATAGATTCTACTCGCAAGCTCCTTGAGCTGATTCAAAACTTTGGAAGTGTAGCAGGCTATAAAATTAACCCTCAAAAATCAACTGCCTTCCTCTATGCAAACAGTGAGAGGAACGAGGCAATAATCAGGAAAGTAACTCCTTTCACAATAGCCTCAAAGAAAATAAAGTACCTAGGAATTAGCTTAACTAAGAATGTAAAGGACCTTTTTGGTGAAAACTTTAAAACCCCAAAAAAGGAAATTAAAGCAGAACTAAGGAAATGGAAAAACCTCCCATGCTCCTGGATTGGAAGAATCAATATCGTGAAAATGACAATCTTGCCAAATTCAACACAATACCCATCAATATCCCAATGGCATTCTTTAAAGAAATAGAAGAGGCAATCCAAAATTTCATATGGAATAGTAAAAGACCCCGTATAGAAAAAACACTTCTTAGCAGAAAGAACAGCACAGGAGGAATTTCAATACCAAACTTTAGACTCTATTACAGAGCTATAATTATCAAAACAGCTTGGTACTTGGAACAGGCCTGAAAACCGATGAAATAGAACTGAGGTCCCAGATATTAAACCACAGACCTATGGCCACCTAACAAGGGAGCCAAAAAAACAGAACGGAAGAAAGATAGCCTCTTCAACAAGTTGTGCTGGCAGAACTGGTTAAGCACATGCCAAAAACTAAAGTTGGATCCTTCTTTGTCACCTTGCACTAGAATTAACTCCAAATGGATCAAAGACCTGGAGGTAAAAGCCGACACACTGAAAACTTTACAAGAAGGAATAGGAGATACACTAGGCCTCCTTGGCACAGGTCAAACTTTCTTAATAAGGACCAAGAATCACAAAAATCAGAGAAAGCCTGGATAAGTGGGACTGCATTAAACTGCAGAGCTTTTGTATGGCATTTTTTCTTATACTTATTGTCTAATGCTGTGTCAACTTGAAAAACTAAGACTTTGCAAATTTGCATTCAGAGTTAGATTATGGGATCAACTCAATGAAATGCAGGGCTTTTATCACAACCTTCCCTAAGGAGACCTTGGTTAGGCTTACACCTCTTTGAACCAAGCTTTTCCTAAAAGGATAATGGAATAATTTATCTGTTTTTATATTCCTTGCCTTGCTTTTAATTGTGGTGCTTGCAGTACATGCATGAGAGGCTACTAAGAGGGGGATTATAAATGGAATTAGAAACAAACAGAATTGAAATTCGTAAGAAAACATGGCAAACCTTTACCACATATTTACAGGTTTGTGAGCATATATCTATAGATATGGACAGTTGTGTGTTGTATTTATTCCTTATATACTTTTTTAATAGGGGCTTACAAAGTTATGGGGACAAGTGAATAAAATAAACCATCAGCTATGACTCAAGATTCATACAAGGCAATTGATAGTTTCTGAGAAATTCAACTTCACTGATAAAGAATGATCTTAAGGGCAGAAAACATCTATGTTGAAGAAACTGAAATTACTTTTTGAGAAATGTGCAGTACCATAAACACCAGGAAGTTACATTTTTTTTCCTGGAGGTAATCATGACTAGTTGTATGTAGTTTTAATTGTATGCCTCACTTGCCTTCCAAATTAGCAACTTTATTTTTCATATCATATTTCAGTAGTTCTACAAAGGAGTTTACCATGTCAGTTTATGAGTAGTGCATCTCTGCTTCTATCCTTGTTCCCCACCAAAAAATTAGCAATTTCAAAAATAAAGATATTTTCTAAGATTCATGACAAGGGAAACATGATTCTTTTGTATCAGCTACTTTTACATCCAGGAACTGTTATATTGATCAGAGAGTTTGAGACGGAAAGCAACTTTAAAAAAGTAATAAGAAATAATCCCCTGGGGATGTGCTCTCAGCATTCAATACAAGATTAGTTCAGTAGTCATTAAAGATTCTAGAAAATTATTGTGATGCAGGCAGTTTTACAGGATAACTCACTATCAAAATAGACTTAGCATGGAACATTTTAATACATAGTAGGCAGAATTTATGTTATTAACCTATTTCTGGCAGTAGAAGAGATAGAAAAATAGATTCAGCAGCACTGTGAATTTTTCTTGGACATTTGGACACATAACTATGATATGATTATTTCCTTGTCAGAATACAATGCTCAGAGAGGTGAGTTCAAGGTTATTTATTAGTAGAATATCATCAAAGAAATCGAGGTCAGTATTAAAGTTAGTAAATTCAGACTATACACTTCCTATTTTTCTCATTATTTATTTTTTAGTTCCTTTTAATAAATGACTCTGGGCAAAAGAAGTCTAAAAGATGGGTACTCATTTTCTCAGTATTTAAATTCCTGCTTGATAGCTTCTCTGCACTGGAAATGATAGAGAAGTTAGATTAATGATGGAATAGAAATGAGAAGACAAAGCTATTAATTATATCTGAAAGCACAATTGAACCTCTTCATAGCCTTCCTGCACCTCTAGTGCTATTTTGTCCCTTGCTTGTGCACAGAAACAAGACCTCAGAAAGCATTTGGTGTTGATTATTCCTTATGCCAAGAAATACCCTCTCCTTTCCTTCAGAATAAAAGCGCAGATTATCCTCCAAGCTCAGCATCTCCATCATCCATCATATATGGGTTTCCTTACAGGTAAATGATTGCATCTTTCTCCATACCATCATGCCTGCTGTCTCTGTATGAGGAAAACGTGCTGCACAAGAGCAAAACATTTACAAAAGATTCATCAATTTGTTGGTCCCTATGTTCCAGGTTTTCTTTTCAATGGCTTCCCAAAGATAGCCATTATACTAAGAACTATCCTTTCCCTTCAGTTTCTCTTCTTCTGATATGCTGGCCTGTCAAGGTTAATGGCCTTAAAAGGTATTAGTGATCTTTTAAAGTATCATGACCATACTCTTGTTTCTCTTCAGATCATATGAATCTTTTGTCTTTTACTAAAATATCATGTCTTCTAGTTGCCTAACTGCTGCAGTTACCTTCCATGTAGAGCTAAAAAGACAGGACTGGCTCCTGGCTGGTCACATTTTCCACACTTCAGTTGACTTTCAAAGGATGCATTCAGTTCCATATACTGTGCTTTTTGTTCTTTGGTGGGTTTTTGTTTTGTTTCTTTTTGTTTTGTCTGTACCTGGGACCTATTACTGAGGATTTTTCTTTTTGCTCAAGGCACACACTCTACTACTTCAGCCACAGCACCACTTCTGGCTTTTTTTTTTTTGCCAGTCCTGGGCCTTGAACTCTGGGCCTGACCACTGTCTTTGGGCTTTCTTAAGGCTGGAGCTCTACTATTGGAGCCACAGCACCACTTCTGGCTTTTATCGAAATATGGGGTACTGAGGAATTGAACCCGAGTCTTCATGCATGCTAGGCAACCACTCTTACCATTAGGCCAAGGTCCCAGCCCCATTTCTGGCTTTTTTGAGTAGCTTATTAGAGATCTGAATCTCATGGAGTTTCCTTCCTGAACTTGAGGAGCTTAGATAAATATATATATATATATATATATATACATATATATATTTTGATGAACCTGTGCTAGCCATTTGCATTGAATTTGTATTTTCTTAACTTGCCTTCCTGCTTCTGTATACTTGCTTGCTAAGACCTTGAGGAATGTAGTAACTGTTCTCGAGGTTAATCGACAACCACCCACTAGTCCTGGACCCCAGACACTCCTGGATCTGGAAAATGAGTTAACGACTCTCCGGCAGGGAGTACGCGACAGAGTACACATTCCAGACCCCCAACCACCTAGGAGTGGGACTAGAGAGAGTGGCCATCTGCACCTACAAGGTCAGACTTGTGGGGGGCCAGCAAACTGGGGCAAATGTCAACCAATCACAAGCCCGTTACCATGGAGACCCCCCTAGACCCATATCTGGCCAAAAGCCATCCTCCTAGAATCACCAAAGGCGCTCCATCCAATCAGTTCAAAGCACGACAGCCCACAAGACCACCAATGCTTAGCCTTGGCCCCTTTCCCGCTTTGTGTTGCGCCAATCATTGCTAGAAGTTTGGTATGAATTTTCCCTCCTGGTGTATTGATTTGCTGCCCATGCTTACTGGGGCCTTCCCCCTACCAAAGAATGTATAAAGGTGCTGTAATTTGGGGCTCGAGGCCTCTGGTGTGCACTCAGTTATCAGTGCGCAGAGACCCGTGCTCGAGCTCATCAATAAACGACTCATTGCAGTTTGCATTGATCTTTGGCCTCCGGCATCCTTCCGGGGGGCTTCAAGTTTCTGGGCATTATAAACTGGCTTCAAACCACGACCTCAGCCTCCTGAGTAACTAGATTATAGGTGCGAGTCACTGGTACCCAGCTTGATTTTAATCTTTAACGAATATACAGTGATTATTTATTAAAAGATCACTCTTCTCTGTAGGAAGCGAACCCCTGTTACACAAACCAGAATATAGCCAATGAGAGTTCCATTTTCTACATGTGAGTGGCCCTTGGGCCAATCAGACATCTTTCATACTCCATAACTATGCAAATTTTGCTGTAGGGAAAATAGTTGCTCCTCTCCTTTCTGCTCTCAGTCTTGATGTGTACTTGGTAGAGTTGAATCCATCATCAATAGCATGCCTAGCCAATCACAGATTTACAAGCAAACCAAATGATAGCTCTTTCATGGCCTTACCATCTCACTTTATTACTTCCCTTCTATCTTGGAAGCAAAAAAGAACACTGATCATACCCATAGTTACTTTATAATGCATCTAACTATGACTGAGCAATGAATCTTTAAGATGTTAAGACTAAGGCTAATTTTCATCACAACATATGTAAGAGTAAATTTATGGGCACAGACATGATGTATGATAAGCTGGCAGACAGTTGTCTGAAGATGAGCTTGAATAAAATTAAATGGAATCTGTCAGTGTGTATATTGACAACATGCATAGCAGAGTAACACACAAAACTATTTTACAAAGTTCACATTTCATGTGAATGAGCAAGCATGAAGAGGAGCACAGAACTCTACATGAATAATAAAGTGTCCCTTATTTAAACACTAGCTTGTGACATCAGCCTTCTGAAGCCACTTCTGATTTCTCTATTTGTCCAGCCCTACGGTTTTTCTGTAAACTCGGAAGAGAAATGAGTTCTATCTAACCCAGCTTACAAAAACACCAGCAAGCCATGTTTCACCGTAGTTACCCCACAGGGACTTCTCTTACAGCACCAGGAGTTTGCAAAGCAAACAACATGAAAGCTTCTAGCACTTTGTCCTGGAAATGAAGACATTGTTTTCTTCTTTAAAAATAAAATGTGACCACAACCTTTTATCTTTTCTGACACTAGAATGGATAAAAATAATAATAATAAAACATTTAGAGTAAGACACTGTTCCTAAAGCCTATTTTCTGCAATGCAATTTCACAAGGAACAGAACTAAGAAAAGCTATGTCAGCAAGTGTGCATCCTCTATGTAACTCTCATGAAAGTTGATTATTGTGAACTACTGAGGTTTTGGTAACATTTGCTAAGCAGGAAAACTCATGAGACTTATCTCCGATTAACTACTAGAAAACTAGAAGTGGTGATGTGCCTCAAAGTGGTAGTGTGTTAGCCTTGAGCAAAAGAGCTGAGGATCAGAAACCAGGCCTCAAATTTAAGTCTCATGACAATACAAAAATAAAACCAGGCTAGAGATGTTACACAAGTGGTAGAGTGCCAGCTGTGAGCAAGAAAGTCATTCAAGTATAAAGACACGTTCAAACATTGGTGCCAGCAAGAAAAAAAAAAAGTAATACTATATTTACTTGGAAAACAGTTGGTTCATCTGTAGGACAAAGTATCCAGACATTGTTATATTTTCAGGGAAAAGATATGAAACTCCCTCTAATATATATATTCCAATTCTGGGGCTTAAACTCAGGGCCTGAGCACTAGCCTCAGGTTTTGTCAAGGCGAGAGCTCTGCCACTTGAACTAGAGCACCACTTCTGTGTACATGATACCTAGGGATCAATCCCGGGTCATCGTGCATGCCAGAGAAGCACTCTACCATTAGGCCAAACTCCAGCCTCCTCATATATAAATATATTAAAATGATAGGTGAGCACATTGGCTCATACATGTAATCATAGCTAGTCAAGAAGCTGAGACCTGGGATCTTGGTTTGGAGTCAGCCAGGGCAGACAAATCTCTGGTTAACTACCAAAAATTGGGAAATGGAGATGTTATTGAGGAGAAGAGCACCAACCTTGAGAACAAAAGCCAACAACTCTATACCAGTACCAGCAAAAGAAAGAAAGTAAAACAAGAGTAATTATGATTATTTTAAAAATGTAACTCAATATCAAGGCATAGAACAAAATCAGGGCAGTGAGTATGGGTCGCTTTGTGAATACACATCTGTCCTCTGTGGGTTACTATGGACTTGAATGCATCTTTATTGCTGGATTACAGTGGTCCCAGAAGTTAGTTTTCTCCCAATGAAACTTGGAGTAAATGGAAATGCAAAATCGGAAAAATATTGTGGATATAAATTATAGGTAATGCAGTTGATTACCTTAAAATATGTTTACCTCAGTCAACCCACCCACATGTACCCATACACATATACCAGCACACAGAAAGACACACACACACACACACACACACACACACACACTTACACACAAACACATATACTCACTGCCCCCCCCCCACGGATTGGCTACTTGAGCATGAAAAGATCATTCATTTCCAAAATACCTATAGGAAAGGCAGATACTCATGGCTCACACCTGTAATTCCTAGCTACTCAGGAGGTTGAGAGTTGAGGATATGAAGATCTGGCTTTAAAGCCAGCTCAGGCAGGAAAGTCCTTGAGACTCCTTTTTCCTCCATTCAAACACCACAAAACCAAAAGTGGCACTGTGACTCAAGTCGTAACTCGCTAGTCTTGAGCTGAAGAGCTCAGGGACAGAGCCCAGAGTTCAAGCCCCCCAAACAACAAAAATAAACAAATAAATAAATAAATACAGGACTAATGTAGGTTGAAAAATCTGCTCAGTCTTCAATGAAGCCATATCCTAAAACACTTTGTGGATTTGTGTAATGAGGATTAATGGAAAAGAAACTGTCAGAGAATAATGAACTCTGGGTAGTACTGCAGAAAATTGTAGTTGATCCTGATCAAGGCACATTATCATTTTTTTTCAGAGTAAGGAGATTTGCACCATTTTCTTAAACAATTTTTGATATTTTTGTGTAGTCTAGTAATATCTTGTTGCTTCCCATTTCCTCCTTCCAAAATGGGTCACATATTACAGTGTGTAGCCATGGAGTCATTTTATCTTGGATAGCATATTGTTTTGATTCACAAATCTCTAAACTCAAGATTTATAGAAAATATTATGTGAAGCCTATGTTGAAATCCTAGTTTAGAGTAGGATTAGATGAAATTAAAGCCAGAATTAAAGCTGTGGTTCAAGCGGTAGAGGACCAGACTGAGGAGAAAAAGCAAAGGGACAATGCCCAGGCCCCACGTTCAAACCTCATTACCAGCATTGTGTGTGTGTGCATGTGGGGAGGGGTGTATCAAAATAGTTTATGAGAACTACATTAATATGCAAATTTTATTGTATGAAATGGATAGGATGCACTCTTTAACAGCCCTATTTTCTCCTTGAAAATGAAACCCTTGTTTGAATTTAACACAGGGAAGGTGTTTGCTCTGTATAAATAGAAATAGACAAATTTTCCATAACAAAGTCACAAAGGAAGACATACATAGACTGCAGGCTGAGCTGAAGTGGTAGAACACCTCACTAGCACGAGTGAGGCACTGGCATTAATCTCTAGTGGTGCCCACGTCCTTAAACAATAACAAAAATTTAAAGAAAAAATTTACATGTGCATTTCTTAGTACATACATTAAAAATTCACTATTACACAGAGGCATGTGCGGAGACAGATCTAGCCAGTATCCTTTTTAAAATGCAATAGAAATTCATATTCATGTAAAGATTGTTGGACACCAAAATCTGATTTTCATCACTTACTGAATATAAGGGTTTTTTTTTCAGGAGAAAAGGATTAGAAGAGAGAAAAATGTCTTAAATTATTCCCTCTTCAGTCCTTTACCAAAACCTCTTTATGTGCAATTACAATGAAAAGAGGAATTATTTTGCTTAAATTTTCACCATGTTACATCCTGTGATGGAAGATGACTCAGAAGTGAGCAGAACTGAATGGCAATTAGGGGCTGAATACTAAGTTAATCAAAGCACTCTCATATATTGCTCATTTATCCCACCACTGAGATACTGTATGAAGCAACTGTCCAAATTTTTTGAATTTATTATCCTACAGCATATTTTGCATGTGATGAGAAGATAGAAAGTATGGCAGTTTATCTCATCAGCTGATAGGTTTCTTAATTGAAAGTTTTCTTAATACAACTAATTTTAAAATGTTTATCAAATGATGAATCTTTCAGTAGTTGTGCTAGCTGGCAGGATGTCTAGTTGCAAGATTTCATTTCTTGTCATGGAAAAGTTACCAGGTCTCTTTCTATTTTCAGAGTCTGGAGGAAATGATGGATACGCTTTAAAAAAAACAGATAAATATCTCTGGGAGTAAAATGGGATTTAAAATCTATAATGAACAGTACAAGGTGACTTGAGAACATAAAATAGGACCCAAATAAGCCTTTAGGTATATGCTTGAAGAAATTTTCCATGAGGAAAGCATACCTTAAGTAAAATCTAAATGAAACATGGGAGAGAAGCAGGTGAAAAGTAAAGGGAATGAACACATTTCTAACTAGGAAAAACAACATATGTGAAAATCTGAAAATAGCAAAGAAATTGTTATCCACAGCAGTGTGAAAGGCAGATGTGCCTGGAACTGTGGAGCACAAAGAGTAACTTCAGATGATTAGACAGCTGGAAAGATCCTATATTTTACAGAGCCTCCAAGTGAGGCAAAGGATTTGATTTATATTTTCTTCCATTTCGACTGCAACTAGGAACTAATTAAAAGGTGTGTGGTGCTTCAGACAAAGACAAGAGTTGAAGGAAGAAAACTGAACAAGTTAGTAAGCTATGAAACAATATAGGTGCATTTTTGGAAGATGTATTGCATGAAATATGGAAACACTGGAGATGTTACTTTTCTTTTCCTTGTTGGATTTCAGATAGAATCAATGCCTTTCACATGCTAGTCTATCGCATTACTACTGAGCTAGGAACCCCCCACACCTAGCCTGAAGAACACCTGGATTTAATACTTATTATACTTTATTAAAATGCTGCACTTGAAAGTTGTACTTTTTTGAAAATAAGAACTGAGGATGTCTGAAAAGATAAATGAACTAGAGAATACTATGGATAAACATGGCACAAAAAACATCAAATTAAATTCTAATAAAAATTTTATCTTTTAGAACTGCCACGAAAGAAAGATAAAATTTATGATAGACTAATTGGAGAATTGATAAACCAGCAAATTAGATGACCTAAAAGAAATGGATACAGTTCTAGAAACATATCAAGACTGAACAACTAGAAAGAGAAAATCACAGTGATCAAATCCTAACAAAGTAAAGTCCAGTGATTTCACTGGGAAGTTCTTCAATGTGTTAGAAGAATTAATATGAATCTTTGCAAAATACTCCTATGAAAATTAATGGAAGAGAACACCTTCAACTCATCTTACAAGTTCACCATATCTTTAATTAAAAATAACTAGGCAATGACACTTCCAGGAAAGAAAATATAGCTTAATATTCTTGATGAATATTAAGTGGAAAAATCCTAAATAAAATATACAAATAGAATTTAGCAGCATATGGAAGGTATCACGAATCATGTCAAATGAGACTTTTTCTTGAGATTGAGGATGGTTAAATGGAAATCAATCAATGTGATATTCTACATGAATAGAATAAAGGTTAAAGTCATACAATTATCCAATAGAGTTTAAAAAGCACTTGATAAAATTCAATATTCCTTCATGATTAAAGGAAGAAAAATGCTCACAGGAAGGCAAGACTGTATGTCAATATCAAAGAGAGTAGTCTATATCTAATTATCCTCTACAATAGTGAAAATTGAAAACTTGTTCTCCAGAATTAGGACCAAGACACTCTTGCCTTATTTATTCAATATAAGTCTAGTAGTCTCAAACATAGATATTAGGAAGGAAAATCGATAAAGATACCCAGATTAGTACAAAAGAAGTTAAATTATCTCTATTTGCAATGATATAATCTTATATGCAGAAAAATCCTAATGATGCATCCAAAAACCTGTTAGTATTAATAAATAGACAAGGAAGTAGCACTAATCCTGAGCTGAAGAGCTCAGGAACAGCACCCAGGTCCAGAGTTCAAGCACCAAAACTGACCAAAAAATAAAAACAAAAACAGAACAAAACAACAATAAATAGACAAAGTTGCGAGATTAAGAGCTAAATGCAAATGCCAATAACATATCTGTAGCAGTAACAATGAACTACCCAAAAGAAAAAAATCAAGGAAACAGTCCCATATAATAAATAGTAGGAATAAATCTAACCAATGACATGAAAGAACTATACACTAGAACCTATAAAGTATTCATGAAAGAGATTGAAATGTTAACAAAATGGAAATATAGGGGACAAGAGTTTGGCTTAGTTGGTAGAGTGCTTGCCTAGCATGCACGAAGACCGGGGTTCGATTCCTTGATACCACATATGTAGAAAAAAGCTGGAAGTGGTGTTGTGGCTCAGGTGGTAGAATACTAGCCTTGAGAAATGTCCAAGGACAGTGCTCCAGCACTGAGGTCAAGCTCCATGACTGGGAAAGAAAATGGAAATATAGCTAATATTCATGGATTGAAGTAAAAGTACATAAGCATTAAAGTGTCTATACTCCTCAAATGAGTCAACAGATGCAATTCATTTTACCAATTTTAAAGACTTTTATTTAAGATATTACATTTTTCAATTACAGTATAGTTTTTTTTTGTAAAGTGCAATGTTAATATTTTTCCCAGTGTACATGCTCAATGTTATTTTTATCAAAGTCCACATGATACTTTTCACAAAGGAAATAAATTATACAATTTACATGAAGCCACTAGAGAAAGAAAGATCTAAAGCAATCTTGAACAAAAGGGACAAAATTAGGAGCATTAGACTGCTAAATTTAAAACTTTCAAAATTTCTATAGCAATCAAACTTTCAAGGTTCTGACCTAAAAGCAGATATATAATCACAATACAGCTTTCATAGAAATGTATTTGTGCATTTATATCTATTGATCTTTCACACAGTTAAGATTTCATGATGGAAGAAGTTAGTTTCTTCACTAAGTGGTGTTGAGTAGGTTGAATATTCATATATGGAAAAATTGAACTCTGACCTAACTCCAGTTCCAAAACCAGCCCAAAATGTAATGCAGCACCTGAAATGGTAAAAAAACTGCCAGAAATATGCAGAGGGGAAAGTTTATTTTTAAAACGTACTTTGTTGGGCCAGGAGTTCGGCCTAGAGTAGAGTGCTTGCCTAGCATGGAGGAAGACCTGGGTTTGATTCCTCGGTACCACATACATAGGGGGAAAAAAGCCAGAAATGGTGCTGTGGCTCAAGTGGTAGAGCTCTAGCCTTGAGAAAATCCAAGGACAGTACCCAGGTCCTGAGTTCAAGGCACAGGACTGACAAAAAAATAAATTAATTAATTTAAAAAAATAAAAGAACTTACAGTTAGTGGCGGAGGGGTGGGGGTGGAGGGAGGGCAATGGGGACCAAGACATGTGAAAGGGTATCAATATATGTGAATTAATGCACCTTCTATCTGGCAAATATCATGTAACCCTTTTATTAATTAAAATAAAAAATATAAAAAAGAACATTCAGTTAGAAAGGTGATGATGCACCCTACAGAGAGTAGAAAATATTTTCTTACCATGATTCTCTGAGGGGATAATGTCTGAAACATATACTCCTTGGTTACATTAATTATGTAATAACCAATACAACATATTAAGATTCAACACTCTTTAACTTAACATTTCTCTTGAAAATATTTTCTAGGTTGCACCATACATATTCCCTATTCCCCACTCAGAAGTAGA
The DNA here is from genome assembly GCF_031878675.1 of Megascapheus bottae. Lineage (NCBI taxonomy): Eukaryota > Metazoa > Chordata > Mammalia > Rodentia > Geomyidae > Megascapheus > Megascapheus bottae. Next base: position 50,184,322 of record NC_143509.1, read on the forward strand.
TGTTGGGATAGTAGTAATATTCAAACAATAACATCATAGGACCAAAGAACACAAAACCCAAGCCAGTACCCATAGCTCATGAATATAATCCTAGCTAAGCAGGAAGCTGAGTTTTGAGGATAGAGGCTCAAACAAAGCTAGGACAGAAGTCCATGACACTCTTATCAGCAATAACCAGCAAAAGAGTGGGGCTGGAGGTGTGGCCCAGGTTGTCCACTGCAAGCCATGAGCAAAACAGTAGCACGAGAGCCTCAAGAGCTATCTGCCTCTTGTGGATGAAATTTTGGTATGTCCTGTGTGGACAATGGAGGTGGTTGGTGGTTCTCTTTTATCTTTTGAGTACAGATCAGATGAATTATTCTGACAAATAGTATACTTTAGTCAATTCACAAAGGAACCTGATTTATGAATGGATGAGAAAGCCACAGGGCACTAGAACCAGATTGGCAAAGATGATAGAACTCCCATAGACACAGAGATTACTTGAAAATTGGAGTCTGTCTGCTCTTATTTCCTGATTTGCCTGCATTACTTTTGACATTGGAACAAGGCATATTTTCTCAAATGGACTTCGTGACATTCACATTTGCACATCTTTTCACTCTAATACTCATTTCTTTTCCATTACCAAGGAGCAGACTGTCACATTAACAACCCAAGTGTCAGATCGCACATGAAAACATTTGCACTCTACCATAGGAAATCACACATGCATCACAGAAACAATGTGATCTGAAAAGGTGACTTTTCTCAAGCTTCCTCCCCCGCCTCCCGTATCTTGGGCTGGCATTAAACTGTAGTCTTCCTACATTAGCTTCCTGATTGCTGAGATTACAGATGCATAACAGTGTCCCTTTTAAACTATTTTTTAAAATATTCTTTTTATTGTAATTAAAAGAAGGGTTACATTATATTCACAAGATAGAAGGTGCATTACTTCATAAACATTGATACCTGTTCTCATGTTTTGGTCCCCATTTCCCTCCCCACCTCTGCCCCTCATCTTATTTTCCCTCCTTCCCTATCCTATTTAAATAACCAAAGAAACATATATACAATATACCAGATAACAAGGTAAGATACTGTAACAACATGAGATAACCAAGAGACAACAAAAGAGATGAAAAATAACAGCACATTAAGAACACATTATGACTCTTGTTTCCATATTCAAATATTTTTAAAGAAAAATAAACACGAGATAAAATTGAAAAAGGAATTTATGCCTATTGTAGATAACTGGAGTCTAATAATTACATGTGCATATATATATTATTGTCAGTGTAACGTATAGAGGGGTTACAGTTACATTTGCCAGATAGTCGGTGCATTGCTTCTCCCTCATTGATACCCCTTCTCATGACTTTGTCCCCATTTCCCTCCCTGCAACTTCTCCCATTCATCCTGTTTTCCCTCCTTCTCTTTCCTATTTCAAATAATCAAATAAACATATATGTAATATACCAGGTAACAAAGTCAGATACAGTAACAGTATGAGCTTAACCAAAGTGCAACAAAAGAGAAGAGAAATAACAACACTAAGAACAACAATCACATAAGATAAAGCTCTTGTTTGAGCAGTAAAAGACAAAACACTTAGCTCCCATATAACCCAGCAATTCCTCTCCTTGACATTTATCCAAACATACAGAAACAAGGACATACTAAAGCCATTAGCACAATGATGTTCACTGCAGCACTATTTACCGTAGAAAAGATATGGAACCAACCCAGATGCCCCTCAGTTGATGACTGGATTAACAAGATGTGTTATTTATACACAATGGAATTCTATGTTGCCATCAGAAAGAACGACATTGCACCATTTGAAAGGAAATGGAAAGACTTGTAAAAAATAATATTAACTGAAGTAAGCCAGAAACAAAGGAACATAAGCTCAATGATTTTTCTTATTTGTAATAATTAGTACACATCGAGGACTCTACTAGCACAAAACCTAGGTACATAAAGTCATATAGGATAAGACTAAATGAAAGAATCTCTTCTACATTTAAATATATTAATGAAGTATGGGCCTATGTAAATCCATAAATTTTCTAATATGAATAAACCATGCATTTCATAAATATTTTCTATATTTATTCACTCAATAATCTCAAAGATTATGACTCATGTATGTTATAAATTCTTTATATTTCTTGGAAAAGTGGAGGAATTATTTTTAGGGATTATTCAAACATATTTTATGACCCATTTACATAATAAAAGTACATTTAGGGCCGGGAGTTTGGGTAGAGTTCTTGCCTAGCATTCACAAAGACCTGGGTTCGATTACTTAGTACCACATACATAGAAAAAAGCTGGAAGTGGTGCTGAGGCTCAAGTGGTAGAGCACTAGCCTTGAGAAAGTCCAAGGACAGTGCTCAGGGCCTGAGCTCAAGCCCAGGACTGGCAAAAAAAAAATACATTTATTCATTATTTGTCTTTTATCTTTCAGCATACTTTTTTGTTCATCAGCTCCTGAGAGGAAACTCATGGACAAAAAAGGAGACCTTTTTTTCCCCTAAATTCCTTATTCTTTCTCCTTTTGTCAGAAGAACTTAACTCCATTCTTATCAATGATTTCTGGGTGTGCACTTAATTTGCATCACTCAGTCTTCAACACAACAGTCATATTTGTTGCAACCAATGTGCTTTTAAGCAAAAAGCAGAAACACTCATGAAAAATACCAGTAAGACACTGAAATCACATGAAAGTTCTGTTTGCAATTGAGGAAAATAATAACACAGCGTGAAGCAAAAAGTTGAGGAGCTACCTGTCTCTTCACAACTGATAAAGATTTACTAAAAGACAGAGGATGTAGCTCAGGGGTTGAAAACTAGCTTAACAAGTTCTAAACTAATTTGAATACTTAGGATGAGAGCAGCTTAGAAACATTATTGAGGGAGCTGGAGACAGTAACAGAGCTTGCATTTTTGTTTAACTTTTTTGGTCTTACCACTTAAGCTATACTTCCACTTCTGGGATTGTTTTTTTCCTTTCTTGTTAATTGCCAATGTGTCTCACAGATATTTCTGCTCTAGTAGGCTTTGAATGGTGATCCTTACATCTCAGCCTCATGAAGGGCTAGGATTACAGGCGTGAGTCACCAGCATCCAGCTCAGAAACATTTGTTTAGAGTGAAGGAAACTTAATTTCTTCCCCTCAGAATAGGATTATATTTAGGAGTAGCCAAGCAAAACATGAAGTTCTGCCATGTAACCTTTTAAAACATATTTCTGTGTAACCTTTTAAAACATATTGTACATCAATGGCACCACTATATCATTTCTGCTATTGATACACATATGAAGCTAACACTATTCTCTGAATCCTTGGATGTTTCTTCACAACATCTTTGTTTTACCCCATTATCTTTCTAATATTTCATAATACCACAGTTAATTATCATTTGTTTTTCTGGGGAAAAAATGCCTACCCTTTTATTTATAAAGAAAATATAGAATAAAACTCCCTTAACACCTTCACTCCCACCCATCCCTTGACATCCTGCTGTTATACCATTCAAATTACTATTTCTTTCTTAGAAGAGTTGGTTTATATTGGACCAAAAATTAAATTATCACATTTAGCTTGATCTCCTCCCTTGAGAATACTTTTTGACTTTGACAACACTACATTCTTGCTCTTGCTCTTTAAATCATCTAGTGTGGCAAAATTCTTGTCGCCATAAAAATCACATTTGGGAGAGATATTGTACATCATTTATGCAGAATTGTACTCTTTTCTAAACAGAAAACATGGATTTACAAAAAGAAATGGAAGATTTAAAATAATAACTTCATCTTGAACAAAAAATACCACAATGTTCCCAAATGAAGAAACTAATTATAAGATTAACAAGTGGAATCTGAAGGGAAGGAATGTATGGGAAATCAAAATTAGATATGGGGTAGAAAAGAAATAATAGAAAATCTACTCTCCAAGAAAAAATATGAACACTGGCAAAAGCAAAAAAATTAAAAGCTCTCAAAATCATTTTTCTATAGCAATATGTACAATAAATAACTGGATCTCAGCAATCACAGTAAGCTCCCTACCATTATGTTTGGGCCAAATTTTGTCCTCCTTTCCTTGTCCCACAGCGGCCTTGAAAGTCAACAACTTTACAACATTAGGAGATGTAAAAGCTTCAGCTGCAAAGCTGATAGAGAAGGAGGAGGAGGTCTGCTCATTCCAGAGCCCTGGCCCTACCCAAGCATTATTATTTGACCTCTCCAACATCTCACCAAGAAATTTCACGCCCTACAGCTTGTCCTCATTTAACCTGGCTTAGAACTTATTCTGTGTGAACAGCCCTATTTCCCCAACATTTTTCAAAACAATTGATGGCATGCATTGTAACACTGCAGCTGCATGAGATAATGATAATGGATGGGGTCTACAGAAAAAGAATCTGACTGAAAATAGAGAGGGGAAATATTCATGAGGCTTTTAAAAATCGTTGTCATGAACTTGGGAAACTAAAGGCATGTGATTGACTACAACTGTTACTCTTAACGAAGGCCCGAGGAGACACTAACTTTTTTTTATGAAAGAATTTATTAACATTGATTTTTACATCATATTTCAAATGACATGTTTAACAAATAAGTATTCAAGAAGGGAATCTCTATATGCAATCTATATACTGGCAATTAGATTTTAGAACAAAATCAAAATTAGGCTTAGGGTTTGTGTGTCATAGATACAAAATAATCTATGTAATAAAACATTATATCTATAGAGTCATAAGTTTTTATGTCTATATAGTTGTGTTTATATTTCCAGTACCATGTCCATAGCATTGGGTATGTAACTTTTAATTCCTTGCTCTTGTATTGTTTGGATCTAATAGCCATGTATTAAGGATACCATGAAATTTTTGTTCCTTTGGTCTTGACTTGTCTCATTCAAAATGATTCGCTCTAGATTCATTCACTTCCTTGCAAATGCCATTATTTTATCTTGTCTGTTGGCTATGTAGAATTCCATTGTGTTTATATACATATACATATACATATATATATATATATATATATCACATTTTCTGTATCCATTCATCTGCAGTAGGGCATCTGGATTGTTTCCATCGCCTGGCTATTGTGAATAGTGCAGATGAACCTAGCTGAGCAGGTGTCCTTATCATATCTTGAGTTATGATGTTCAGGGTTGATTCTCAGAAGTGGTATGACAGGATCATAGGGAAGGTCAATTTTCAGTTCTTTAAGAAACCTCCACACTGTTTTCCAGAGTGGCTGAACTAGTTTACAGTCCCACCAGCAGTGTAGTAGGGTTCCTTTTTCTCCACAACCCCGCCAACGACTGTCATTTTCTGAGTTCAAAATCTTGACCATTCTTGTTGGGGTAAGGTGGTATCTTAGGGTTGCTTTTATTTGCATTTCCTTTATGACCATGGATGATGAGCATTTTCTCATGTGCTTTACTTCTATTTTAATCTCTTCTTCTGATAAGTCTCTCTTTAGTTCCCTTGCCCATTTAGTGAATGGTTTGTTGGGTTTGGGGGGTATTAGTTTCTTGAGTTCCCTGTATACACTGGATATTAAGCATTTGCCTGATGTATTATTGATAAATATCTTTTCCCAGTTGGTTGGCTGTCTCTCTATTTCAGTGGCTATGCTTTTACCTGTGGAGAAATTTTTATTTTTAGGTAGTCCCATTTATCGAGTCTCTCTCCAATCTGTTGTGACCCTGGGATTCTGTTCAGGAAGTTTTTGCCTATGCCTATGAGTTCCAGTGTCTCTCTTACTTTATCATGTAGCAGTTTCATGGTTTCCGGTCTGACGTTGAGGTCTTTGATCCACTTTGAGTTAATGCTTGTACATGGCGAAAGGCTAGGGCCAATTTTTAATTTTCTGCATGTGGCTGCCCAGTTTTTCCAGCACCAATAATTTAATAGACTGTGTTTGTTCCACTGTATATCTTTGGATCTTTTGTCAAATACAAGTTGACTATAGGTATGTGGTTCTATTTCTGGATCTTTTATTCTGTTCCATTGATCTTCTGGTCTATTTTTGTGCCAATACCATGCTGTTTTTGTTATTATGGCTCTATAGTAGAGTTTGAAGTCTGGTATTGTAATACCACCAGCATTGCTCTTTTTGCCTAGAATTATTTTGGCTATTCTAGGTCTTTTCTTGTTCCATATGAACCTTTGGATTGTATCTACTATTTCAGTAAAGAATGTCTTTGGGAGTTTGGTGGGGATTGCATTGAATTTGTATATAAATTTTGGCAATATGGCCATTTTCCCTCTATTGGTTCTCCCTATCCATGAGCATGGGATGTCTTTCCATTTCCTAGTGTCCTCTTTAATTTCTTTTGTTAAGCTTTTACACTTTTCATTAAATAATTCCTTTACATCTTTGGTTAGGTTAATTCCTAAGTATTTTCTTCTTTTTGGGTCTATTGCAAATGGGATCATTTTCTTGATTTGGCCCTCTGTCTGTGTATTGTTGGCGTATAAGAAGGCTACTGACTTTTGAAGGTTCATTTTGTGTCCTGCCACTTTGCTAATGTGTTTTATTAATTCTAGGAGTTTGGGAGTAGAGCTTATTGGGTCACACAAGTAGAGGATCATATCATCTGCGAATAGGGATAGTTTAATTTCTTCTTTCCCTATGTGGATCCTTTTTGATGTCCTTTTCTTGCCTTATGCTCTGGCTAAGGGTTCCAGCACTATATTGAAGAGAAGTAGAGAGAGTGGGCATCCCTGTCTAGTTCCTGATTTTAAGGTATATGGTTCCAGTCTTTTACCATTTAGTGTAATACTGGCTGTAGGTTTGTCTTATATGGCTTTAATTATTTTAAGGAATGTACCTCTTATTCCTATTTTTTTCTAGTGCTTTCAACATGAATGGATGTTGTATTTTGTCAAATGCCTTCTCTGCGTTCAGAGAAATTATGTGATTCTTGTCCTTAGCTCTATTGATGTGATGTAGTATATTGATTGATTTGCGAATGTTAAACCAACTTTGCATCTGTGGAATGAAGCCTACTTGATCGTAGTGTATAATTTTTTCAAAAAATTTGTTTCTGTGTTTAGTCTTTTGAGGAACTGCCATACTGCTTTCCATAGTGGTTGAATGAGTTTGCACTCCCACCAACAGTGTAGTAGTGATCACTCCTGGCCACATCCCCTCCAGCATCTGTTGTTATTAGTTTTCTTGATCCTGGCCATTCTAACTGGAGTGAGGTGGAATCTTAGAGTTGTTTTGATTTGCATTTCTTTTATGACCAGAGATGTCGAGCATTTCTTCATGTGTCTATAGGCCATTCTTATTTCTTCTTCAGAGAAGAAATGAGCCGTTGGCTCATCTTTTAATGGATGGTTGTTACTTTGGAGTGATTCAATTTTTTGAGCTGTTAATATATTTTAGATATGAGGTCTTGGTCTGTTGTATGGTTGGTGAAGATCTTCTCCCACTCTGTAAGCTTCCTAATTAATTTACTAGCTATGTCCTTTGCCATACAAAAGCTCTTCAGTTTAATGCAGTCCCACTTATCCAGCCTTTCTCTGATTTGTTGTGATTCTTGGTCCTTATTAAGATTGTCCCTTGGTTATCTCATATTGTTACAGTATCTCACTTTGTTACCTGATATATCGGATATATTTGTATTTGGTTATTTGAAATTGGATAGGGAAGGGGGAAAAACAAGATGAGGGGTGAGGGTGGGGGGTAGGGAAATGGGGATCAAGACATGTGAAAGGGTATCAATGTATGTGAATTAATGCACCTTCTATCTGGCAAATATCATGTAACCCTTCTATTAATTACAATAAAAATATATATGAAAAATTTTTTTCTGGATTCTGTTGGCTAGTATTTTATTGAGGAGTTTTGGGTCTGTGTTCATTAGAGAGATAGGTCTGTAGTTTCTTTTTTTGTTGGGTCTTTCCCTGGTTTGAGGATGAGAGTAATAGCAGCTTCATAAAATGAGTTTGGTACTGCTCCTTCTGCTTGTATTTCTCAGAAGAGTTTCAAGAATATAGGTGTTACTTCATCTTTAAACGTCTTGTAGAATTCCACAGTGAAACCATCTGGACCTGGGCTCTTTCTGGTTGGCATTTCCCTGATTGCTTTTTCAATTTCATTATATGAGACTGGTTTGTTCAATTTGTGTACCTCATCGTTGTTCAGTGTGGGTAGCCTATATTTATTTAAGGAATCATCCATTTCTACTAGATTTTCTTGTTTCTTTGAATAAAGGACCTGGTAGTACTTATTCACAATGGACTGAATTTCTTGGATATCGGTTGTGATTGTTCACATGGGGTCTCTAATCTTGTTTATTTGAGTCTCCCCTCTTCTTTTTTATTGATTAATCTTGCCAGGGGTCTGTCAATTTTGTTGATGCTTTCAAAGAACCAACTTTTTCTCATTTTATTTTTGTTATTTCTATCCTTCTAGTTGTTTTAGAATTACCTTTTTCTTGCTTCTCTTGATATTTCAATTTCTTTTTTAGTTTATTTACATGCTCTTCTTCTGTCTTTGTACTATGGGCTCCTACTGCAATAAATTTGCCACTGCCTTTGCTGTGTCCCATAAGTTCTTTTGTGATGTCTCTTGATTTGTCATTACATTCAAGAAAGTTTTGAATTTCTTCTTTGATCTGATCTGTAACCCAGGAATTATTCAGAAGTGTGTTGTTCAGCTTCCAAGTATTTGAATGTTTTTTTGACTTTTACTGTATTCTTTATAACTAGTCTGACTGCACTGTGATCAGATAGAATGCATGAGATTACATCAGTCCTCTTGTATCTGCTCAAGTTTTCTGTATGAACTATTATATGATCTATTTTGGAGTGTGTTCCATGTGCTTCTGAGAAAAATATAAAAAGTTTTGCCGTTGGATAGAAGACTCTGTGTATATCTCTTAAGCCAAGCTGGGCTATAGTGTCATTTAAGTCAATGATGTCTTTGCTTAAATTTTGTTTAGTTGACCTGTCATTTGGTGAGAGTGGCGTATTGAAGTCTCCCACTATGACTGTGTTTGAGTCTATCTTGTTCTGTAATTCTAAGAGAATTTGCTTGATGTGTTTGGGTGCACCTGTATTGGGGGAATAAATGTTTATAATTGTAATATTGAGGATATGGATTGTATCCTTTACTAATATATAGTGGCTGCCTTTATCTTCATGTACTGATTTTACTGTGAAGTTAATTTTGTCAGAGATTAAGATTGCTACTCCTGCTTTTTTGAATGGTGTGTTTGAGAAGACATTAACTATTAACATCCTCTTGAAATGAAGGGACTCAGAATAATCATCATGATCATGGAAGCTGAGAATATTGGTTACACACATGTTCTACTTTCAAAACACTGCAAAGCTACCCTAATTACATGAGCCTAAGAGCAATTCAGTGTGGTACTAAATCAGAAGCAGCACATGAGTCAATGCAATGCACCTGATAGTTCAGAAATAAAATCATACATTTGCTCATACATTTGGTTTGATCTGAGAGTATTTCAAGGGGGATCATAATCTTTCCAATAAATGGTACTAGAACAACTAGATATTCACTTGCAAACAATGAAGTTAGACCCTGATCTCAAATTATATAAAAATTAATCAAAAATTGATCAGAGACAACTGTAAAAACTGAAAGTACTGGAAGAAAACAGGAGCAAATCTTTGTGGTCTTTGATTAGGCATAGTTTATGTCCCAAGATATGACTCCAAAATCATAAGTAATAATAATAAAATACAAAGAATGGAAACAAGAGTTTTGTTTCTTTGTTCTCTCTCTCTCTTTCTCTCTCTCTCTCTCTCTCTCTCTCTCTTCTCTGTCACTGTTTTTGATTTCTGTACTTTTTGTCTTGTGTGTGTATGTTTATCTGTTTAAAGGATGATAAGGAGAAGCACAGAAATGGTAGGAAAAATGGTGAACAAATGTATCAGTAATACTCGGTAGGCACTATGCTGAAAATGAACAATGTAACTGTGTGGAGCGGGAGCTGGCAGTGGAAAAGTGGGAGAAAACTAAGGAAGAGGTGACACTGTTCAAAAAGAAATGTATTCATGACATGACCTATGTAATCATAACCCCTCTGTATATCACCTTTGCAATAAAAATTTTTAAGAAGAATTAAAGTATTGAACTATATCTGATTTAAAACTTCCATGTTTTAGGTAAGACCATTAAGAAACTGCAAAGATAGTCAATGGATTTATGAGTTGCTTGTCTCATAAAGGCTTCTATCTTGTGTTTATATAAGTAGTCACCATAACTGAACATTTTCTGATTGCTATCAATTCTTTTTTTTATTTCCCATATATAGAGGGGTTACAGTTATATTAGCCAAATAGAGGGTGCATTACTTCTCACACATTGATATCCCTTCTTATGTTTTTGTCCCCATTTCTCTCCCAGTACTTCCACCCCTCATGTTTCCCCTCCTATTTCAAATAATCAAGTACACATCTATATAATTTACCAGGTAACAAAGTGGGATACTGTAACAATATGAGATTAACCAAAGGGCAGCAAAAGAGAACAGAGAAAAACAAAATACATAACGAATAACAGTCACTTATAATTAAGCTCTGGTTTCCATGTCCTGGGAGGTACATTTATTTGGCCTCATCCTATGTGGCCTTACGTATCTAGGGTTTCAGCTATTGTAATACTTTGCTAGGACAGTCCTAGATGTGTACTAATTATTACAGATGGGGGAAACCATTGAGCCTATGTTCCTTTGGGTCTGGCTTACTTCACTTAATATGATTTTTTCCAAGTCTTTCAATTACAAATGGTGCGATGTTGTTTTTTTCTGATGGTGTCATAGAATTTCATTGTGTATAAATATCACTTCTTGACAAATGGGACGGCATTAAATTGATTGCTATCAATTCTTATAGAAGACAATTTTAGGGAGCATACTGTATTTCACTTCACTAATGCATAATAATAACTTCAACTACATTGTAGTATAACATGATACCCATTGATCAGCCTTCTCATATGCTTCTTTCTTCACAGTACTCTCCAGCTGGAATAACCAGAATTCTATTGTTAGCACATCGTGTTATATATCACTTAATATCTTTATAGTCCATAAAAGTGATGTCATAGGGACATGTCTTTCTGTATCTAAATTATTTCACTTACATAAATATTTCTAATTCTATGGTGTTGAAAGTAACAAAGTTTCATAGTTTTTGCTGTTGAATTGTATTTCATTGCATATTTGAACTACATTTTATTTATCTATTAATCAGTTAATTGCCATTTAGACATTGTGAAAAATGCTTCAGTAAGAACAGAAGACCAGATTCTTTTTACATATTGATTTAAACTTGCTTTAGATGTATATCCAATTGAGGGATTGATGGAGCATACAAAGATTCTATCTTTGATTTTGATGACACTCATACTGCTTTCATATTTCCACTAACAATGTACTTTGGCCTGCTTTATTCTATATCCTCACCATTACAGGTTTATCCCCTGTCTTTTAATAATAGCATTATTGAATGAGGTGGACTGACACCTCATTATCATTTTAGCTTGTATTTCCTTAATTATATAAGATGCTAAGGATACTTGTGTATACAAGGTGGCCATTTATATTATTCTTATTCTTATTGTTATTATTCTTATTGCCAGTCCTAGGGCTTGAATTCAGGACTTGAGCATGGTCCTTGGGCTTTCTCAAGGCTAGCACTCTACCATTTGAGCCACAGCATCACTTCTGGAATTTTCTATGTGTGTGATACTGAGGAATTAAACCCAGGGTTTTGTATAGGCAAGCACTCTTTCACTAGGCCACGCTTCTGGCCCTCATATATTATTTTCTGAGGAATCTCTACAACTCTTGCCATTAAAAAATCAGAATATGTTTTATTTTGTTTTTGAATTCTTCATGTTTCTTATAAATTTTGAATGTTAGTCACCTTGCTAGGAAAAAAAAAATGTGTGTGTTGCCATTCATGTTATCTCCACCTTGTTCATTATCACATTTGTTGAATAGATGCCCTTCAGTCTGATGTAATCTAATTAGTCTATTTTGCTTTTTGTTTACTGTGACATCATATTCTGCATATTTCTATCCTGTAAAGGATTTCCTCTGTGTTTTTTCTAGTGATTTCCTAATTCCATATCTTATAGCTAAATGTTCAACATACTTTGGGTTGCTTTTTAGTAAATGGTGGAGAGATAGAGTTCTAAATTCATTCTGCTGCATGTGTATATCCAATTTTTCCATCATGATTTATTTTAAAGATAATCCACTGATGTTTGTTATTAGTACCAGTGACTACAGATGTGCTGGTTTAATTCTAGCATCTATATACTGTTCCATTTGTATTCTGTCTATTTTTAGGTCCATATCATGTTGTTTTGATTACTACAGGTGTGTATATGTTTTGAAGTTATGTAACGTAAGGTCTACTGCTTCACTCTTTTTGCTTGAGATAGAATTGGCTATCTAGGGTTTATAAACAAAGAAATATCCTTAATGTACTTTGCATTTTATATATAGTTGAGTTCTTTATGTGTTTTTGTCAATTACATATTAGGGTCACAAACAATACTTTAAATGGTAGGACCAAATGGATTATAGGAAAATACAAGACGCAAAATATCAGATCACATTACACATAATAATGGTAGAAGTATTTGTAGGAAACAGAAGTTTTCATCTTCTGTCTCTCTGTCCCTTACCACTTTGGTCCAGAGTTAAATATTTTCATTTCTGTTGTACACAGCCAACTTAAATACACATTCATAATAATCTGCTTTTAGCAGTTAGTCTTTTTTTTTGCCAGTCCTGGGCTTGAGCTCAGGGCCTGGGCACTGTCCTTGGACTTTCTCAAGGCTAGAGCTCTACCACTTGAGCCTCAGCACCACTTCCGCCTTTTTTTTTCTATGTATGTGGTACCGAGGAATCGAACCCGGGTCTTCATGCATGCTAGGCAAGAACTTTAACCACTAGGCCAAACTCCCAGCCCCAGCAGTTCGTCTTTTGGGATCCCTTGGTTTTGGATTATATCTTAATTTAATCTATTTTTGAGCAAGGTAGAATTTTGTAACTGTCTATAAAATCCTTATCAGAATTGCTCGAGAAATTATAACTTCTGTTATTTGCACTACATATTACTTATGTAATTTCTTTTGGGAAATTTAGCATAATGACAACATTATAGAACGTGGTTTTGTGTGCGGTATTGAAGAAATTATCATGAACATTGGCCTCATCAAGGAAGGTGCTTTGAAAGAGATTATTCAGAGTTACAAGAAAAGTAAATGATGAATATTGTTGTCAAAACCCAGAGTGAGACATTATTTCATAATTTCTTCAGGTCTCTGCAAAGGAATTTCCCTATGCATATTCCGTTAGACCAGGTCTTCCAGACTTGGCTGCTATTCATGAGCAGCAGCTATCAGAGTGTTAGAAGGGGGTCCAGGGGTTCCCCTGTGAGAGGGTGTTGTTTTGTCCATGTCTGCACAAGGTACCTTGTGACATGGAGGTCTTTCCCTGGAGTGTTACCTATTCTGGGAGCCACCTACATCCTCATGAATATTTCAGATCTGGAGCTGGCAGTGCCAGCTGTGTCCCACACAGGGAAACAATGCATAATGAATTACTGCTTCTGCTTTCCTCCCCCTCTGCTCCACAAACAAACACGGGATGCCTCTCTGATTTACTTTTCTAGAATGCATGCCAGCAAGGGAAAGCACAGCAGACTGCCTAGTTCAGCAATTCTCAGGGATTTCACAGTCACATTTTATTAGTTTTTCCTCACTAAATCCAGTGACATTCACCTAGCTGACTTTCTTAATAGGAAAATCAGATTTCTGGACATTATACTTAATGTAGAAAAAGAATATAAGAACTATGAAATTAGAACTCCTGATTTCTGGCTTTGCCAATGACAATTTTGGGATTGCTCAGGCGCAACTATGTTTCCCAATCTGGTTATTTGTTTTCTTAACAGGAATAAACTCACTTTTACTCCTTCATGGGATGTAAAAACTATAGAGAAAATATTATCATATAGAAATACTGGCAAGTGATAATGAATTAAGGGGGAAGCCTCAGAGAACGGTGTAACCTTGAGTAGATCGTGCATTTTTAATTTTATGTGTTCTCTAGAATGTAGAGAAAATAATATTCCTACAGAAAGGTCATGCTAAGGAATAAATGGGTCAATGAGTGTATGTAATTTAGAAGTGTCCCTATATAGTAGATTTCCAGTAACAGTTCTTACTGAAGAAACACATAAACATTCAGTATTCTGTTTTAAGATCTCCTACGGGTTATAAAGATGTACACTGCTGCAAGACAAAAATGTTTCTATACAACGCTTAGAACATTTTGATGGTGGGAATTAAACGCTCCCAGGCTTAAAAGGAGGCTTAAACCTACAGGATCAAATGTGACCCATATTTCTTTTCAGTCCTGAGCAAACTCCTACTTTGGTTCTCTGCTGAGGAAAGCCCTCTATGATGAGTGTTTGATGATCTGTCGCTCTGCTTACTGCTATGTCAGCTGAATTTTTCTGAGATCTATTTTACCAGGTAACTTGCTAACTCATGTTATTATATTTTACAATTCTTCCAGGACATTGGTCCTTGGGATATTGTTGGCAAAATTTCCATTCCCTAAACTTCTTAATGATACAATAATGTTCATGAACAAAAGAAAGAATGTATGTTAAAAGGAAAAGTTTTATTATGCAGGTTGTATATAAACAGTGATAAACAGAGTGTACTTTAGGTGTGTATATATTTATTTCTCTATTTAATAATTATCATCCCTACATTTCCTATGTGGGATGGAAAGCATTCCTGAATTTTAAGGATTCTTATTTGTTTATTCTTTTATTTTTCTCCAGAATTCTAGAGTTTTTATTAGGAAATGTAAAGACATAGGCTATATATTTTAATTCAAATAATTCATTCCCATCTGCCTTTCTTTCCTTGGACTGTTTATTGATTTTGACCTTGCAAAAATCATTTAGGCAAGGCAGGGCTTTGGATGTGGAGAAGGGCCTGCAAGTGGTATTGACATTTAAATTCTACCACTTGATCCACACCTTTACCCTTTCTATGATTTTGTACATCTTCACATAGCATCTTGTGTTTTCACCAAGGTTTGTCTCAGATAATAATCCTCCCAAATCTCTACTTTACCAATAGATAGGATTACATGTACCACCATACCCAGCTTCTTTGAGTTTACAGATTTTTGAATAAAGGGAGGCATACATAGTTAGAATAAGATCAAAAAGAAAAAAAATCCTGAACCAGAAAGGTCCAAATGCAAATGCAATTATAAGATAGCATCCATGTTTCTTACTATGGAAGAAAGTTAACAGTGAAACAAATGAGTAAGAAACTCAGCGATAAGTAAAAGTTTGGAATATCAGTGAGATATGAGGGGAGGGAGACTGGAATAGAGGAAAATATTTAGAAAACAGGCAGGTGGACAGTGCAGAGGTGAGAGATAGTCAAGCATTGAATGACTTCAATAGCTCTTGGTCATTGGATGTGGTTTTTGGTTTCTTTGTTCACTAAATTGGCAAATGCTTGCAAGACAGACATTTCTGGGGTATGTCTACAAAGGGAGCTGCCAGGAATCAATAGTATTTTTTTCATATATTTTATTGTAATTAATAAAAGGGTTATATTATATTTGTCAGATAGAAGGTGCATTAATTCACATACCTTGATACCCTTTCTCATGTCTTGGCCCCCATTTCCCTTCCCCACACCCCAACGCTTCATCTTGTTTTCCCCTATCGAATTTCAAATAACCAAATACAAATATAGCCAATATATTCTTACAGGATAAAGAAGCAGAACTTTTTTTTTTTTTTGCCAGTCCTGGGGCTTTACCCTACGGCCTGAGGACTGTCTTCGGGCTTTCTCAAGGCTAGCACTCTGTCAGCTGATCCACAGAATCACTTCAGCTTTTTCTTTGTGTGTGGTACAGAGGAATCGAACCCCAGTCTTCGTGCATGTTAAGAAAGCACTCTACCACTAGGTCAAACTCCTGTTCAAGAAGTAGAACTTTTTTAATAGAGAAAGTCTGATAACATTTTTCTGTATAAACAAAACCAGAATAAAATTAGACCAATCAGGGCTGGGAGTTTGGTCTAGTGGTTAAAGTGCTTGCCTAGCAAGCACAAAGACCAGGGTTTGATTCCTTGGAACCACATATATACAAAAAAAAAAAAAAAAGCCGGAAGTGGTGCTGAGGCTCAAGTGGTAGAGCTCTAGCCTTGAGAAAGTCCAAGAACAGAGTTCAGGCCCTGAGCTCAAGCCCAGGACTGGCCAAAAAAAAAAAAAGTTAGACTAATCAATTTTTAATTTTATTGTTTCTACAACACTTCCATAATTGCTAGTAGACATGATATGGCCAAAACTTTTTGATATATATTCATTTTGCATTCTGGCCTTTATTTGATACTCTGGCTCATTTCTCTTTTCCCTGCCTTCTCCATGACAGAATATTCATTGCAAATGAGGCAGCAAAGATGAGTGCTAGTGACTCACACCTGTAGCCCTAGATACTCAGGGAGCCTGCATCTGAACAATATAATTTGCTGCCAATCCACAGAGAAGTCCATGAGACTCTTATCTCCAATTAGATACTAGAAAACAAACTAACTGGAAAAGCTCAAGTTACCACTTGTTATAACATTGAATGATAACTTTGAGTAAAAGCGCTCATGTGTAGTGTTCAGGCCCTGAGTTCAAGCCCCAAAACTAGTAGCAAGAAAAAAAAGGGAGCAGTATTTTGGCGTAGATCCACCAGAACATTTTATTACTGGTTTCACTTGAAACTGTCACTCTGGGAAAGGCATAAATGTATCAACAATAATCTGAATGTTACCCATAGTGGAAGCAAAGTTATATGACAAAAATTATTACACATCTACTTCCTAAAATAAATCATTTTTAAAAACATAATCTACTTTTCATACTGATGCTGACCTATGGTAAATCTGAGTCCCAGTGATGGAAATTCTATCTCATTCTGGAAAATATGGGGCTCTTCTAAAGTGCACCATTAAAAACAATTAAAAGGCCATTAGCTCTTGCACACAAAAATAATGTGACTATTAATCTTCATGCTTAAATACTGACAGGTGAAAACGCGAATGAAACCACAAGGTATTTAGTTATTTGAAAAGAAAAAGAAAAAGGCCTTCTGGCTACATTTTCACAGACAATTTATGCAGAATAATTTTTTAACTCTTTTGGATACTTTTCCTCAAACGCTTCTAAGCATAAACAGTGAAAAGCAAAATTTAGAAGTCCAACTCATTGTAGGAATCACTTGATGTCTATTAATTATCTTCAGGCTTCCTATTGAACAAGTGAAGTCATATCCTTCCAGATAGAAAAGGATTTCTCAAGGTTACATGTGAGCTGGTAGATTGCGAGACATAAATCGGTTTGTACAATAGTCATAGTGCTATTTTCCCTGCTTCTCCTCCATTCCTTAGAAAGTACTTTGTTTTTTCTTTAAGAAATCTCTTCTCAGATATCATGGCTTATAGATCAATTAAGGAGGGGTATCTAATGAAAATAATAAAATACTAATAAAATATTTATATGAATTAGTCAACAAATGATCATTTTTTATTTTTTATTGTAATTAATAAAAGGGTTACATGATACATGCCAGATAGAAGGTGCATTAATTCACATATATTGATACCCTTTAACATGTCTTGGTCCCCATTACCCTCCCCTCCACCCCCCTCCGTCTTGGTTTCCCCCCCTTCCCTATCCAATTTCAAATAACCAAATACAAACAAATTCAATATATCAGATAACAAAGTGAGATACTGTAGCAATATGAGATAACCAAGGGACAGCAAAAGAGATGAGAGATAACATAGTATATTAAGGACAACAATCATTCATTATATGGCTTTTATTTCAATATCCTAGAGGTGTTTTCAATTAGCTTCATACTATATGGCCTTATGTATCAAGGTTTTGCTCTATTGCAGATCTCTGCTAGTAGAGCCCAAGGTTTCTACTGATTATGATGAATGAGGGAAACCATTGAGCCTAAGTTCCTTTGAGTCTGGCTTACTTCACTTAATATGATTTTTTCTAAGTCTTTCCATTTCCTAACAAATGGGGCAATGTTGTTTTTCCTGAGAGCAGCATAGAATTCCATTGTGTACAAATACCACAACTTGTTGATCCACTCATCAACTGAGGGACATCTAGGTTGGTTCCATATTTTTGCTATGGTGAATAATGCTGCAATGAACATTGTTGTGTTAATGGATTTAGTATGCCCTAGTTTCTGGATGGTTGAGTAAATGCCAAGTAGCGGTATTGCTGGGTCATAGGGGAGCTCTATGTTTAGCCTTTGGAGGCACTGCCATACTGCTTTCCATAGTGGTTGAATGAGTTTGCACTTCCACCAACAGTGTAGTAGGGATCCCTCCTGGCCACATCCCCTCCAGCATCTGTTGTTATTAGTTTTCCTGATCCTGGCCATTCTAACTGGAGTGAGGTGGAATCTTAGCGTTGTTTTGATTTGCATTTCTTTTATAACCAGAGATGATGAGCATTTCTTCATGTGTCTATAGGCCATTTTTGTTTCTTCTTCAGAGAAGACTCTCTTTAAGTCTTTGGCCCATTTTTTAATGGGATGGTTACTTTGGAGATTAGTTTTGTAGTGATTCAATTTTTTGAGCTGTTGATATATTTTAGATATGAGGCCTTTGTCCGTGTTTGGTTGGTGAATCACAACAAATAAGAGAAAGGCTGGATAAGTGGAACTGCATTAAACTGTAGAGTTTTTGTATGGCAAAGGACATAGCTAGTAAATTGATTAGGAAGCCTACAGAATGGGACAAATTATCATTTTTATCTTTTAAGATAACAAGAACAGCAAGATATTCACATGAAAAACAGAAGAAATATGAATGATGACCCTCTATTTAAATTTATCCAGATGAAGGAAATGAGATGTAGGGTTTTTTTGTTTGTTTGTTTTGGCTGTCCTGGGGCTTGAACTCAGGGCCTGTGCACTGTCCTGGAGCTTTGCTGAAAGCTAGCACTCTACCTCTTGAGCCACAGTGGCACTTCTGGATTTTTCTGCTTATGTGGTACTGAGGAATTAAACCCAGGGCTTCATGCATGCAAGGGAAGCACTTTAACACTAAGCCACATTGCTGAGTTCTAGGTTATTCTATGTCCTCTTTCGTGCAATTATTAGAAATGGTTCAGATCTATGTAGACCACTGCTTTATAAACTCCATGAGGATCATTATACATGTCCTCATGTTTTGGCTTAAAAGAGCACTTTCTTTTTAAAATATGTCCATAAAAAAGAAATTATTCCAAAAATTAAGTGAAATAGTCACCATATTAGCAGTCATTATAGCACCCCAGCATGAAAAGAGCCTGAATGCAAGTATACAATATTATCATTTCACCTGCAGGCACATGATAAGTTAGATAGGAAGATCACAAATTAAGTTTTGTTTATTACCAAACAGAAATAAAATCTATTAAAACAGCTTCTATTACTTTGTAGTATTACCTGTGAGGAAATAGTCCTTCAGATTTAGTGTCTCGTAAAGTATACAAAATTCATGTTCTCACATTTTTTTTTCCAGTCCTGGGCTTGGGCTCAGGGCCTGAGCACTGGCTCTGGCTTTTCTCAAGGCTAGGGCTCTACCACTTGAGCCACAGGACCACTTCTGGCTTTTTGCTACGTATGTGGTACCGAGGAATTGAATCTGGGTCTTCGTGCATGCTAGGCAAGCACTCTACCACTAGGCCAAACTCCCAGCCCTGTTCTCACATTTTTGATCCATTTAACAATCTTGAGTGGCAAAGCAAACATTAGTATCCTCCCTACATATACCAAGTATTTATCTGAGAATGACAAAGCCCTTGCATAGGTTTAAAAAAAAGAGTGGAGACTCTTGAGTGAATTTGCTGCCTCATCATTCCACTGTAGCAAACAGATTTAAATGTTAAGAAATACTTAGTAACTTCTGTATAGATTCACAGAGACACTCAGCCTGTACCACTAACAGAAGTTCCATATTTATTTGGAAAGGAGATAATATTATTAGTAATGTAATATGTATCAATAATGTAGGTGTGTTACCGTTTTATTGAACAACCTGTTGTTTGTTTTGTTATGTTCACCCGTAGACATTTTGTCCTAAAACAAAGTCCATTATATCAGATATCTATTTCCAATTAGGTATGTATGCATACGCTTTTGTAAAATGATATACTGTACTAATTCTACTGGCTTAAAGTTAATCATTTTGGTTTTTGAAAGAGATTTATGCCAAGAAATTCTAACCAAAACAAGAGTAAAAGATAAGAGAAGCAAACCATTAAATTAAAAAAAAATAGTATTATTCACAAGTAGTCTTAAAGTAGATGAGCAGTCATCAAAGATATTGGCCATGTGTACCACTTAGTACGTTCCCTTAAGCACTAATCTTATAGTCATCGCCTATGATATTTAACAGGAAAGCCACTTTTTACATCCCATTGTGTCAAAGTGCAATATCTCCTGATACGCTGTCCAGAAAGCTAGGCTTTATATTTCCCTTCTCTCCCTCCACTCTAACTACGAGGACCAAGAAAGCACAAAGGTGCTTTAGAGGCTAAGAAGCACAATTCCTTTTTGACTTGCTTCCTGAAAGGCCATTCAAGTAAGCCTTCCTTGCTGCAATTTTGAAGTATGATAAACAAGAAGGTTCCCCAGGTGGTGTAGCAGCAAGAAGCCTTCACACTGCTAGAGCAGTGAAAAACCAGCTTGGCGAGGAGTATTACTGAAGTGGTTTGGAAGGGTGGCCTTATGGCAGGAGAATTGCTTAACACTATATCCAAAGATCACCCAGATTTGACAGCTGTGAGATTGCTCTTCTGAATCCTTCCTTCACTTACTCCCAGAAATTGTGATTTAAAATATCAGTGTAGTTCATTTAATGTATCATATGCCAGTAAAAAAAAGTACTGTGCTGTGTTAAGCTATCTTTTTCTTTCTTTCTGCAAACTTTATGAAATAGATCTAAAGATCACTTTTTGGAAGTCTAGATATTTTGGTCATGATCATGAAAATTATACAATGTTTTATTTTGACCTCTCTTGGCTAAAAGATTTATAAGAACAAACTTAACTCTCCAAATATTATTTCTCCCTAATTCACTGAAGCAATGCTTTTAGACAGCTATTAATATGTTACACAGTCATTCCAGAAATTATATGATAAGCACCAATTACTTTGGCTAAGTATTTCTTTATCCAGTGGAATTACTGAATTAGAGATTACTGAGATTGCTTTGAAGTATAAATATAGTTTTTAGATCTCTTTATGTACCAAGGGGTACGGTTACATAAATCAGTAAATTTCTTTTGGAACAATGTCACCCCTTTTCTCACTCTCTCCCAGTTTTATCTTTAAAATAGAAGAATATTTGTTTCTAAAATAGAAGACACTTAGAGAACAATCTTGTGATTGTACAAAGTAGCATTTTGAGTGTTGTAGTGACTTCCCAGGTTGAGATACTAAGAGTTACAGGATTGTCACTGTGCTTGGAGCAGACAGTATCCTAATCCCACCAAAATGGTTCTGGTTAGAGGTGTTACACTAAAAAGAAGAATATAAGAGAAGTGGGATTGTGGCTCAAAGTGGTAGAATGCTAGACTTGAGCAAAAGAGCTTAGGGTCTGCCCTCAGACTCTGAGTTCAAGCCCCCTAACCTAAAAGGAAAAGAAAAAAAGAAAAAAATATACTGAAAAAGTGTTCTTTTGCTGTTAGCAACAATCCCTTTGTGAGGCTCCTGTGGAAGTCTTAAAATACAGATATTTGATATGTGGACTTCTTCAAACACTATTAGCTTTTAAAGTTTGATTCACATTAACAAAGACTGAAATGAAGAGAATTATGTGATATAATTAACTTTACAGAGGCTAGAAGATTTGTTGCTTTGCTAATTATTCAATGTTCTTGGAAAATAAGGTTAATCTCTATAACAGTAACTTTTGAGAGCTGATCAGAATATTTGTGTGATGCGAAATAATCTTACTAATTTCAATAGATTAGGAAAAATGAAGTTTGCTCCAATATAGTTGATTTCTTTATGAATACACATTTTACTATATTATGTCTACCTCTAATTTCTTATATAATTCTTAAAAATCATTTGATACAATTTAATGCATGTGAACCTTTAAGTGTTTTAGTTCTAGTGCAATTTCTAGATTTATTATAAATACCTGACAGATATAAACAAAATCTTGTGTTTTGTATGGGCATCTTTATATAGGCATGTGAGTATATTTGTGTATGCTTGTATATCTATATGGACATGAACATATACACACATGTATATGCAGATACATCTATTTGCATGTATGCATGTGCATAAATGCATATATGCATATGGTTATGTCATGTTTGATAGGAGAGGCATGTTGATATTCTTGTTTATTGTTTTCTTCTATCTCCTGGCTATACTCTGAGTCTAGACTAAAACCCAGCCTCTGAGATAATATGGTTCTTTGGCCTGACCCTGAAAAATCCAACTTCAAGTTTCTTTCTTTTTTCCAAATAGCTACATATTGACCTATTATAACTGAAATGTGATCTATGAAAAAAATTATATAACTGAAACTAACAGGATTCTTGTAACACAGAAGCAAGAGAACCTTTGTGAATATACTTACAAAACAAATCAGTTTAACACAGTTTGTGGTTTTTTTGTTCTCAATAATATTCAACAAAACACAGAATCTATGCAACATTTCTGTATTGAGAGAAAGCATCAATCTGAGACAATCTGAGAAGATAGACTGGAATGAAAGGGTGTTGGCGGGGAGGGTGAAATAAAAGGAGAATCTTGGGAGATAAGAATCAGTATGAAGAAGCAAAAATGGATTCCACAAAGGAACTTAGTGTCTGTGGTTAAAAATGTCACCTCCCTGCAAGAATTTAATAGACTTCACACAACTTTTCATTGAAAAATTTATAAAACTCTGTCAAAATTCTGAAGCTAGATTGAGGGAAAACTAATAATTGAATTTGAAAAAAATTATCATCCCAAGAGATTCTTAATTTGAAATAAAAAACAAGGCCACAGAGCTTTCTGCTTCAATCTATTTCAAGACTTTCCAGAAACAGCAAGGGCTGATTCTGGAATATTAATTTTCCCATGTTTTTCACCTTTGAGAGAGAGTGTGATAGACTACTAGTGATTGCTGTTTCTTACATCTTTAATTAAAGAGTTTGTGCCATGGAAAAGAAAATTTTCAGTGCCAGTAAAAAATTCATGAACACTTTTCTTCAATCAATTTGTAACAATACCCACAAATTATAACTGTATGTGGTTCCTTACATACCTTGGAATAACTGGTTAAAATTCTTGCATGACCAACCAGAATAATAAGAGCACACTGGACCAAGATTTTGGCCTGTTAGTAGAGCACTTGACTAGCATGAAGACCTGGATTGGATTCCTAGGTACTACATACATAAAAAACCTGGAAGTGGTGTGTGGTTCAAGTTGTAGAGCTCTAACCTTGAGAAAGCCCAAGAACATTGCTCAGGCCCTGAATTCAAACTCTAAGACTGGAGGGGGGGTTGGGGAGGGAGAGACAGACACAGAGACAGACAGACACAGAGACAGAGACAGAGACAGCGACAGAGAAAAGAGACAGAGAAGACAGAGAGGGAGAACACTGACTTATAGGTACATTTACACAACTCTATGGGACAGGATTTGTATATTGCCTTAATTTTACTAGGCTATCACCAAGATGACATTATTGTTTTAGTTTTTTGTTTTGCTGTTAGTTTATTTGTTTTACTTATATTAGGTATGGGGGATCTCATTGCAAAAAAAATTGTAATATATTTGAATCAAAGTTACCCTTTCTCTCACCCTCTCTTTCTTCTTTCCCTATTCTCCAAGCAATTACATGAAGAATTTTTGCAGGTATAATTAAACCATAATCAGTTAACTCTGAATTCATTAAAGTGTTAATTACCCTGGTGGGCCTAACCTAACCAGGTGAGCCTATTAAAGAGTATCTGCTTTAATTTCTTCAAGGTTTGATAGCTTTGAATTTTAGAAGACCTTCACCTTCTTTACTCTGTTTTTTATTTTTTATTTTTTTTTGTCAGTTCTGGGGATTGAACTCTGAACCTGGGTGCTGTCTCTGAGCTCTGAGGCTCAAGGCTGCTGCCCTACCCCTTGAGCCACAGCACCACTTCTGCTTTTCTAGTGGTTGATTGGGGATAAGAGTCTCAAAGTCTTTAGAGCTTTGAGCCTGATCCTCAGATCTTAGCCTCCCCAGTAGCTAGGATTACAGGCAAGAGCTACCACGCCTGGCTCTTTGCTAGGTTTAATACTTGGTATTTAATTGTTTTTGAGGATCTAATGAATCGCATTGTTTTCCTGATTTCTCTCTCAGCCTGTTCATTGTAAGTATGCAGAGGAGCTACTTATTTTTGTATGCTGATTTTGTATCCTGCTATTTTTGCTAGAAATATTATTTCGAAGAGACTTTTCTTTTTTGCATTATGAGACAAGGCTGAAGTACCACAATGCCTGCTTAAAATTATACTACAGATCCACAAAAACAAGAAGAGTATGAGAGGGTACAAAAAGAGGCACATTAACAAATAGAATAGGATAAAAGATTCAGAAATGATATCACAAGGTTGCAACAATTCTGGTTTTGCTTCCCTTAAAAATTATTTTCGAGTAGTTTTACAAAATGGTTTCAATTCAACATATCAGTTTATAAGTACAATTCATGTTGACCAATGTCAACCCCTTTTATCCTCTTCACCATCTCTCTCAACCACACCCGTCCTATCAATTTTCCTAAGATCCATTTTCACATATATACATGGAATATTGACTATTCATTCCCTTTTCTCTCTGCATGTACCTACTCCCTCCTCTTGAACTTACCCCCTACATCACATCTTGACAAAGGAGAAAAAACATTTCACTGGCCAAAAGCCTCTTCAATAAATGGAGTTGGGAATATTTGTTTTATATTTACCACAAAGAAGCAAAAATCCTATTTCTTAATAATTAAGAAGACAAACTTCTAAACATAGGCCTGAAATGTTGGAACCACTAAAAGAAAACACAGGGAACCCTTCAAGATAAGGGTGGTAAGGTTTTCTTTCTGTTGTTTTTTTTGTTTTGTTTTTTAAATAAATATACCCTCAATTTGCTTAGGAAATTAAAACAAGAATTAAAAAGACTGAATCAAATTGAAAAGGAAATAGTTACCAGAACTAATGGGAAAAGAGTTCTCTCAGCTATTTAAAGGATAAAGGATTAAGACTCAGAATATATAAGGAGCTCTAGAGATAATTTTTAAAACAAAGAAATTAAATATCCAATTAATAACTGAATAAATAATAGAATAATAAATAATAGAATAATTGGTAAATAACTGAACAGAAAGTTGTCATTCTGAGCCATAAAAGAAATCAAGATGGAATGACATTTTATAGGTAAACATTTAGAGTGGGGGTGGGAAGAAACTATAGATTCTACTTTAATCACTTTTGGGTGTATAACTCAAGGGAGGTAAGTCAGCATTCAAGAGAGATATCTGTACAATCTTATTTATATTTGTATTGCTAACAATAAGGGGCCACAAATTACAGAATCACGCTTTGTGTTTGCCAGCTGATGACTAGATAAAATTCTGTATGTCCATGCATATGATATATAGGCCTTGATTCATATACTTTGAAGAAAGGTAATATATTGTTTGAAAGAAAATGTATGGAACTAGAGATCATCATTTTAAGTGAAATAGCCATTTTTAAGTGAAATAGACTGAGAAGGACAAAGCATCATGTTATCTGTCACATATGGAACTTTAAGCCTGAAAAATACAGGAACCCAGTATGGTGGATAAAGCCTCAAATTCTCCCTACCTAAGCAACAGAGGACAGGACATTAATGGTTTGAGGTGAACCCAAACATAAAAGTATACAGGATTCTTTCTACAGTTGGATGCAGCGATGTGTACCTGTCATTTCAGCAACAAAGAGAAGCATAACAGGAAGATCCCAATTTATGCCAGTGCAGGAATAAGTTGACCTTATTATATAGAAAATATCCATACAGAAAGGACCTAAAAGAGTGGCTCAAGTTGTGGTGTGCCTGCTGAGCAAGTGCAAGTCACTGAATTTTATTTGAATAATATTTCTTTTCTGATGACTTTTTCCCTATTTTCTTGGCACCTCTGGCAATAACTAATCTTGTATTTTAAGGTTTTTGGTTTAAATAAAAATGTGACCAACCATCTTTACTTTTTTTACTTATGGGACTTTTACAGATACATAATGATGTTAAGAGGGAAGAAAACCTTTCACAAATTCCATAACATTGGTGATTAGAAAGTAATTTTCTGATAGGCATGAACATTTGTAGGCAATTTTAACAATAGGCTATTATCATAAACTAGACTCCTTTCAAGGGAACCATCATTTAATTCATTGTAGAATCCAGGAGAATCTTTGCATATTCCAACAGATGTTTAAGTACTGAAGAAAAAAGTGTTTGGAATATTTTTAGATGTAATTAACGCAGCACATGTTATATCTAATTTGTACTTTTAAAAATTGCTTGCAGTAGTTTTCTTCTTTATAGATAATTTGACCTTGAATAACACAGTTTTCAGGATATGGAGAAAACTTCTGAATTAGTTGCATTTACTCTTTTTTTTTTTTTTTTGCCAGTCCTGAGCTTGAGCTCAGGGCCTGAGCACTGTCTTTGGATTTTTCTCAAGGCTAGAGCTTTACCACTTGAGCCTCAGCACCATTCCGGCTTTTTTGTATGTATGTGGTACCGAGGATCGAACCAAGGCCTTTGTGCATGCTAGGCAAGCACTCTACCACTAGGCCAAACTCCCAGCCCTACATTTACTCTTGAGTCTCACTACATTTTCTTTTTGCTTGTTTCACAAAAGAGCTACTTTCAGAAATAAAGGTATAAACAATTTAGAGTCAAGGAAAAGTTTCAAGTCTTTTAAAGTAATTAAACATATAGTTCATTTGTTTCAGTTAACTGTTACTTTTTAGATTATGGCTGATGCTCTAGCATGCTGAAAAAAGTCAATTTCTTATCGAAATGCAAATTACTGTCGGTCTATCTTATCAGATGGATTTAAATATAGTTTCTGCCAAGGAATATAAGGGGCAGAAATGGATTCTTTTGTGTTGTTACATATATCAAAATATTACTTTTTCTGTGTATCATAGATAAGAAGAATTTCTAAAGATATAAAGTAAATTGATTTGTCTAGTATGGAACTAGCACTTTGAATATCCATTTAATTATTTATTTTCTTTATTCCAAAAAGCATTGTGTAGCTGTCACTTTCCAGACATGATTCCAGGCTGTTGGTGTCATTAGGGAAAAAAATAGAAAGTTTGTCACTTGAAGTTTCATTAATAAAAAGAGGATGAGAGACAATAGCAGAGGAAGTTGTACTACCTTATGGAAAATTTAAAGATGAAGAGAGAGAGGGACTAAAACTGCAGAGGTCAAGCAGCTGATGTCAATGATGGAGAATTTTAGATGAGTTTAACAATAGGTCTAAGCTAGTTTGTGAGCCAGAGGACAAAGATGTTCCAGGAAGAATAATATGAGCATTGGCTTCAAACAGTAGAGTTTCTTCAGGGAATTATGTATAGTCATGTGAGGATCAGGGGTTCCTTGCAGAGGGACGTTAGGAATTAAAAGCAGAATTAGATAAGACTCCATTAGGAAAGAGTTTACATTACTGTATTTAGATCTTCTTATTGAGCATATAGGATATTTGGGGTTATGGGCATATTATTGGTGGAGAGTCATGTAGAAAATTTTGGACCATAGACAGATGATCTGGGAAGGGATATGAAATTTCTGGTTTGCCTGTTTTACAATGAACAAGACTGGAATCCATCAGAAAATTTGTCATAATGCATAAGATAACAGATGACAAGAATTAAGAAGAAGAAATAGAAATTTGGGAAATATTTAGCTGATACTACAATCAGAGCTACCTGATTTGTTTTTGGAAAGGGGATGAAGGTGGATCTTACATTGGTAATCTCAGAGATTGCCTGAATAATTTTGCTAAATCAAAATGCGTTGCTTCATGTAATACAAGATTTGAAATCTGTTACTATTCAAGCACAAAGAGACTTGCTAAGTCCTAAAAATCAAGACTGTAGAAGCAATTTAAAGTAAGGGGAAAGTTTCAGATCTTTTTTTAGGGGGTGTCATGGTCCTTGCACTATTCAACTCAAGATTACTGCCCCACCCTTGGGCCTGGGCATTGTCCCTGAGCTCTTCAGCTCCAGGCTATCATTCTACCTTTGAGCCAAGCCCCATTTCTCCTTTTCTAGTTTTTCTAGAGGTTAATTGGAGATAAGTATCTCAGGTCCTCAAGTCCTTTTGTGCCCGGGCTGTCTTTGAACCTTGGTCCTCAGATCTCAGCCTCCTGAGTAGCTAGGATTACAGGCGTGAGCCAGTAAGTACAGATTAATATTCAACAGTAACTATTTTCATCAAACATATTGTTTTCTAAACTCTGAAATATTGGAAACACATTTAAAATTTTTATCTACAAATATAGGTCATTATTTTTATGTGCCCCTAAACATAAGTAAGTCTTATTTTTATGATGACTAACAATCATTAAAATGTTCATACTTTTTGGTACCAGTACTAGGTCTTGCACTCAGGGCCAAGATGCATTTCCATAACTTCTAAGCTTGCGGTTGTCACTCTACTATCTGAGCTACAGCTCCACTTTCAGCTTCTTGGTGGTTAATTGGAGATAAGAGCCAAAAGGACTTTTCTGCTCAAATTGTCTTCAAACTTTGATCCTCAAATCTCAACATATTGAGGAGCTGGAAATTACAGACACCCTTGCCAGCTGAGAAAGGCCATACTATAAAAAACAAATTATCTAAAACATACTAATACTAATACCACTTGATACCATTTGTGAGACACTGTGCTCTCTGTTGAAGGAGCAGAAGAGAAATACTCAGTCCCTCACCAATACTCAATCACCAACAGTTACATTTAACTGTAGATTTTGACAGAGATTTAAAAAATAATTTATTGTTACTTTAAAGATGGTGGTACAGTTACTTGAGTCAGGTACATTTACTTTCATACAACGTTTGCCATTATCTCAACCTCTCCCAATCTCTCCCTTCCTTCTCTACCTACTAGTTGCATATTTGACTTTCATCAGTGTCCAGTGACCTCCACTGCTGTACTTTTTCACCCTTTTTCCCTCCAGTTCTGAACTCACCCCATCACCCTCCTGAAGCTTACAACATTATAGAGTCTTAGAGAAACTTTTTCTTTCCAAGTCAGTCGTGAGGCTTCAGCTCAGGGCCTTGTGCTCTTGCTTGTTTTTTTTGTTGTTGTTGTTTGTTTGTTTTTTTCTCATAGCTGCTGCCAAACCACTTGTGCCATGTTCCTGATTTCTTGAATTTTCTGTTTAATTTTAGGTAACTAATGGATTTGTCTGCCTGGGCTGGCTTTGAGCAATTTTCTTCAGATTTTAAGTAGTAGCTAGTATTATAGGTGTGAGCTACTGGTTCTTAGGCCATATGCCACTTTTTAGTCACCTCTAATTTGAATTATTTAAGTGCTTAAGATCTAAGGATGGCAGTTCAAAGCCAGTTTGGGCAGGGAAAAAATCCACAAGACTCTTATCTCCAATTAAACATGGAAAAAGTCAGAAATGGAGAAGTGGTTCCAGTGGAAGAATACTAGCCTTGAACACTGAAGGTCAGTAACAGAATTCAGGACAAGAGTTCAAGCCCCATTCACCCCCTCAAAAAAAAAACAAGAACTGTAGAAAACAAATGCACTTTGGAAGTGAGGTTTTTCTTTAACTATCTCTCAGAATATGGTATGTCTCTACCCATCAACAACACAAATGTACTCTGAAAGAAAATCTTCTCCTGCTTAGTCAGTATGCATCCTGTTGGACCTTTCTATTTCTTGTGTTTTTGGACAGCAGTTAAGTTTTAAACATACCTGAAATGACATTTCATGTCAACAGAATTCACCACTGTTAGTAACCAGAATAAGATAAATGTGTGCTCTAACTATAGTTCTATACTTCCGTACTGTATTTTTGTAAACAATATAAATCTATAAATGTATGGATTTAGCCAAACTCAGCACTGTCTCTTCCTGATAAGGATGTGATATAATCTATGGGATACTTTATCTTTGTAGAAATGCCATTTTGGTTCTAGATCTGGACTTTGAGATATCAGCTTTCCTAACTGACGGTGTTTCAAGCAATTGACCAAAGAGGAATGTATTGCTAAAATATTTATTTTACAGATTTAATCTGCAGTAGAAAAAGACTACTCAATTTTTATGAAATTTTAAGTTCTTGGTTAAAAGTCAGGACATTACACTTAATTTGGCTTACTTATAGAAAGTTGTGAAAACTGCTCTTATCATTTATTCTTAGAGGAAACATTTAGGCTTACTTTTCAGAGTGAGGTATTTATTTTATTGAGGAGTCTGAGATTTTTGAAGCACTTTTTTAAAATTCTATTTAATTGTGGGGATAATGTGTAGAGGGGTTACAATCACATTCATCAGGTAGTGGGTACATTGCTTCTCGAACCTTGATAACCCATCTCATGTTTTTGTCGCCCTTTCCCTCCTGCTTCCCCCTCCCAGTCATCTTGTTTTCACCCTTCCCTTCCCTATTTCAAATAAATAAGTGTATATACAGTATGCCAGTATTCAAATTCAGATACAGTAATCTCATGAGGTTTACCACAAGTGGGCAAAAAAGAGAAAAGAAAAGAAATAATGCCACATAGTACATTAAGAACAGCAGTCACAAAGATAAACCTCTTCTTTCATCAATGCCATAACTATCCTATTTTTCTAAATGACAAGTTCCCTTAACTTTTATAGAAGAAGAAAACATTTCTTTTCAAAATTTTTGAAAATACATTTGTTATTTTTGTCAGACATTCAGCTTGAACTTAGGGCCAGGGCACTAGGCACTGCCCATGAGCTATTTTGCTCAAAGCAAGTGAAGCATTTTGTAAAGTAACACATTTTCTCAAGTTAAACATCTAGACAAAAATAACAAGCTTGAATGAAGATGTGGAATATTTACAACACTTAACAACAATCAAGATGTAGAGTATTTACAATATTACAAGTTTTATAGAGTCACTTTTTCTTTCTATACCAGTTCTGGGGCTTGAATTTGGGACCTTGTGTTCTTGTCTGGCATTTTTACTGGCTGGTTCATTTTCGATAGGCATCTCCTGGATTTCCCTGCCTGGGACGGCTTTGAACAATTATGATCAGATCTAAGCTTCCAGTGTTGCTAGAATTTTAGATGTGAGCCACTGATGCCTCACTCATAATGTCACTTTTTAATCCCAGCCTTTGTCCTCTGCATCCCGATCTTATCTCTCTGCCTGTAGGAGTTCCTTTACAAAATGTTAAAACAAGTGGAATCACAAATCACGTGAGCTTCTGTGACATAATTGTTTTAAAATTTATGAATACTCATTGCCAGAAATTTAGTCCTTTTTCATTTTGACTAAAAACTACTGTAAGGATATACCACAATTATTTTTTTGCCAGTCCTGGGCTTGAGCTCAGCACCTGAGTCCTGTCCTTGGACTTTCTCAAGGCTAGATCTCTAGCACTTCAGTCTTAGCACCACTTTTCGCTTTTTTCTATGTATCTGGTACTGAGGAATCGAAGCCCGGTCTTCATGCATACTAGGCAACCACTCTACCACTAGGCCAAACTCCCAGCCCCATATAGCACAATTTTCAAATCTATTCTCCAATTGTTGGCTTTGTGTTTCTTCTTCCTACTTTCTTTTTTCATTCTTTCCCTTTTCTTTTTTCCCTTTTAATTTTTTTAGCATATTTTGATTCTTATGAATAAAACTGCTATAAACATTCTGGGTAGCATTTTGTTTGGAGATCTGTTTTTTAAATTCCTCAGTACATTTTGAAAATAATATTGATATACCTTAGAATCTGTATGAAAACTATAAGGGATTTTCTTCATGAGGTCTTAAATGTTGCTTTCTCATCTGCATTGTATGAAAAAAGTTGGAATTTCTCTGTCTTGCACTGTCTTCTATTTCTGTTTGACCATAGTACATGATATTTCATTCTAGTTTAAATTTAATAGCCTTTTCCAGATGAAGAGTATACTGGACCATCTCATAAGTGTGCTTGTTACTTATGCTATATTCTTATTATTTCTACTTAGAGGGTACATTTGTATCTTAATCTGTTGCTTATTGGAAAATTAATGCTATCTTTGATTTTCAAGAGTTTTTCTCTGAATCACATCTATTAGCTCTTTAGAAGATACATGGCTTGCCAATGTTCTGCCCCAGGATTTAAATTGTCTTTATATTTCTAAATCTTTTGAAGTGTACACATATGCCAATTATCCTCTTTCTTCTACAGTTCATGCCTGTTATGTTTCTAGAAGTGTATTAATATCTAAAACACATTTCAGGTTGTTTTTTAGTATTAGAAAAATGATCAACAGCTTATGATATTGAACACACTGTCAATTTTCTCCTACCATCTTTTATTGGCGAGTAAACTATTTTCTGATGAATTTTTGCTATTTACTTGATAATGCTGTCAAAAATCAATCAGTGCTTTATGTGGAGGTATTTTTTGCTTGTTCATTGGCTTTTGAGATGTATGCAGGCATTAGGGTTTCAGGTATTGCAGTTCATAGGTGTTTTGTGCCCATTCTCCAGCCACAGCCAGTTACCTCACAAGGGTAAATCAGCCCTTTGCCACTCTGACACATTGCTTCTGTGATTTCGCCTGAGAGTCCATAAAAACTTGAAGAATAGAGTTTTGCTTCTTGGACTTTTACATTCAGAATTTATGAGTGGCCTAAAACCTGGTAGATCTCCTCTCCTGTACTTATAGGTTATCGATAGTTTCCCATCTCTATTGTCAAGGTGAAAACCCACATGCTCTACTCTGCCAGGGCGCCTAAAGGCCTCAGTTCACTTGGTTGAATCATGATTTAAGTTCTTTGATTCAAGAAAATCATGCATTTCTTAAGGTTCTTTGAGCCTTTTTTACTGTTAGTGGGAGAGATGTTTTCCTTGAAGTTGTGTATTTCATAGCCATGAACATTATTTGAAATCATCTTGCAGGTGATTGTCAGTTGTACTATATATTAGAAGGTATTCCATTCCTTTCTGTATCAACACTGTTGAAATTTATGAAAATAATGAGCAAAGAAGATAGACATTGTAGTACCACACCATCCTCTAGACAATGAAACAATAAATAAATAACCATTATATTATCTGGTCGAATTAGCATGGGCAATATCCACCTTATAAAAATTCACTGAATGAACATTTATGATGATTTCATTGATTTATGTTTCTAGGCTTTTAAAACTATATGCCTCATGCCTGTGGTTCAGTACTGTAATCTTGGCTACTCAGAAGGCTGAGATCTGAGGATAAGTGTTTTGATGGAGCCTGGGTAGGAAAATCCATTAACATTTATCACCAATTAACCAGTAAAAAGCTCAAGTGATAAAGGACTGGCTTGAGCAACAAATCTCTGGGACAGTGCCCAGGGGCAGAGTTTAAGCCCCAGTATCAGTACCAAAACCAAGACCAAGGAAACAATCCATATTGCTCATTTGTAAGTGAGGAATATTGTATTCCATATAGTTTTTACTGTATTTATTAAAATATTATTTAAGGTTTCTGGCATATTCAAGATTCTTATTTCATTTCCAAGTGTAGTTCTGTATGTTTGGGGGAGGAGCAAGATGAGGGAAGATATAATAAAACATACTTAAATGGAAAATATGGATTAAATAATAGGAACCAAGAGACTAAATTGTTTTCATTTAAATTGTTGTTTGCTCTGTGCGCTTCAAGATTTTGCAAGGTTTCTTTTGGGCTATTGTTATTTATTTATTTATTTATTTATTTATTTGTGTGTGTACGTGTGTGTGTATGTGTGTGTGTGAGTGTGTGTGTGTGTGTGTGTGTGTGTGTGTGTGTATGTGCCAGTCCAGGAGGCTGAAACTGAGGACCTGAGTGCTGTCTCAAGCTATTTTGTTCAAAGCTAATGCTCTACTTCAGACTTTTAGGAAATTCATTGGAGGTAAGAATTTTGTAGACTGTCCTGACAGGGATGGCTTTAAATGAAGCATGATCCTCAGGTCTCAGCTTCCTCTGTGGCTAGGATTATAGATGTAAACCACCAGTGCCTGACTAATCTTCTCCTCCTCCTTCTCCTCCTCCTCTTCTTCTTCTTCACCAGTTCTAGGCTTGAGCTCAGGGCCTGAGCACTGTCCTTGGGTTTTCTCAAGGCTAGAGCTCTACCACTTGATCTTCAGCAGCACTTCTGGCTTTATTTTTTTTTTTCCTATAGATGTGGTACTGAGGAATTAAACCCAGATCTTCATGCATGATAGGCAAGCACTCTAAAACTAGGCCAAACTCCCAGCAACTGACTAATTTTCATAGGTTTTAGTGACTCCATATATACAAGGGAACTTGGAATAAATCTACAATATGTCCTGTTTAAATCCCAATATTTTAATGTTTATATGTATAAATAAGAAAACGAACTTACCTCAGAGATTTTACTTGTAAGGTACAATGGCATGACTCATGGAGACACCAATGTCATACATTAATTATACTTTCTAATAGCTTCTATGAATTCTTGGGCTGAAAATACAGTTTTTTATTTTAGTAGGATCTGCTTCTATAAGATTTCTACTTTTAAGATGTAAGTCCTACCCCTGTAACTTTATAGATGTAGAGGCCAAGGTATAACAGGGGGCCAGGAGTGGCAAACTGGGCCATTTCTGGAACTGGGCAGTAAGCCTGCTGAGCATACGATTCCAGTACTAGAAGGACAAAGTGGGAAAATATCAACTCTGAGTCTAGTCTGGATCACATAGCAAGACTCTGTTTCAGAAATGAGAGAAAGATTCAGAAATGAAAGAGAGAAAGAGAAAAAAGAGAAGAAAGAAAGAAAGAAAGAAAGAAAGAAAGAAAGAAAGAAAGAAATAAGGAAGGAAGGAAAGAAGGAAGGAAGGAAGGAAGGAAGGAAGGAAGGAAGGAAGGAAGGAAGGAAGGAAGGAGAGGGGAAGAGAGAGCAAGAGGGAGGAAGGAAGGAATGAAGAAAAGGAGACAGGAAAGGAGGAAGGAAGGAAAGGAGCAATGGAGGGAAAAATGGAAAAAGAAAGAAGAAACAGAAGAATGGGAAGAGGGGAGGGTGAGGGGAGAAGAAAAGTGGGGAAGAGAAGAGAAAGAAGAGAAGGGAAGGAAAGGAAAGAGAGAAGAGAAGAGAAGAATTCTTTGCTCCCTTGTGGGAGAACACCAGTAGAGGCTCCCAGGAAGCTGTAGCATGAACAACTGAAATGTAGGTGCAGGGTGAGGATCACAAATCTGAGAAGGGTACCAGATGCATTAGAGATGAGAAGGCACTGGCCAAATCAGCCTGGACCCTTGAGAGCCACTGGGAAAGGAGTAGGCTGCAAGGTAAAGCCTTTGGAAGCACTTATGACCAGGCTTGAAGACTATTATCACACATTATCCTTTGACCAGAAGCCAGATCTTTAGCCTCCAAATGCTGGGAATTTTCATAGTCTTGGGAGTACCTGTTATTCTTGGCAGCCCTGACAGTTTCTACTAAGGAGATGACTCAGTACTGGGGCTAGAACTAATGTAGTGTAACAGGACTATGCTTTACCCGATATCAACTCTACCTTTTCCTCGAAAAAGAAAAAAGGCTAGATATTGATATTCACCTTCTGGCTTCATGACTGAACACTACCATCCAGGTCTCTGAGTTTAGATGGGTAAGAAAGAACTAGAAATGTAACTCAAGGGAAGTGTGAGGATGCCTGCAAAGGACAAAGCAGGACACAGTAGGGGAATGAGCCAAGGTGAAGTGATATTTGTAGGTTTTTGTGGTCCCTCAACTATGGAATACTTTTCAAACCTTCTAGCTCTTCCTGGGTCTTTTCTCTCCTGGATAGTCTGCCCTAAGAACTCCTACTCAAGCTGCAAGACCTTTCACATACAGCCCATCCACCATGTCTTCATTGACACACTCCAAACCATCATGTTATCTCCTCCTCTGCGAGAAAGTCTGGTGTTCATTTTTGTTTCTACCTGCTCCTATTATGGGTATAATGATTTTTTTGCCAGTTGTGGGGCTTGCATCCAGGGCCTAAGCACTGTCTTTGGACTTTTCTCAAGGCTAGAGCTCTACCACTTGAGCCACAGAACCATTTCCAAGTTTTTATCTGTGTATGTGATACTGAGGAATCGAACCTGGGTCTTTGTGCATGCTAGGCAAGCACTCTACCACTCCCAGCCAAACTCCCAGCCTGGTATGATGATTTCTTAATTCCCTATTTTTAATTTGAGGAAATCGCACTAACAGAAAACATTTTGTGTGGGTGTGCTCCAGTTCTGGTTCTTGAACTCAGGGCCTGTCCCCTGTCCCTGAGTTTCTTTTGCTCAAGGCTAGCATTCTACCACTTGAGCCACAGCTCTACTCTCAGCTTTTTGGTAGTTAACTGGGGCTAAGAGTATCACAGAATTTAGTGCCTAGGCTGGTTTCAAACTGTGATGCTCAGATCTTAGCCAGCTGAGTAGCTTGGATGACAGTCATGAGTCATCAGTGAGCAACCATGCCTGGCTAACTGCTACATTTCTTCCCTCACAATTTTTTTTTGTATCATTCCAGAGGAAGTTAATTCTTGTCATAGAGATTTTCTCTTCAAGAATATAGGAGTCAGGCCATACTATTTCTCTCTAGGACAGTAATTTGTAAGTGCCTCGCCCCCTCCAAAGACATCATAATCCTGAATATATCCAAAGAAATGTATAACAGTCTACAATTGGCATACATGGAACATTTATGTTTATACCAGCCCTGTTTAAAATAGTCAGCCTAGGAAATTAAATGCCCATCAGTCAATGAATAGATAAGAGAACCTGGGA
The DNA here is from genome assembly GCF_031878675.1 of Megascapheus bottae. Classification (NCBI taxonomy): domain Eukaryota; kingdom Metazoa; phylum Chordata; class Mammalia; order Rodentia; family Geomyidae; genus Megascapheus; species Megascapheus bottae. The sequence continues at coordinate 50,221,380 of NC_143509.1, forward strand.
GTTTAAGGCCAATGGTTCATGCCTATAATTGTAGCTGCTCAGGTGGCTGAAATCTGAGGATTGTCCACTGGAGCCAGCCCACACGTGCAAGTCAGAGAATCTTGTGTCTAATTAACCAACCAAAGCTGGAAGTGAGGGCATGACTCAAGTGACAAAGCACTGGCAGTAAGAGGGAAAGGTGAGAGAGAAGGCAAAGTCCTGAGTTCAAGCACCAATATTAACACATGAAGAAACACACACTCAAATACAAGTTATATATACATATGATTCATAAATATATATTTCTCATATACTACTCAGATATACAGCTATCTATAGAGAGAGATGGATAGATGAGTATTAGCCTCAAAGAAAAAATAGAAGTATGAAAATGATATTTATAGTAAAATGGATGGAACTAGAGATCATCATATTAAATATAATAAGCACTTGTGTGGGTCATGGAAGAGAAATAATACATTGGCATAAAATTGGGACTGTTTTGAGTGGAGGATTCCTAGAAGAGAGTGAGAAAAATGAGAGTGAAAGGAAAAATAAGATACAAATACTTCATATTTATGCAAGAATACAGACGGTTCAACCCATTGAAATCATTTAGAAAAAATAGGGAATAAGAAAGAATAATCAGGAAGTGCACTATGCCTTGAGTGATGTAGCACTAGCTTTGAACTGAAGAGCTCAGGGAAAGCAGCCAGACCCAGAGTTCAAGTCCCAAAACTGACAAAAACAGATAGAGAGATGGTAATCACGATGTAAACTTGATCAAAGTACATGAAAAGAATGCATGGTAATGTAATGTTGAAATTGCATTTGCGTTTAATATGTAGAAGTGTGTAAACCATGGTGATATACAAGTTTCCATTTTAGGTTGGAGCGTGTAGAACATAGAGGGGACATATTAATGTGAAAATGTGACAGGGAGCATTTCAATAAATAAGTATATAAAATAGTAATTACATAGCAGTAGCAGTGATTGTATGAAGTTTGTAGGAGATGCTGGACTCCTACCCTGATATATTTCACATATTTTGCAAAAACTTAAAGCTTGCACCTTTCATTAGAACCAAGGTGCCTGACAAGAATGGTTGTGTATTACCTTGTCTGAGATTTTTCATTCCTAGATTAATCTTTAAAAGACTTTCAATTTCAAAATGAAATTTTCCATCATGAAGTAATTTGGAAATTACCAAAAGTTATTTGACCATATGATTCCATACTTTTTCACATTTTCATGTAGCCAGCAATTTCTTATTGCACACTGGACATTGTGCATGAGTAAAACGTGTGTACTTAATTCTGACTGTGGAAGATGGTGGGTTGAGTAAACTTTATTCTTGATTGACTTCTACAGATAATTTCTAATGTTTATTGTGAACTTTGTATTATTTGCCTATTTTTTTTTGCCAGTCCTGGGCTTGAGCTCAGTGCTTGAGCACTATCCTTGGACTTTCTCAAGGCTAGAGCTCTACCACTTGAGCCTCAGCACCACTTCTGGCTTTTTTCTATATATGTGGTACCAAGGAATTGAACCTGGGGCTACGTGCATGCTAGGCAAGCGCTCTACCACTAGGCCAAACTCCCGGCCCCATATTTGCCTATTTTTTGAGGTGTTAATTTATTTTGTTGCTTTTATTCTCTATTCCTTTGTATAGTAAGTTTCATTAACTTTCATTCTCTTTCCAAGAAAGTAATTATTAATTTTATAAAATCATCTTTGTTCAAATTCAATTAATTTTTGTCTGTCTGCCTAAATATTGACTTATAGTATATTGTAATTCAACCTTGATCCAATATTTGGATAAAATAATACTTTTGAATATTCAAGCACTTAAAATACTTTTTCAGTATTAAATGATTAAGTCATTTAATATAAAGTCTATTCAATGTTAATTTAAAATGTATACCTCTGAATAAAATTTTATTATACTATTACAAGTTTTTTTTCATGTAGCCAAATACAGTTATTTAAAATGTAATTGTTTCTGTACATTGTTTCTGTACATTTTGTGTGTATGTATGTCTAAGGGTGTGTGTGTGTGTGTGTGTGTGTGTGCGCGCGTGTGCTAGTAATGACATTTTTTCTTTTTTTGGTCGGTAGTGGGAGCTTGAACTCTGGGCCTGGGTGTTGTCCCTGAGCTCTTCAGCTCAAGGCTACCTCCCTATCCCTTGAGTCACAGCACCATTTCCAGGTTTCTGGTGGTTAATTGAAGATGAGACTCTCCGTCTTTACTGCACAGGCTGGCTTTGAACCACAATCCTCAGGTCTCTGCCTCCTGAGTAGCTAGGATTAGAGGCAGGAGCCACCGAGCTAAGTGGATCATAAATTCTTGCCTGGCTTTTTCACTCAAGGTTAGAGTTCTATTACTTGACTCACACTCCCATGTATGCCTTTTTTTGTGGTTAATTGGAGGTAAGAAATCCATGAACTTTTTTTCTTCCTAGCCTGGGTTTGAACTGCCATTCTCAGATTTCACACTACTGATAGGTTAGTATTACACATGTAAGCCACTAGTGTCCAGCTGATTGTTATTTTATTGGTTGCTTCTTTACCATAAAAAAGAAACTCTATAACAAGAGCCTTATAAGGTGTGACTGTTGTTCTTAATGTACTATGTTATTTTTCAGCTCTTTTGTTGTCCCTTGGTTATCTCATAGTTACAGTATCTTACCTTGTTATCTGATATATTGTATATATGTTTATTTGTTTATTTGAAATAGGATAGGAAAGGGGGGAAAACAAGATGAGGGGAGGGGTGAGGGAGGGAATTGGGAACAAAAACATGAGAAGGGGTAGCAATGATTTTTAAGTAATGCACCTTCTATCTGATGAATATAATGCAATATTAATTACAATAAAAAGAAACTATGCTTGTTTGGCTGTTTCTTTATTTTCTTTTATAGTATAAGGCTTTACATTAACATTAATTATTGTTTTTTGTGATTTTATTTTTAACCTTACTATATTATTTTAAACTGCATAAAATTTTTAACTACATAATTTACCAATTCCTTTATGTAGAAGGACATAGTTCTGTTCCATATATTTTCTGGTCATCCTATGCATCTAGATTACTGGATTTTAAAACTCTTTATTTATTTATTTATTTACTTACTTGAGATAGGATTTCTCTGATTGGGCTGGGTTAGTCTTGAACTTATTATGTGCCCAGATAATGTTCCAAATCAAAATCTTCATTAAGGTAGTGAGTTCAGGTCTACACTGCTATATTCAGATGCCATTTATTTTCTATGATATTATCTCTATATTTATATTTATACATATTCTGTATACTTATATATTCTATACATATGCACGTATGTATTATATTTTATATACATATATAATTTTACAATATTCATACATAGAGATGTTTTCAACATATACTTTAATTAATGCCTACTAAATTTTGAATCAGAAAAATATTTATCATGCTTTTATGAGAAATAAAGGCAAATAGGTTTTAAACAAGTAATTGGTTAGAAATCTATGTGCCCCAAGCATTAATAATCCAAATTAAAGAAAAAATTTAGCATAATTTGTAATCACATTGTTACATATATTGTGATATTTTGTGAAGTATATAGTCCATATACACAAATGGTACATAATGGCAGTTACAATTTATCAGTTTTCTCAATTTACCTTTTTATTAATTTGGCAGCTTACTTGAAACACTACACTACTTATCTGGAGCATATGATTTAATATGCTTTTCTAGATCATTAATGTATTGTGTGTATATACATGTATCTATCTTTTATTACTATATATGTGTGTACATATATTATATATATATATATAAATGACTTCGACTTAGACTCTTATTTTCTAGAGGCAAATAGAAATGAGCTTTACTGTAGGTCATTCATTTGGCTGTTAAAAACTCTTATCTTGTCTGGAATTAGAAAACCATAAGACCACAGCTTCCCTGCTTCCCAGTCCCTGTATTGTTTCTGACAAAACAACAGTCTCTTCTTTACTGTTGAAGAACGATGATGTGAAGTTTTTAAAACCCATGGTGCATTTGGCCATATTAATGCCTTAAAGTAAGACATATTCTCATAACCTAGGCTACTGATTTCGAACCAATTAGGCGGGAACGCCTTTTGAAGCCACACTCATTTGAAGCCATTGTGTCGGCTCCTCTTTTGGACTGGAGTTGAGATATGTCTACTTTTTGTTTTATATAATCAATTTGTTTTTATATCATCTGTAATGTGACTTCTTTGACTGTAGTTCATCCTAGAAGATCCCTTCTGGCATTCATGAAGTAGTCACCATGTTATGATCTTCTTTTCTTTGGATGGGAGCTAGGTGGTTGATTTCAACTCTCCGCCTCTGAACTGGACAGTAGCTGTGGACTAAAAGCATAGAAATAAATTCTTCAACAACGTGAATGAGTTCAAATTCTTCTCTACCTGAGCTTCCAGATGAAAATGCAGCTCAACCAACACCTTCAGTCTCATCTTGGGACACCAGAGACACCAACTGAGCATTTATTGGGCCCCTGCCCCAACAAAAGTGTGAGGTAGTAGCATGTTGTAATAGGCTACAACACTTGTAGTAGTTTGTTATTTATCAATAGAAACACAATGCATATGATTAATTACTCAAATAGCCTAAAATAGCTGCTTAAAAATACATTCCTGCTGTTATTTTTTGTACTTCTTATTTTATCCTTTTGAGGTAAAATATGTCATGCTTAAGAATAATATTCAGGGGCTGGGAGTTTGACCTAGTGGTAGAGTTCTTGCCTAGCAGACATGAAAACTCAGGTTCAATTTCTCGGTAAGACATAAGCTGGAATTGGTGCTGAGGCTCAAGTGCTAGAGCTCTATCCTTGAGAAAGTCCAAGGACAGTGCTCAGACCCTGAGCTCAAGCCCAGGTCTGGCAAAAAAAAAAAGAAAAGAATAATATTCAGGCTAGAGTTTGAAAATCAATTCTCTTAAGAAACCTTTGGAGAAAGCACCCATCAGCAGATGGCAAGTCAAGACACTGGGCCTCTGGAAAATACCCATAAATCTCTACTTGTGTGGGAGTAAATCTAAAAAGATGCTTATTTTTTTCCATTCCTTTCTTGTTTCCTGAGAAACAAATACTGAGACAAGATGGGAAATTTGATAGATGGATATGCCAGCAAATGATAAAGTAGAAGGAAAGAGGAACAGATACTTCTAGCCCTTGAACAATGAATGGTACTGATTAGACATTGGTTAATAAACAAAAAAAAATAGTAAGAAGAATGAATGAGTTTTTCTTATCTTCTCAGACTTTATCCTGATTGTAAGTATGTCTCTTGTGGAAACAGCTATGACCCTCAAGCAAAAGCAACTATTCAATTAGGAATGGCCCAGAAAAATCTCACCTGTCATTATACAGGAGCAACCAGGGGAAGCACAGCCTTCATTTCCATTTTTAGGTATATCTAGGAGGATATCGATCAATTATGCTTCTTAGAGAATTTTCTAATTAAGGGTATTTAAAAAATATCCTTCAGTAGACACAGTTTTAATTAAATTTTTCTGACCCATTTTTTTTTTTGCCAGCTCAGGACCTGAGCACAGTCCTTGGACTTTCTCAAGGCTAACACTCTATCACTTGAGCCTCAGCACCACTTCCGGCTTTTTTCTATGTATGTGGTACCAAGGAATTGAACCCGGGTCTTTGTGCATGCTAGGCAAGCACTTTAACCACTAGGCCAACCTCCTGGCCCTTTCTGACCCATTCTTAAACATATGAAACTCAGCTTACATAAATGGAGATCTCTTTCCTTGTTCAAATATCTGGCTAAAAAATATCCTTTGTTTCTAGTAAAAGAATAAATTAAATGCACCAACTTTCTAATGGAATGCCCCAAGGATGGAAAACAGATAGTCTTATTAGCTTGGATCTTGAATCAATATGCAGTTCAGAAAGCAAAGCACTTATGTAATTTACATACATTCCAATTACCAAACTTATAATGTAGTTGCTAATTGCTAACAAACTTTGATGTGTTGAAACATACCCTGTCACCTCCTGGCTAACAGTGATTTGTTTCCTGGTTTTTACCTCATCCTGGTTATTTTCCTCTGTCTTTTTTTTTTCAGGCTTCTTCAAGTAAAATAATTAAATTAAGAAGGAAATTTTAGCAATTCCAAGAGTCTTTTATTCCTTTAGTAGGACCAAATTTCCCTTTCAAATGAAATTACACAATAAAATTTCTACATAAAACTCAGTCTTCATGAACAGGTTTTGTTGTTGTTGTTGTACTAGAACTCTAATAGATCATTTCTTGCTTACACTCCAGTAGGCACAGTTTCCTAATTGTTTTATGTGAGACAGAAATCTGAGTTTAAGAACTTCAATGAACATTTTAGCTACAGTGTGTAAAAAGTAATGGTTCACTTACGTATGGAGGAAGAGAGATATACGCAAGAGTCTTCTGGAAAGATCACAGATGACATTCAGACATTAAAGACTAAATCACATCTATAAAGCATGTTTAAATTAGGTTTTCAGAGAAATGAGGGACTCAAGTCTACGGGGACAGAAAACAAATACATCTTTATCAGGGCTCCAGGAGTTGAGAGTGAGAGTAGGTCGATGGGTAAAAAAGATATGAAATGACTACAAATATTGATGGAATTTATTTTGTATGATAGGACTATTGAAGACTTGATTGTGGCTGAGAATTGCAGAACTGGGTACTATAATAAGATTTATTAAATAAAATGTGCAAGAGTAAATGGAGAACAAAATTAGGTTGTGTAAAAGCTTCAACATAGGAAGAAAGAAAACTAGTCAGATAAGAATTATTCACACTTGAAATCAAGCTCTATTTCCCTTCTAATGTCCCCATTTACAGCTCACAGTGGCCAGTTAATAGAGTAGTAGTATCTCTTGGGCTCTGAAACTTTGGTAAACACTGAATTTAAATCCAGTCTTCACAGTACGCTTAATTGAAGATTCAGTAATTCTGGGTTATTTTATTGCAGACTTTAAAGGCAAAATCCATTAAAATTACTTGTATTATATCATAAAAAATGGAAAAATGGCAAAGGTTTTATGAAACATATTGCCCTTTGGGCAGAGCTAAATTAATCTTCCGTGGCTTATATGAAAGTGATGCAGTTCTCAGGACTCCTTTTGAAAACTGCTTTTGAACTGAATGCTGCAGATAATTACGTATACTGTTGGAGTTCTCAAGGAGGATATACTTGCAATGACAACATGGAGAATGTTCTTCATTTTATGGTTTTAAGATGGCTTAGATTTCTAGGCACTGGGGAATGATACCTGCTACTCAGAAAACTGAGATTTGAGGATCATGTTTCAAAATCCTCCTGGGCTGATAAAAAAGCTATTTGCTTTATTTCTTTTAAAATTATTGTAAAATTGGTATATGGAGGGAATGATTACATATATCAAGAAATGAGGACAACTCTTTCCGAACCAAATCTCCATTTCTCTTGATCTCTCCCAGTTTTTTCATATTGTTCCCACCTACAGATGTGCAGTTCATTTTCCATATCATGTCTAACAAATACCACTGTGGTATTTGCTTATCAAAGTGTAGATGTTTCCACATCCACCCTTACTCTCCCAAATACAACAAACTAATTAAAAGAGAAAATATAAAGAAAATAAAACCAGCAACAGCAGTAACCAAAAAATACTCTTGTTTCCTTTGCTTGGAGTCCATTTCATGGAATATTATTTTATATGATCATATGCACATAGCTATTGAACCTTTGTCAACCACTCCTATGCATATTATCCTTTAGACTCAGTGTGTGAATATCTAGAGTTCTATATAATTTATCATATCCCTGTGTTTATATGCATGTATGTTTATATAAACATATATAGGATCTCTATATATTTATATGTATATATCTATCCTATATATAGATCCCATATATAGAAAGAGAGATTCTATATATGGATCCTACACACACACACACACACACACACACACACACACACACGTATATAACATTCAGTGTATTTACTTATTGATTTGTAGGTATATTCTCATTTCTAGACATGAGGGAAAACTTGGAGGCTATGCTTCTTTGGGTTGGACTTTCTCTGCTTAATATATTTTTTCAGGTTTTTTTCATTTCCTTATAAATCGTGCAAAGTTCTTATTTCAAATTAGCCAGCAGAAAGTCAGAAGTGAAGATGTGGCTCAAGTATTAGAGTGCCAGAATGAAGTGGAAAGAGCTAAAGGATAATACTCATGGGCCTTAATTCAAGTTCCATTATAGGTACAAAGAGAAAGAAGAAGATTAGACTGGTGGCATCTTTCTCTGCAAAATATGTGTCTTTTAAGGTGGTTATGAAAGTTTTATCCACATTACAAATATGATGCTTTTTGAGATTTTTTTTGTTTCCAAATATTGGTAGGGAGTCCTATCTTAGAATAGCTTTTGTGCCTGATTCCACTCCTTTATGGTATTGTATCTTATGGGCCAGATTTTATTTGATTTATCGTTTCAATTCAGTAAAATCTACAATATAGTAACCACACCCAAAAACTGGCTATGTTCATATTTTATCTTGAATCCCAATGAAATAGAAACTATAGCAGAATGACTCTTAAGAATGCATTGTTTTTCAAATGAGAAGTTATGAAAACATATAAATTTGACATGTGACTTTTTGGTTTACCATAAAGACTGACATAATTTCTTTATCTTTCTCCTAACAATGTTTTTAGACTGTGATGCATCTTCTTGATCCATATATGTGCTAGCCTTTGGGGAGGCTGAATTTGAGTTTGCAAGACCCCTTCTCAATGTAAACCAGAGTGGGTTCCGTTGTAAGCATATACTAGACTAGCTAGGCAGGAACATAAAATTGTTAAATCATGATATTAATGAAGGTCAGAATGATTTTTTATCTCAAAAACAGCACAAAAGAACAGATGAAGATACAATTCAGCGGCAGTGTCAGGTCCTTAAAACTGAAGACCCTGAGTTCAAATTCCAGTACCACCAAGAATAACATGCAAAATAAAACTGATTTATGCACTTTTAGATTTATTATAACATTATTCTTATCAACAAATAGGGAAATCAATCATATTGGCTCATCTACATAAATTTGAATTTTAAAATGTGTCATATACATACAAAATAATATAATTCAGTTTTAAAAGCTGGAAGTCCTGCTTCATGTGGCAACATGGATGAATCTGAGAAGAATCATGCTAAACGAAATGAGCCAACCATGAAAAGATAATGTTGCATAATTTCATTTATTTGAGATATTTGAAATAAGCAAACTGTCACTGAGTATGATATGGTTATCAGGGGCTGGGATGTAAGAGGAGAAGGACTATAGAATGGCTTAAATAGTCTTACATATTATTATTATTATTATTATTATTTTGCCAGTCCTGGGCTTGGGCTCAGGGTCTGCACATTGTCCTTGGACTTTCTCAATGCTAACACTATCACTTGAGCCTCAGCACCCTTCTTTCATGTAGCCTCTTCCCCCTCCATTCCCCTCTTCCAGCCTCCTAATATTGATTTTTTTGAGAAGCTCCAACTTGTTCTTCAAAGGAGTTACATGGTTGCATTCTTCTCTTAAGTGTACTGTCCTTAAGTCAATTTGTTATGTGTATATGCATATAACTAGGACTCCTATATGTTTTTTTTTTTTTTTTTTGCCAGTCCCGGGATTGAGCTCAGGGCCTGAGCACCTTCCTTGGACTTTCTCAAGGCTAGAGCTCTACCACTTGAGCCTCAGCACCACTTCCAGCTTTTTTCTATGTAAGGGGTACCGAGGAATTGAACCCCAGTCTTTGTGCATGCTAGGCAAGCACTATATCCCTAGGCCAACCCCGCCCCTGACTCCTATATGTTTTTAATTGCTTTTCTTTTCTCTTTCTTTCTTTCTTTCTTTCTTTCTTTCTTTCTTTCTTTCTTTCTTTCTTTCTTTCTTTCTTTCTTTCTTTCTTTCTTTCTTTCTTTCTTTCTTTCTTTCTTTCTTTCTTTCTTTCTTTCTTTTTTTTTGTGGGTCATGGGCCGGAGCTCTGGGACTGGGTGTTGTCCCTGAGTTCAAGGCTACTGCCCTACCCTTTGAGCCTCAGCCCCACTTCCTGATTTCTAGTGGTTAATTGGAGATATGGGTATCATGTTCTTTAATGCCCAGGCTGGCTTTGAACCCTGATCCTCAGATTTCAGCGTCCTGAGTAGCTAGGATTGGAGGTGTGAGACACCATGGCTGGCTGTAATTGCTTTCTTAGAGGTAAATGTCCCTGTTTTACAAGATGAGATGAAGGTAGAAGGAAGGAAGGAAGGATGGAAGCAAGGAAGGAAGGATGGAAGGAAGGAAGGAAGGATGGAAGGAAGGAAGGAAGGAAGGAAGGAAGGGGGGGAAAATGGACAGATAATATCCAGTATTACAGAAGAAAGTTAGAAAATTGTTTAAAAGATGTGTTTCCACTTTATTAAAATTAAACTTTGTTTGACAAAATGATTTTTAAAAAAAATCTCTCTGAGTTTTGTAGTATGCTATGATTTTAATCAGGAAAAAGCAAAAAGGTCACATATTTTAGAGAGTATGTGATATAATCATTATAGAAAATTGTCAGCTCTTGAAAAACTCAAGTGTACCCTATGAGATAATGTAACCATTTCAAGAGAAATGGAAGTCTAGAGAACTGTGGCTGTAGCTCAATGATGCAGTACTTATCTAGCATGCACAAAATTAAATCAAATGAAGAAAGATGCATAGGTATGCTCATAGAACAGTCAAAAAGAAGAAACTACTAAAAGACCCATCAAGAGAAGTTCCTGTGTGTTTTATCTATAGAATATATAGAACTCTCTAATATACATAACTCAGAAACTGAAATGAATAAATAAATCAGAAGGAAGTACTCTATGATTTTATTTATACAAAATTCTATAAATCATTGACTCTTTGCTCTAAGGAGAATGTGGTAAGTCAGTACAAAGTCACAGGAGTCTTCTTTCTGCAATGATCTTGATAATGTTAATGGTATTATGGATATACACATATGCCAAAAAGTTATCAAGGTATGCACTTTAAATATATGCATTTTATGTCAGCTAGATTCCAAAGAAGCAGTTTAAATGTCTTAAGCATATCTTCTCCATCTTATATTGTATTAAAAATCCTAGAATCAATATTCTCTTATCTTATAAATTATTATCTATTATAAATTATTTCCTCTTATAAATAATTTCAATGGATAGGTTGAGGAACTTATTTTGTGTTTGAAGTAAAATTGTTTATGTTTCAGAGATAATAATTGTGGGCTAATATTTGCCAGATATTTGTGAGATTTTTTTTGACATGCTCATTTAAGTCTCTATTGGTTTGGATGAGAGTTTAAATATGTTCTCTAGTCTATTGTCTTATTTTTCTGTGTTAGATGCTTCAGTAATAGTAAAATTATCCCTTCTTGTCTTACACTGTCTCTATTTTTAAAGTCATTTTAAATATTTTTGTTTCCTCAAGTGTTAAGTTTTTATATGAACCTATTTAAGTTTTCCTTGACCTTTTCTGCATCTCACATCTATACTATATTTGACTTTATCCTCTCTACTGAGTTTTATTTAGTAAATGATTCTGGGAAGAGACACAGGGCAATTGTGAGACTCATTTTTCTCTCTCTTTTCCTCTCTCTGAGAGAAGAAATAATGCATGAGGATAATTTATTTCCATTTGCTTCTCCTGGGAGTGCTATGACAATGTCTCCATAAGGACTCTGGAAATAGCTTTGTTAAAAGTTTTTAATATGGCTTACTAAACTCTAATCTCATCTCTATTGGTTCTTATACTTTTGACTTTGCTTATATTATGGGGGGGTAATTGAGTAAACACTCTTCAATTTAAATATATTTATTTGTAAATGTTCTATTTTTAAAAAAAGTTCTGCATTGCTGATTACATATTGAATTAGAAAAGATAATGACAGAGGATGTGACAAGCATAAAAAATTACAACTTCCTCTTAAGGTATGGGACGGGAGAAAACACTTCTACCATTAAAAACAGCAGTAAAGATCAGAGAAATTTGTCAACTAATCACTTCTAATGTACTTTCTGGAGAACTGAGGTTATAGGCAGTTAACTAAAAATATCTAAGGAAAGATAGATATTCTAGGGGAAACATGTAAAAATAAAAGTTATTTCAGAGCTAAAAAAGAAAAACAAAACCCATCCAAATTCCACTGAAAAGGAGTCAAGAAAGATTTTAAATGATAGAAAAAATGTTGAAATATATTGAAAACATTAAGAAATTAGAGGCCATACGTAATTACCATTGGCATTATCTAAAGAAAAAATTAACTTTTCCAATTAATAGGACAAGAGAGGATATACTTGAGGCAAGGCGTCCATTGATGTTAGTTCCTGCTCTTCCCCAAGGACCGGTAGCTGAGTATTATAGAGATCCCAGGTCCTTATGGAAGAGATCCATCCATTGGCTCCAAACTGCCTAGAAACTTTAGTTGAAGAGAAAATCACAGGGATGTATAAGCAAGTACTTTGTTATTTGGTACTGGAACCAATTCAGATAAAATTTCCACTAAAATTGCCGAAAGCCAGGTGTGATTTAGAATGAGACATTTGTCACCCAGAAGCCATCTTCCTCTCTACAATTCTCTGTGACTGCTCAGTAGAAGACTGAAAGACTCCCTTAGGTCTAGGAGTTGGGGTCAGCAGCCCTGGTCACTGGGACAATGCAGGAAATTGCCAGGACACTTCTGATCAGTGTTCCATTAGGTAGAACAAAAGCCCTGGAATTCTGGAAATGAATCGTTAAACCCTAAGTAGTCACAGAGGAGCTAGTGGAGCAGCAGGAAAAATTCGGGGGAAAATGAATGACACCTTGTGGGCCAGTGAGCAGTGGTGAGGTTCCATTCAGGCTTATCCTATTCAGAATCCTTCTCCCAGTTGAACAGGACCAAGGGATCCTCAATACTCCATCTTACAACCTAATTTATGTGTCATCTGTTCTGTCTCCATATGGCTTCTACACTTTCAGTTTTACATTTCCATTTAGAGTTTTACATTTTCTTACAAAACTGGCTAATACATGCAAAATATGGGACTTTTAAAACAACACATCTCACTGGGAAGTGTGTTAGGTAGAAAATAATTAGCAAATGTTCTGAATAGGAAGGATTTGCAGGCTCTCTTTCCCTTTCCCTGCTTTTAAGTGAGAGACATGAAAACAATGTCATAGAATCCTATTCTGTTTCTTGGTCTCTTTCTCTCTCTCCTTCTTTCTCTCTCTTTTTAAATCTAAATCTCTTAGCTTATGAATCCACTAGATATTCCAGAGTTGTCATTATACTGGAGTGATGATTGATTCTATTCAGCAGATAGTTCCTCCCTATCATATGGTATTGTTTAATTTGTTCTTGTACCCTTGCATTGTTCTTTATGTTCCTGTGCCAAAAATTGTTACGCTATTTGGATATGCCACACAGACTCAGCAAATCTCATACTTATTAGGTTTAGAAATGATAAAAAAGAATTAAGTTGTGCCCAGGTGCCTGGAAATTTAGAAGCACCATATGAGGTGTTCAGTGAGGATAATAATAATAACTAAAGTAGATAAAATGTGAATCCCTTCCACATTTCTATTAATTAGAATGATGCTGCAGATGAGCTTTCTGAGACAAAATTTTTCTTATAACTTGATATCACATAGAAATTAGGGCACTATTCACATACAGGCTGACTTACAAAGATCAAGATCCCAAGTTCTTTACAAACTGTTGTTGATTTGGTGATTGAAATTTAATTATGTATGATTACATATGATTATGAATATATAATCAATTATTATATTTCAGAATTCCATTAATGTATTGCTATAAGGGAAACTACAGGTGTATATGTGTGTGTGTGTGTGTGTTTGTGCAGAATCCATATATAGAATCTCTCTATATATGGGATCTATATATAGGGTAGATATATAAATATAGATATATAGAGATCCTATATATATTTATATAAACATGCATGCATATAAACACAGGGACTTTCACAGTATTTCCCTAGCTATGATTAACCAGAATTTCTCTAGTTATAACTGTAGGGTACATAAGTTAAGCAAAACTCTCTAAATAATTTAATGAGCAATAAAAGTGAGAACCACTTTGAGGACTGCTTCTAATGAATTTCCTTTTCCAGTACTTCATTAATGTGTTTGTTGGGCAGTAAATTTCTTTCCTCCCTTCTTCTCCTTCTTCCCTCCCTCCATTCTTTTCTTTTTTCCTTGTCTATGAGACTCAAGGCCTAATGTATCTCATGCATTTGTGGCACTTAAGGTGTTATAAGGTTTTAAAAAACAGTCACACACCTGCCCCCTTGTCACTGGGTTCTCACTGGGGCCTCTAAATATTATACAGAAATTGAATTGTGACAGAGAAGCCACATTTTGAGAGGTTGAATAGAGGTAATTTATCACAAAGCCAGCCAGTGCAGGTAGACTTCTGGCACAAAGGCCTGCAGTGCAGAATACAGCTGTACAAAGCTTTTTTTTTTCCCAGTCCTGGGGCTTGAACTCAGGGTCTGGGCACTGATCCTGAGTTTTCTTTGCTCAAGGCTAGCATTCTACCTTTTGATTCACAGCACCATTTCTGTTTTTACGGTACTGAGGAATTAAGCACTCTACCACTAAGCCATATTCCCAGCCCTGAACAAAGCTTTTTTTCTTTTTTTTTTTCCAGTCCTGGGCTTGAGCTCAGGGCCTGAGCACTGTCCTTGGACTTTCTCAAGGCTAGAGCTCTACCACTTGAGCCTCAGCACCACGTCCAGCTTTTTTCAACGTATGTGGTACCAAGGAATCGAACCCGGGTCTTCGTGCATGCAAGGCAAGCACTTTAACCACTAGGCCAAATTCCCAGCCCCTGAACAAAGCTTTTGAAGGCAAGAACTACATATTTGTAGTAGCGACTCAAGCCCAACAAAAGCAGACCATATCAGAAAATACTTAAGGAAGAGCATTCTCTGTAGCAAACCTTCCTGAGCTAAACAACATGCTGCATCTGCAATTCAAGGAATAGACTCTTACCTCTTTAATTTTTCTTTTTTTATTGTAATTAATAAAAGGGTTACATGATACTTGCCAGATAGAAGGTGTATTAATTCACATACATTGATACCCTTTCACATGTCTTGGTACCAAGCTGGGGGAAAAGCCCCCTCCAGCCAGCAAATCACCAGAATGGCAATGGGAATAAGGCAATGTTACTTAGACCCAGTGTCCTTATTTCAATAGATTTACTTGTAACTTAAAAATAGAATGATGTTGGTAGAGAGCTAGCTGTGAGCTGAAAAGCTCAGGGCAAGCACCTCGGTCCTGAGTTGAAGCCCCACAACCAACTCTTTCCACCTCAATAAAAAATAATGAAACTTGTTGAAATTGGTTTGGGAAAAAGGAACAGAGAGATTCAAAGTGATTGAAGGGGTGAGAATGATTAGAATTTGACATAAACATATGTTGAAATGAAACAATGCACATTCTCCCTGTATAACTAATGTAAGTTTATTAAAAAAAGGACCATAAAAACACATTCATTTCTTGTACATGTTGATGGAAACAGAATATAGTATAATTGTTATGGAGAACATTATGTAAGATTCTCCCCAAATGATATATATGTATATGTATGTATGTATTTATGTATATATATGTATTATATATCCTAAAAATGGATTAATAAATTTCAGATCTAAGCTGGGAAACAACAAAAAAGAAATGAAATACAATGCATATATATTTATACAGATAATGGAGATTGTTTTCATTGAGTTTCTCTTTTGTGGATTTTTTTTTCTGGTGGACAAGAAAAACATAAAGGCTGCAAATAAGATCCTGCAATATTAATTCTACTAACTTGTATTTGAAAATAATTTTCAGTTTCATAAATATTTTGACCTAGGTTATTTCATTTGACCCTGGTTTATATAGACTAATAGCTTCTTTTTCTTTAAGTGAAGATTGAATACTCACTGAATGCCATCAGAAATAGCTAAATGTGAATTCATATTAACAATTCCTATTCACAATCACAATCTTTAAAAGAAATTTCTTTCTAGAATAGTTGAACAAGTTTCCATTCCCACCAACAGTGAACTAGAATTCCCTTATGGCCACATGCCCACCAGCATCTGTTATTGTTAATTTTCTCAGTAATGGACATTCTAACTAGAGTGAAGTAAAAAGTCTATGCTGTTTTGATTTGCATTCCTTTTGTTTTTTGCCAGTAATGGAGATGGAACTCAAGGCCTGACCACTGTCTTTGGGTTTTTCTCAAAGCTAGTGCTCTACCACTTGAGCCACAGCACCACTTCTGGCTTTTTCTATGTATGTGGTACCAAGGAATTGAAGCCGGGTCTTCGTGTATGCTAGGCAAGCACTTTACCACCAGCCCAAACTCCTGGCCCTTGCATTTCTTTTGTGGCCAAAGATGTTGAACATTAATTCGTGTGACTATTGGCCATTCTTACGTCTTGTGAGAAGTCTCTCTGTAAATCTTTAGCCCATTTATTAATTGGATTGTTGTTTCTTTGAGGGCTTATTTTTCTGGGGGGGATTTTCTGAGCTCTAAGTAAAATTTGATTTGAGGGTCTTGTCTGATGTACAGCTGGTAAAAGTCTTCTCTTATTCTGTGAGCTGTCTATTTGTCTTGCCAGCTATGCCCTTTGCCATGCAGAAACTCTTTGGTTTGATACAGTCCCATTTATCCAGTCTTTCTTTGTTTTGTTGTGATCCTGTATCTTTACTTGGGACCTTCTTATTCATTTCTATGAGCATTAGTGCTTCCTCTACCCCTTTCTGGGTATCTAGCCTTATTGGGGGTCTTCAATCCATTTAGATTCACACATTCACAAACTTTAAACCATCCAACACTCCTATCCATATCACTGCTTAAAAAATTCTCTGTGTATATTTTTCAAACTTGTCTGTACTTCATATTCTTCTGAATATTTTCCATTAAACTCTTTGCTGGCAGTCCTATTCATCTCGACATCCTTGGCTAATGTAACCAATTAATGAGTTGATGCACTCTAATATTTCTCTGCCAAGGTACTTCTTATCTTTTATTGGAAACATATATTCTTAAAGAAAGCTCATCAGAAGAGAGCACAATTTATAAGCAATCAGTAGAAAGAAATTCATTAGTGAATTACGGATATTTAAAATGTAGCCAGGTACGCACCTGTAATCTCATCGCTTGGCAGAGAGCTGGAAGATAAAGGTTCAAGGACAGACCACACTGGAAAAGATGTTAGTGAGACTCTCATCTCAAGCAAGTTAGGTGCTCTGGTTCCCACCTGTTTAGCTATGAAAGACTCAGGTGGAAGCACAAGGCTGGGTTCAGACAATAGCAAGAGCCTATCAGAAGTGTAACTAAAGCAAAATGTGTAGAAGCTGTAACTCAACTGTGTGTTAAACTCCATTATAACCCAAACAAAGCCAAAAACACATAAAACAAGACAATAACCCTCTGATCCTAGTAGTACACACTTATTGCTCTCAGAAACCAGGAGGATGCAGCAGAAAGAGTGCCTTTTCTAGGCCAGCCTGTGTACATAATAAAAATGTGTTATTAAAAAAAGTGAAAACAATTGAATGACTCTGTAAGGCAGACTTTCTATTTACTAATAGATCCTCACAACCAATGACTATGGTGTGACATCATTCTTCCCATGATTGTATTATATGAACATTATGAAATAGGAATAAGATAGTCATACTTATCTAATGTAACCATTTGAGTCCATAAAGGTAGAACACTTTCAGCAGCTGATGACAAAAGACTAAGTCAGAGGCTCTATATAGATAAAAGACTGGGTGAGCCATTTCTGTTGTGACAAAGGCCAGAGAAGAAGGAATGCTAGCAAGCCATAGAACCTGAGGAAGCCCTATGATTAGCAGCCAGTGCAGAATGAAGATATGAGGACAGCATCAGGCAAGTGGATATACTAACCAGTGCATCAGTCTTTCCAGAACCTCCAGAATCCAGTCTGGTCAACACCTTGATGCCAGCTGATTAAGCTTCTAAACAAACCTAATCGAGTGTGCATAGCTTCTGATCTCCAAAACTGGTGCTGGCAGAACTGGTTAAGCACCTGCAGACAACTAAAGTTGGATCCTTCTATGTCACCCTGCACCAGGATTAACCCCAAATGGATCAAAGACCTCACGATAAAAGCTGATACAAAACTTTACAAGAAGGAATAGGAGATATACTAGGTCTCCTTGGCACAGGTCGAAACATTCTTAATAAGGACCCAGAAACATAACAAATCAAAGAAAATCTGGATAAGTGGGACTGCATTAAACTGGCAAAGGATATAGCTAGCAAATTAACTAGAAAGCCTACAGAGTGGGAGAAGATCTTCACTAACCATACAATGAACAAAGGCCTCATATATAAAATATATCAACAGCTCAAAAAATTGAATCACTCCAAAACTAATCTCCCTAGAAACAACCATCCCATTAAAAGATGAGCCAAAGACTTAAAGAGAGTCTTCTCTGAAGAAGAAATAAGAAAATCTAATAACAATAGACGCTGGAGGGAATGTGGCCAAGAGGGATCACTACTACACTGTTGGTGGGAGTGTAAACTCATTCAGCCACTATGAAAAGCAGTGTGGCATTTCCTCAAAAGACTAAACATAGAGTTCCTCTTTGACCCAGCAATTCCACTATTTGGCATTTACCCAATCATCCAGAAACAAGGGCATACTAAGTCCACAAGCACAACGATATTCATTGCAGCTCTCTTTATCATAGCAAAGATATGGAACCAACCCACATGCCCCTCAGTTGATGAGTGGATCAACAAGATATGGTATTTATAAACAATGGAATTCTATGCTGCTGTCAGAAAGAATGACATTGCCCCATTTGTAAGGAAATGGAAAGACTTAGAAAAAATCATATTAAGTGAAGTAAGCCAGACACAAAGGAACATAGGCTCAATGGTTTCCCTCATTTGTCATAATCGGTAGAAACCTTGGGCTCTCCTCGCAGAGATTTATAATAGAACAAAACCTAGATACATAAGGCCATATAGTATGACACTAAATGAAAGGACCTCCAGGACATAGAAACAAAAGCCATTGTCCTTAATGTACTATGTTATCTCTCATCTCTTTTGCTGTCCCTTGGCTATCTCATATTGTTACAGTATTTTACCTTGTTATCGGATATATTGTATATATTGGTATATATATTGTATATTTGATTATTTGAAATAGGATAGGGAAGGGGTTAAAATAAAATGAGGGGTGGGATGGGGGAAGGGAAATGGGGACCAAGACATGAGAAAGGGCATCAATGTATGTGAAGTAATGCACCTCCTACCTGGTGAATATAATGTAACCCTTCTATTAATTGCAATAAAATATATGAAATAAAAGAGAAATAGAACTTGTTATGAGCCTCTGTATTTGCAGTAAATAGCATTAATAAAAAATTAATATTCCCTCTGAGCCTCATCTCCAATTAACCATGAGAAACCCGGAAAGTGTCTCGAATTGATAAAGTGTTATCTTTGAGAAAAATTGCTCAGGGACAGTGCCCAGGTCTTGAGTTCAAGCCCTATGATTGACAAAACAAAAAAATAACCCAAACCTAACAACATCAACAAACAACAGTGGCTAGAATTTTCAATAAAGGGTTCACGGAACTAGTATAACTGAGAACGAATTAAGTGTACATTGTAATGGTTTATTATTTCTGTATAGAAGCTACTCAAAAACTTTACTATGGATTTTTTCTTAATAGTTCTGCAGATCAACAGGCAGAGATGGGACTCAAGGAGCTAAAACAAGGCAGAGTGGTGCCTTTTCTGAGACAGGGTTGCTTCTCAGGTTCTCATGATAACAATTGAGTGCTTAGCCTGTGGTCTCCTTCCTCCATCTTTAAAGCAGTAATATCTTCACCTTGTTTCCTCCCATTGTCTCACTCTGTCATTAACAAATAGGCCACATGATCACGTTTAGCCTTCCTAGAAAACAGAAATAATCTCCCAGCCAGGTGCCATGGCTCATCCCTGTAATCCTGGCACTTCTTGGAGGCTGATACAGCCAAAAACAACAGTTCAAAGCCAGCTGAGGGAAGAAAGTCCATATGACTCTTATCTCCAATGAACCAGTAAAAGCCTGAAGTGGAACTGTGGTTCTAGTTGTCGAGGGCCAGGTAGCCTTCAGCAAAGATTCTAAGGATAACACTTTGACCATAGTTCAACACGCACAGAAAAGAACCCAGCAAAACAAAAACCATAAACACCACCGCTGTCCCATCTCAAAGTCAACTGAAGGACAATATCAATCCCATCAGCTACCTTAATTATTCCATACCATTTGATGTCACATTCACAGCTGCCAGAGATTAGAATATAGATTTTTTGACAAGACATTTTATCAGTCTACCAGATAATATTTTTTATAAAGTTGTATTTGTGAAGGAAGAAGAAACTGCAGAAAGTGTCCTCAGTATAATATTAATCACGCTTTATTTTCACTTATGGGTGGGCGTTAAATTTACTTATGAATAGATGTTTTTTTTTTCTCCGAGAATAAAGATTTGAAAAGTTGATGGGCCTTGGCAGTCCATGAAATATTTTTGAATGCTTTATGTGTACAAAGTTCTATCGTGCTGTGAAATGACCTATTTACTGAGAACTGAGATGGGGGTTTTAGACTAACAAAAACAATTTCTTAAATGTTATAAAACTTTACTATTTGAAAATACTTTATCAGACATTACCCCACTTATTTATAATGGTATCGAGGAAGCGTTCATTAATTCTGGTGTCTTAACTTCCTCTCTTTTCTCAAAATCACTTAGAGGTAGCCCTTCTAAATCAATCATAGGAGTGTATTTTTGATAATAATTTGAATGTTGTCATCTGTGCAGTGATATCTCTATCATGCAAAGCTGATACCTGATAGCCACTTATGATATTAAGCATTTCCTCAAAAAAGACTCTGTGTTGAATAAATCATCCTTGACTATTTATCCACTGATAAAAAAGAATAGGTATACTTGTGACGATTGAGGTCAAAAGTACAAGAGCATGGGCTTTTGATTTTGGATCTTTCTATCTTGACCAGACATAGTGATCAGCACTTGCCTGAAGTTTAAAAACAAGCATCATCAGATGATGTGACCTCTTCCGATGGCACATGGTCCTTTCTACTTTTTCTTTTTTATAGGGAGGGAGAAGCCACAAAGGAAATTTCACAATTTACACACACAGGAAACTGACCTGTGCAGAGAAACTCTCCTACTGTGAATTTCCTACATATTGTTAGGTTATACAGCACAGATGGCGAGGTACTTTCTAGCTATACTGAGCTTGGTTACTGGTCATAGCTGCTCAGCTGCAACCACCAATAAAAGATACTAATGATTTTGCCGTGGTAAGGTGAGCATTTCTTGTCATGTTCTCTTACCTAGTTCAAGGGTTCCTGACCACCTGCACATGCTCTGTGCCTTTTCAGGTCCTGGCTTCATTGCAAAGTACACTCTTTTTTTCATATAATTTTTATTGCAATTAATAGAAGGGTTACATTATATTCACCAAATTAAAGGTGCATTACTTCACAAACATTGATACCCTTTCTCATGTTTTGGTCCCCATTTCCCTCCCTCCCACCCCCGCCTCTCATCTTGTTTTCCCCCCTTCCCTATCCTACTTCAAATAACCAGATAAACATACATACAATATATCAAATAACAAGGTAAAATGTTGTAACAATATGAGATAACCAAGGGACAGCAAAAGAGATGAGAGAACAGTATATAAAGGACAATATTCACTCATTATATGGCTTTTGTTTCTGTCCCCTGGAGGTCCTTTCATTTAGCATCATCCTATATGGCTTTATGAATCTAGGTTTTGCTCTATTGTACAATAGAGCAAAGTACACTCTTTAAAGTAACTTTGTATAGTAAGTTTCTTCTGAATTTCATAGTCCATGCACATAGACATTTGGCTTGCCTCCAGTTATGGGCTATTAGAAATCAAATTGCTGGGGGTGTGGAGGGGAGGGTAATGGGGACTGAGACATGTGAAAGGGTATCAATATATGTGAATTAATGCACCTTCTATCTGGCAAATATCATGTAACTCTTTTATTAATTACAATAAAAAATTAAATTAAATTAAAAAAAGAAAGCAAATTGCTATAAATGTTATGCACAAATTTTGTGTAGACTTATTTTTTTTCCTTTTTCTTGGGTGTTAAGGAATAAAATAACTGCATCACATGGTAGGTGCTGTGTAATTTTGTTTTCTGAAGAGCTTTTGTCATTGTGGAATCTGACCATAGGCAAATGTACTGTGAAAGTTCTTTATGTGCTCTGAACATAAATGATCAAATGTATGAGTTGTAGATAATTTCTCCCAGTTTTTGAGCTTGCCTTTCTCCTTTAGCAATGATTCAAATAGTAGAAATTTTGAATTATGATGAATTGCATTTTTGTACAAGTGCTTTTTCTCTTATAGCCCAAATAACTAGCAAATACACATTTTTATCACAGTCTTTAAAAAATTAGTTTCATTTTTAGTTCTATGGTTCCTTTGTGTGTGTGTGTGTGTGTGTGTGTGTGTGTGTGTGTGTGTGTGTGTGTGTGTGTATCCTGCTTCTGTGACCTAATCAGGGCCTCATGCTTAGCTTTATTTTTGCTCAAAGCTGGCACATTATCATTTGAGCCCCACCTTGTCATGTTGGTCTTTCTCTCCGGGTCACATGATCCAAGGATTCTGGGGAATCTTCTGTCCAGCTTCTGTATTACCAGTGACATGAGACTTCAGTTGTCTTAGGTCTTAACTCCTCAGTAGATGCTCTCTCCTTAAGTTGGAAATAAGAATCCCTCAGACATTTGCCTGAGTTAGCTTTGAATTAAAGTCCTCAAGTTTCAGACTCCTGGGGAAGCTAGAATTACAGGCATGAGCTATCAAAGCCTGGCTTCTATGTCTTTTTAGTGTTTTATTTTTCTTGCAGTGCTGAAGATTAAGCCTAGCTCCTTGTGGATATGGAACAAATGCTCTAAAACGGAGTTACAATCCAGCCTGCCATGGTCCATGTTGCAGTAATTTTTTGTGTGTAATGGGAGGAAAGGGTATAGGTTCTTCGTTATTTTTTTTCTTAAATTCATTTATTTGTTTATTTGAAATAGGAAAGGGAAGGGAGGAAAACAAGATGATTTTTTTCTTAAATTCATTTATTTGTTTATTTGAAATAAGAAAGGGAAGGGACAAAAATATGAGAAAGGGTATGAATGTGTGAGATATAATGTGCCTACTACTTGGCGAATGTAACTGTAACCCCTCTATACATTACCCCAAGAATAGAAAAGTATAGATAATACACAGTTGCAATAACTGTAAAATTTGTCTCTGTCTTCCATCTCTTAGAATCCAGAGTCTGTCTCTTACCTTCAGAAAACTAAACACCATTATTTTAGATTTTTTTGTCATTTCCAATTTTTGTAGTTGTCTCAGAGAAAAGCATAAGTCCAATTCTTGTCACTCTATTTTTCTAGAAGCAAAATCTTTGCAATTCTTGTTTTTAAAATAAAATTCCTCAAGGTCCACAGAGTGGGAGATATTTTAGTTGTTATTTTACTTTTGTATCCTTGAACTGATCATTAGGTTACTACTATGATTGTTCCTTGAGGAAAGTTGTTCTATTGTTTCATACCATTTAAAAATTATTTTCATGTTCTACTGCATAATAAAGTTATATCTACTGTATGTGATATAGTTTCTTTTACTATTGTAGTTTTAAAATCATCTCATGTGAGGTTATTCAGAAAAAAATGATACTATATTTATATTTATCTGGTTTAAAAGGATTTTTGCATAAGATTGTTTTTCCCTATTAGAAAGCCATGAAAATGTTCCATTACACATTTCTCCTTAAAACTAAAGTTATGTTTCTCACAGATGGGTTTTAATCATCTGAAATGTATTTCAATGTATGGTGTGTAGTAGATATATTCATATTATTTTTATAAAGATTTAAATTGCATCATTTATTAGATAAATCTGTCCTTTTCATAATGATTTATGAAACTCATCATTTCCTTTAATGAAGTTTTTGGCAATAAATTATTGCTTGTCTGAAAATATCTCTAATATTGCCTGCAATTTTTAAAGACTTTTTGTATCAGATAAAAGATATGCTCATCAGATTTTTCTTTCAACCAAGGCACTATTCCTTTCTTATCTGATTTTCATTGCTTTTGTTTTGATGTTACTTGTATACATTTACTGTTAACTTGATGAAAATTTTCTTGTCTCTGACTATTTTAACATTTTCTTTTTATGAGATTTGTTTCTAGAAGTCTCATTATAATATACCTAGGTGTAACTATCTTGGAATCTAGTCTATATAAGTTTAATTGCTCATATCATTGGTTTGATAAGACTTCTGTCAGTATTTAAAAAAAGATTATTATGTATCTATGCCATACAAACCCTCAGCCTAATTTTAATTATGTTCTAGAATCTAAGTGCTACTGATTATTTATAGAGATTCTCTTCTTGAATACTTCTTAACTATGTCATTTGAAATATGATGAAAAAAATCAATGTTAATAAATTCTTTAAATAAAAAAAGAAATAAAAAAGCTATTGGTAGCTATAGTATGGCACTGCTTGAGGACATTTAGGTAAATGCCCAGAAGTGGGATTTCTAGGTCACAATGTAGCTCTATGTTTAATCTTTTGAGGAACATCCATACTGTTTTTCAAAGTGGTAGAAGTTTACACTCCCACAAACAGTGTAGTATCTATCCCTTCTGGTCACATCCCCACCAGCATCTGTTGTTCTTAGATTTCTTGATAATAGCCATTCTAACTAGGTGACTTAGAATCTCATCGTTGTTGCTGTTGTTTGTTTGTTAGTTTTTTTGTTTTTGTTTGTTTGTTTGTTTTGCCTGTCCTGGGCCTTGAACTCAGGGCCTGAGCACTGTCCTTGGGCTTTCTCAAGGCCAGAGTTCCACCACTTGAGCAATAGCACCATTTCTGGGTTTTTGTATGAATATGTGGTACAAGGAATCAAACCCCAGTCTTTGTGCATGCTAGGCAAGCATTCTATCACCAGGCCAAACTCCCAGACTTCAAAGTTGCTTTGATTTGCATTTCTTCTATAGCCAGGAATGTTCAGCATTTCTTCATGTTTCCCATTCTTATTTTCTTTTCAGATAAGTCTCTCTTTAAGTTTTTGGACATTTGCTGGAGTTCGGTCACCTTTTTCTTTGTGGTTTCTATGAATTCATCCATTTTTCTTTGAAAAACCTTTATTATAGCCTCCTTTATGGCTTCTCCTTTTTCACTTATCACCTTGTTTATGGTTTCCTCTTGTTTAACTATGGCTTCCTCCCTTATCTCTTTCTTTATATTTTCACATTTTTCAATAATGATGTTTATCAATTGCATTTGTATAGCACTTGGAAGACTCTCCTCTAGGTTTGCCAGTGACTGTTCCATTGTCTGTTTATATTGGGTGGGGGATGTTATTCCTTGATTTGACATTTTTCTTGAGTTCTTATTCTGCCCATTTAAAAATGGGAGCAAGATTAATACTAAACACAATTATAATTTTTCAGATATAACCAACCTAGACCTCTTTAGCTGGAAGACACTAGATGTTCACAATTTTTGATTGGTATTACCACTCTTTCTTTTTGTGCAGTTACAGACCAGTCTAATACAACCACTGGTAACCGATTTATGACCAAAACAATAAGCCTCTCAATCCAATCTCTATTGAATTTAAGTCCCTCTGGACCTAGAGTATAATTGAACACCTAGATATACAGTGTTGCTCAACAGCCATCAAGTGCAGATCCATGCATTATAAGGGTTGAAAGATGAACACAGGACCAGAGATAGAAAAATAGTATGAGAGAAAATAGGAGAGGTACAAGAGGAGTAACTTAGGAGTGTAAGATAATTATAGTAATGAAGAAAAGGTATAGCGTAAGAAAGATAGCCTCTTCAACAAGTTTTGCTGGCAGAACTGGTTAAACACCTGCAGAAAACTAAAGTTGGATCCTTCTTTGTCACCCTGCACTAGAATTAACTCCAAATGGATCAAAGACCTGAAGGTAAAAGCTGACACAGTGAAAACTTTACAAGAAGGAATAGGAGATACACTAGGCCTCCTTGGCACAGGTCGAAACTTTCTTGGCACAGGTCGAATCACAACAAATCAGAGAAAGGCTGGATAAGTGGGAATGAATTAAATTGCAGAGCTTTTGTATGGCAAAGGACATAGCTAGTAAACTAATTAGGAAGCCTATAGAGTGGGAGAAGATCTTCACCAACCATACAACGGACAAAGGCCTCATATCTAAAATATATCAACAGCTCAAAAAATTGAATCACTCCAAAACTAATCTCCAAAGTAACAACCATCCCATTAAAAAATGGGCCAAAGACTTAAAGAGAGTCTTCTCTGAAGAAGAAACAAAAATAGCCTATAGATACATGAAGAAATGCTCAACATCTCTGGTCATAAAAGAAATGCAAATTAAAACAACTCTAAGATTCTACCTCACTCCAGTTAGAATGGCCAGGATCAGGAAGACTAATAACAACAGATGCTGGAGGGGATGTGGCCAGGAGGGATCCCTGCTACACTGTTGGTGGGAGTGCAAACTCATTCAACCACTATGAAAAGCAGTATGGCAGTGCCTCAAAAGGCTAAACATAGAGCTTCCCTATGACCCAGCAATTCCACTACTTGGCATTTACCCAACCATCCAGAAACTAGGGCATACTAAATCCACTACCACAATAATGTTCATTGCAGCATTATTCACCATAGCAAAGATATGGAACCAACCTAGATGTCCCTCAGTTGATGAATGGATCCACAAGATGTGGTATTTGTACACAATGGAATTCTATGCTGCTCTCAGAAAAAATGACATCGACCCATTTGCTAGGAAATGGAAAGACTTAGAAAAAATCATACTAAGTGAAGTAAGCCAGACTCAAAGGAACTTAGGCTCAATGGTTTCCCTCATT
The DNA here is from genome assembly GCF_031878675.1 of Megascapheus bottae. Classification (NCBI taxonomy): domain Eukaryota; kingdom Metazoa; phylum Chordata; class Mammalia; order Rodentia; family Geomyidae; genus Megascapheus; species Megascapheus bottae. The sequence goes on from NC_143509.1 coordinate 50,248,425, forward strand.
CATCATAATCAGTAGAAACCTTGGGCTCTACTAGCAGAGATTTGCAATAGAGCAAAATCTTGATACATAAGGCCATATAGTATGAAGCTAATTGAATGGACCTCTAGGATATTGAAATAAAAGCCATATAATGAATGATTGTTGTCCTTAATATACTATGGGGGAGAGGGTAATGGGTACCAAGACATGTGAAAGGGTATCAATATATGTGAATTAATGCACCTTCTATCTGGCAAATATCATGTAACCCTTTTATTAATTACAATAAAAATATTTTTTAAAAAAAGAACTGAAAATACCCCTTCCCTACAATCTTGCCATACCACTCCTGGGCATCTACCCTGAGCATCATAACCCAGAATATGATAAGGACACCAGCCATGTTCATATCTGCACTAGTCACAATATACAAGCAATGGAAACAACCCAGATTCCCTACTACAGATGTATGTATACAAAAATGTGGCATATAATATATATATACATATATATATATATGCACCATAGAATTCTACATAGCCAACAGATAAAATAATGGCATCTTCTGGGAAATAGATGAAAGTAGAGAAAATCATGTTGAGTGAGATAAGTCAAGTTCAAAGGAACCAAAGGTGCATGGTACCTTTAATATGTGGATATTACATCCAAACAGTACAAGAGAAATGACCCAATATTTGGCTACCCAATGTTATGGACATGGTCTTGGAGATATAAACATAACTATATAGACATACAAATATATAATGGGACATATACTCTATAGACATAATGTTATATTATATAAATTGATATGTATCTATGACATACAAATCCATAGCTTAATTTTAGTTATGTTCTAAAATCGATGTGTCAGTGATTTTATAGAGAGATTCCCTTCTTGAATACTTGTTTGTTAAACATGACATTTGAAATATGATGTAAAAACCAATGTTAATATACTCTTTAAAAATTATTATATGGTGAGAATGAAGAAAAGAATCTGTTTTTGTGTTTGTTACTTTTTACTTAGTTCTCATGTATGGTTCATCAGCTTTTTTACCTTTCAAACACTAACTTTATAAGCATTTTAAATTATGCTTCTGGGCTGGGAGTGTAGCCTAGTACTGGCATGCTTGCCTGGCATGCATGATGCCCTGGGTTCAGGTCTTTGGTACCACATGCACAGAGAAAGCTGGAAGTAGAGCTCTGGCTCAAGGGGCAGAGTGCTAGCCTTGAGCAAAAACTGTCCAGGGACACTTCCCAGGCACTGAATTTAAGCCCAAGCACTGGCAAAAAAAAAAAAACATAATAATTGCTTCTGATTTTTAAAAACTGTAAATTCCTTTCACATCTTTTTTGTTTACTTTTCTTACATCTTTAGCTTAAATCTTTTTGCTTACTATGTTTTATTCAGGTCTTTTCTGTATGGTTATATATTTCGATAGGAAACTAGAAACCATGGACACAAACTGAAGCACTACTTTAAGACCTTAGATGATTCTCTCTTTCTTCAATGTTATTTGCTTTCCTTTCTGGGTGACAGTTTAAGTCATAAGGAATGGAACTGATTTATTGGGCCTCAAGTGATATTATCCATCCAACAAGGTGATGGTGAAATGAGCTCCCAGAAGTTGAGAGCTGAAAGGTAATAATCAACATTAAAAAATGTCTATTTTAGGCACATAAATCAAGAATATTTTCATGACTGAGGTGGATTTGAACATGCATTGCTTATAGAAAGTGGTGGAGTGAGTCTAAAAGAGTCTGTGAGTCACAAAAGTGACTGTTAAAGACATTATTGAAGTTGATCCAGTTTATTCCAACAAGCATTTTATCTACATTTTTCCCACCTGTAGATCAAATGAGATCATCTCTGGAAGCAAACTTACTTTAGTGTAATCAAGTGAGAAGTAAATAATAAAGTTTTCTGATTTTTTTCTCTGTACAGAATATCTTAAAATGTAGCTTCCATTAATTTGGAAATGATTGCTACCATCTGTCAAGGTATTAGCTCAGAGAATAAAAGTATTTTCCTATCCACATATACATGCAAAATAATTTAAATGTTAAGTATTTTAGTCATGCTGAAGCTTCATCATGAAAATGTAAGTTTTTAAAGCCAGTTAACATATCTCTGGAGATTTGGGGGTTCACAGTTCAAGGCAATCCTAAGGAGACATGTTAGCAAACCTCAATCTCAACCCATAAAAAGCAGATGTGGGGGCCAGGAGTTTGGCCTAGTGGTAGAGTGTTTGCCTAGCATGAACAAAATCTCAGGTTCAATTCCTTGGTACAACTTGCATAGAAAAAAGCCAGAAATTGTGCTGTGCCTCAAATGGTAGAGCTCTAACCTTGAGAAAGTACAAGGACCCTCAGGCCCTGAGTTCAAGCCCCTTGGACAAGCAAAAAAAAGTAGAGGTAATATGTGGTAGTACATGCCTATCATCCTAGATAAATGGTAAGCATAATGGCTGAGACCTAGTCCCTACCTGAGCATAAATCCAAGATCCTATTAAAAAAAAAAAAACTAATCCAAAAAAGGGATGGAGGTATGGCTCAACTGGATAAGTACGTACTCAGCAAGTACAAGGCCCCTAAGTTCAAGCCCCAGTTCCAAAGAATATAATTTTAAAGATATAATTTTAAACAAATCTAAATACTCAGACAAAATTGAATAAAACAACATCATTTTACTTTCAACTCACAGAATTCCATTATAAAATGAGAATTTAGTGCTTTATGTTTTGATTCATGCATGAACAATGAAAGCACCTTTAGGCAACAAATGTCTCACCAATAACATAATTGTATTTCTACTGTAAGGTTCTTGTGAGAAATAAATAGTTATATAAATCATTGCTATCACTGAATGGCATATAATAGAAGCATAACAGATATTTACAAATACTTTATTATCGTGAGTTATTTTTATGACCTATCAAAGAATAATAGAGTTAAAAGAAAAAAATAGAAAAACATTTTCTATACTAGGGTGTTGGGTTGAAGTCACGAAATGTAGCAAATTAGTTATGAATATACTGAACACACAAATACAAACACATGAACACATATTCACATAAATACAAATTTCAACAGATACATATGTGTATAAATATATACACAGATATATAAACACAACCATGTTTACACATGTACCCAGAAAATTATAGACACACATATGCACACATATTTTCTGTTCTAATCTCATTACTTTTTTCTTAACTATATCATAACATTTACCACAATAAATGGCTTTGTGAATAATATCTCTCCTTCTGTGCTTTAACATAAGGAGTGTTTTATAAAAAAAATATGGAACTTGTATTCGCTTAGATCTCTTATTCAATAGATAATGCCTCATCTCAATTCTGTATTTTTCACACATTGTCCTGTCAGCACAGATTAACTTCTGAAATATAAAGTTAATGCCATATGTAAAGATTTTACCAAAGATAAGGTTCTATTACATTCCCATTTCAAAGTTTCTCATTCATTTTTATGTGTGCTCAAAAATTACTTTGATTATACTTCTGAATTTTTTCTTGTTTCTTCATACTTGCAAGAGTTTTCTGCCAGTGCTGATCAAATGTCATGTCAGGAAACTGGAGTACCTGTATCAACATGTAGTCACAAGAACATTTGCATATCTTTAACACTTTCTAAATTGACCTCTTGAAACAACAAAAAATAAATCTGCAGGTTTTCTTTAAAGTGTTTATTCTTGGTAGGGTATATTGTGTGTCTTAGTTCTGAAAAGTGATAGACTTTTCTTTTGCAGTTGAGATACTGTAAACACAAAGAATGATTTTTTTCTGATTTCAAATAAGATATTTGCTCATTTTTTTACTAAATGTTAAGTATAAGTTCTGTGGGAGATGCGGTCCTGGCTTCTGAAAACTCAAGCATCTTAGGAAAATGGGTTATCTGTGGGTCATGTGTCTGCCAGTGCCACCCCATCCTCAATAAGCTTTTCTTCTTAAGCTTGGAATTATGTGATGCAGCTGTGATCCTCCCTTGCTCAGTCAGGATGTATAGATGCCGAATGAGAAGGAATGATCAGGTGGTATACCCTATCATTTACAGGCACAAGTCAATGAATGTGCCTTCACTCTTTTTATTTTTTTTTTAAAAAATTATATATTTATTTATTTATTGCCAGTCCTGGGGCTTGAACTCAGGGCTTGGACACTGTCCCTGACCTCCTTTACCCAAGGTTAGCACTGCCACTGAACAACAGCGGCACTTCCAGCTTTTTCTAAGTATATGGTACTGAGGAATCCAACCCTGGGCTTTGTGCATACTAGAAAACCACTCTACCACTAGGCACATTCCCTGCCCAGGCCTTCACTCTTTCAGTTACCTCTTGGTTTTGTTCTTGCTTGTTTCCTTGATTGTTTGCTTGTAAACAGATTCTCCCTGTGAAACCAAAGCTGTCCTCCATTGCTTTCTTTGTTTCTGTACTCCATTATCGGATCATTCTGTGCTCCAATGAACACACCAGCACTATTCACAAGGTGTCTGATGCTCAGCCAGAGCCCTAACTCCACAGTTTTCTTCCTTCAAACTTTGCTGCCAGTTGGTCAGCTTTATTTCCAAGAGTCCTGGGTCCTGGCTCTGAGGGAATCCACTAAGTATTACTTCTTTCATCTTTATTTCCCATGTTTTTCTTTAGAGATAGCAACATTTCCCTACTTAAAAAACAAACAGGGGCCAGGAGTGTGGCCCAGTGATAGAGTGCTTGCTTAGCATGCACAAAGCCCTGGCTTCTATTCTTCTATTCCACATACAGAGAAAAAGCTGGATCGGGTGCTGTAGCTCAAGGGATAGAGGTCTGGCCTTGAGAAAGCCCAAGAACAGTGCCCAAATCCTGAGTTTAAGCCCCAGGACCAGAAAAAACAACAAACAAAAACTCCCTCCTCAATCCTCATTACCACTGTTTCCTATTTTAACTTTTACATCCACTAGTAATTATTGATAATATTGTTTCTGTCCGAATAATTGCTCCCTTTCTTAGCAAGACACTAAAAGAGCATTTGTGTACACAATTCTGATGTAAACAATTAACATTAGCTGTTACATCGCATTGGTTGTTAATATATAATGGAAATATAAAGAATTAAAATAATTTCAATTACTTAAAAATACAGGGAAAGCTGCTAAACTTTAGATTTGAATTAATGTTGATGCACAGGATAAAAATGTTTTAAAGCAGAACAATGGAAAAGGTGACAGTGACCAAGATGCTTTGTATTCATAAACTAATATGTTGAACTGAAACTCCTTGTACAGCTAAAGTATGATTTTTTTTGGCAGTCCTGGGGCAGTCCTGGGGCCTGAATTCAGGGCCTGAACACTGTCCTTGGGCTTTCTCAAGGCTAGTGCTCTACCAGTAGAGCCACAGAACCACTTCCAGCTTCTTTCTGTGTATGTAATACCCAGGAATGGAACCCAGGTCTTCGTGCAAGCTATGCAGGCACTCTACCACTAGGTCAAACTCTCGACCCTAAAATATGATTTTTAAGACAAGTAATTTTTTTAAAATAAAGAAAGATCATATTTGTACTAGGAAGAAAATGAGGCTTTGAGAAATAAAATAAATATACAACTCTGAAATTGGTATGAAATTCCAAGGCTAAGAAATTATTCAATGATTAGAGTCTAAACTGAGTCAGTATGGGCAGATCTGGTGGTACAATGATAAAAACAAAACAAAACAAAACACCTGTGTGATTTTTAAAATGAAAACCTATTAAACAGCATTTTATTTATTTATTTTTTTATGTTTATTTTTTATTGTAATTAATAAAAGGGTTACATGATATTTGCCAGATAGAAGGTGCATTAATTCACATACATTGATACCCTTTCACATGTCTTGGTATCCATTACCCTCACCCCCCACACCCACACTTTGTTTTCCCCCCTTCCCTATCAAATTTCAAGTATCAAATACAAATAAATTCAATATATCAGATAACAAAGTGAGATACTGTAACAATATGAGATACCCAAGGGACAGCAAAGGAGATGAGAGATAACATAGTACATTAAGGACAACAACCATTCATTATATGGCTTTTGTTTCAATATCCTGGAGGTCCTTTCAATTAGCTTCATACTATATGGCCTTATGTATCAAGTAAACAGCATTTTAGTACTATGGAGTATTTCTAAAGAACAAGGGTAGTGTCTTTAATCAATATAATATGTATTTAATTAACATTTAAGAGTTGTTAAACTTGACATTTGTAATGTGATGTAAAAATCAGTGTTAATAAAATCTTTTAATTAAAAAAAGAACATTTGAAGTGCAGAGTAAGTTCTAATCTCCCTGTGTTTTCTCTAATAATCTTCTCTTTCTCTAGATGGTGAAAGGTATCTTTACTTTTCATGGTTTTGTTTAGTTGGGAGCTCCAAGCCAATAATTTTGAAATTTCAGTAAAATATATATTTTTAAGATTAAGAAGTAAAATATGAGTAAATGTATGTTATCTGATGGCATACATTACTTGAGGTGTATCATCTTTGTACAAATTAGAAAAAAGGAGAGAATGAGAAAGGAAGAAGGCTCTCAGAGAAGGAAGGAAGGAAGGAAGGAAGGAAGGAAGGAAGGAAGGAAGGAAGGAAGGAAGGAAGGAAGGAAGGAAGGAAGGAAGGAAGGGAGGGAAGGGAGGAAGGGAGGGAGGGAGGGAGAGAGGGAGAGAGGGAGGGAGGGAGGGAGGGGAGATAGGCTAATAACTCATGTCTGTGATCCTACTTGGAAAAGTGAGATCAGGAGATTCAAGATTCAAGGACAGCAAGGCAGAATACTTTAGGAGACTCTTCTCCATCTGTAACTTTTCCCAGTTGGTGTGTGCTTATCAACTCAAGCTGTGGTAGGCTGAAATAGGAAGACTGTGGTTACAGACTATTATTACAGGCAGAAAAGTCTGTGACAGCCTCAACTCCATGGACTAGAGGAGGACAACGTAGTTTTCACCTGTGGTCCCAGGTGATAGAAGCTTTCCATAGGCAGATTACAGTTCAGGCCTGAAGCAAGACCTGATCCTGAAATTCACCAGTGAAAAATAGGATTGGAAGCGTGGTCCAGCCGTATTGCTCCAGACTGGCAATCAGGAAGCCGAGTCCAAATCCTAGTGCTGCCAAAAGTATAAATAACACAAATAAATAAATAGAAAGCATTTGTTTCACAATAAAGAAATATGATCCAACATATCTACAATATTTTTAAGGTCTGGATGAGTTTTGTCTAAGTTGTGAAGTGGAGCTCTCAATGGTAGAAGGAGACTAAACACAATCTAGAACCAAGACTTAGCATCCACCGCCCTCCTTATAGCCTTTCTTGCAACTGGTAACCTGAAGTATTAGCAGCCGACTAGGTGAGGTAAACCTTTCCTTGTATGCTGTCTAATCAAAGCACAGAGGAAAATTCAGACATTGAACTATTATTTCATTATGTGTTGATGGCTTTGTACCTTGCAGTCAAAATTGTATCTTTATTTCCTCTCTTGCATGAAAACTTTTAATTCTTTAAAAACACAGTTGCATGGCATCATCCATCCTGAGTATTACCTAATATTGTTTTCTTAGATTGCTTGATGGCTATAATTTTCATAAAAGCCAGGTGATGGCTTTAATGGATCTTTTACTAGTTAAAATGAGATCCAGGTATTCCTGCACTGGGTACTTTTTCTTATTCTACAAAGGAACATACCTTGAGAGTACTCTTGGCACATATTAATATTCCTAAATGTATTACAAAGTAAAAGCACATGAGAAAGCAACTGATTTACCCACATGACCTTAATAAGACACTTTGCTCCTGACAACAAATTCCCTGTCTCTCAGTATTTTCCCTCTCTTTCAAATGGGTGCCAATTTGTCAGGTCTGTCTGCCTACCCTGTATGTGTGGTGGAAGTATATCACACTCTTCTGATATTTCATCTAATGCCACAGCATTGATTGAGGTATGCCACTATTTGCTCTTTTGAAGTTTTGGTCCCTTTTTGTCCCCAGGAACTTCTCAGGCTAATTAGGTTCTTGCATATTCCCTCACTGAAACATATCAGAAATCCTGATTATAGTGTTTATTAAATATGAGGGGAGAAATGCATCTTGTTTTCTTGGTGTGTGTGTGTGTGTGTGTGTGTGTGTGTGTGTGTGTGTGTGTGTGTATGCTAGTGCTAGGATTTGAACTCAAAGCATTAAGTTCTCCCTTAGCTCTCCTTTTGCTTGTGGGAGCTTGACACTCTACCATACTTCTACTTTCAGCCTTTTGCTGGTTGATTGGAAATAGAAGACTCACAGACTTATCTGAACCTTGGTGCTCAGATCTCAGCCTCCTGAGTAGCTAGGTTACAGGCTGAGTCACTGGTACTTGGCTTAGTACTTTCCCTCTACATAACACATTACCTCCACAGCGCTGTGGATTTTGACTATTAAAAAAAACACTCCTTACCTCTTTTGAAGGCTTTTAAAAAAGCATATTACCCTGAGGCTAAGGCAGCCATCTGTCAAAAAAATCACCTCCACTTCTTTCTTCCATAGTGGCCTCCCTCATTTCTCAGTGTTTTGATTCAGTGCTTTCAAAAGAAATGAAAGTCGACATTATACACACTTCTTTATGGTCTGTATCATAAACACATCCAAAATCATCCTGCCATTTTCTTTTCCTCCGCTTTTGACAAGAATGACAATGGCAATGACGTGTGATGACACCAATCAGGGGTACAGATCAAAGAGCTTCTGTCCTCTTCTCTTTGACCTTGAATAGCAAGCCTGAACTCTTAAAGGAGACAGCAAAAGTTCCACTGTGTGCAAACCTTATATTCTTCTAAAGCAAATTCACATCCATTGACAATGGAAATCTTGAATAGTAGTTCATTGACAATGGAAATCTTGAATAGTAATTCTAGGATGATATGATTTCAATGTTCATCATCACATGCAAGCTACCAAGGATATGAAACTCTCACATTTTGCAACTGACTTGATCCTAATAATATGCTTGAGAAATGAATGTCAAGTTTAGTTAGATCTAAATGCTGGAAACAGCAAAACCTTTCATCAAATAGCATTATGATGAGACCCACACGGAGAATGGATAAACATACATTTCCTGTGGAAGTCTTTCTAAGGCGTAGCATGTTGAGAAGGAAGTGGGTCCATGAGGAAGTTTCTCTGAGGCATTCAGTATTTTTGTACAAATTCTAATACCTTCCGGAAGATGGTCATTTATAATGTTTACCCCTTTACTGTCTATGAGGTAGGACATTAAGGAAACTTGATTAATTGGCATGGCAGTGAAGGGCAGAAATGTCTAGATTTGGAAATACAACCAGATTCAGCCCAGGACTTTCCGTTCAGTACTACACAGCACTGCAACCACTTCCTTCGGTATTTTCATCCTGTTGGCTTAAACAGAATGTTAAGTCTCCATATGAAAATGTTCAACACAGATATCGTGGTGTTTCTTTTAACAGACAAAGGGAAACAGGATACAATAGGAAGATGTGTATTTTACCACTTGTCTCTAAAAGCCCTAGAACTTCATATTTTCACTCAAGTATTAGGGATTCTTTATAAACTTGAAACTTATTTATATATTTTAAAGAAACCTTTATTTTTCAGTAAAATTAATATAAGCTTGCTTGAAACCAAGATGGCTCTTTTATTATCTTTTTCTGGATTTACAAATTTGGGATTCTCCTCTCTAGCTATCAGATTAACATATTAACAAATCCCTGTGTTTCTTATATCCATTTTAATTTATCTACCTATTTTTTAGCCTAAAGGCCTTTTCTCTTTACTTTATAGTCACTCTCCTACTGAGATCCTATTTGTACATTCTAGAGGAGAATTTCCCATTTTCATGGGGGTGATTCTCCCTGCCTGTGTGACTGACACTATAAACCTTTCAAATTTGAAAACAAGTTGGTTTTCCTGGGACTGAGCAAAGATGAAATAGAAAGTGGGAGTGGGACACAGAAATAAAAAGCACAGAGTATCTTTTCATAGTAGAGGAGACAGCTAAAACCTGGAACTGCAATATAAACACATGAACTGAAGTGATAACACTGTAGTCCTCACTTTTAGAAAAGATATATAGGAGGTGTGGGGGGGGGAGGGAAATGGGTACCAAGACATGTGAAAGGGTATCAATGTATGTGAATTAATGCATCATCTATCTGGCAAATATCATGTAACCCTTCTACTAATTACAATAAAAAAGAAAAGATATATAATCTCTTGTCCTCCCTTATTTATAAACTTAGAGGGAAACAGGTATATGTTGCCTGGTTTATGTTGCACCAAAAAGGATTTGTGACCTACAAAAAATAACACATTATATAAAGTATTTCCAAAAGTAATACCCAAATTCATTCTCTGTATGCATAAATATATGAGCATCTTTGACCAAAAAAGATTAAGAACAGGTAGCCTCCATGTCTGGCTTGATTTCAAACAGCAGGCTAGCCAAAGCCCCAATGTTGCAATTCATTAAAGAATGATTCTAGTCCTCTCCATTATTTCCCTGCTCATGCCTATGACAGGCAATTTCTCTACAAAATTACTACTAGTAGAATGTAATATACATGTAAATGATAATTACCCTAACACTTGCTTAGAGTTAAATAGTGCCCCTATGGGGAAATTTATCCTTTTGTTCTAAGAATAGCTCATTAAAAATATCATATTTGTGAGACTCAATCTCCTGATAATTCTGTAGTTGAGCTGAGTCAATGAGTTTACTCTGATGACTATAATATGTTTGAGGAGGTATTCACTGATGAGAAGTGCAGGGCGATAGAAATGACAGTGGCTTTAATCTGAGACAAGTCATGAACCAGGTTAGGACCATGAAAGAGTTTTGTTTTATTTCATTTTCATCCCTAAGAATATACAATCAGAAACTCTAACTTTTATATCATGTCTTTGCTTAAAAAAAAAGAGTTCTTTACCAAACAACCAAACCACAGGAAAAAAATATATAAAAGGTTTTACTTTAAAATAATCCAACTAACTCTATGAAAAGAGGAAGTAGGGGACAGCAAGGGAGATGAGGTAGCCTAGAAGTTGATCTAGGTTATAAATAGAATTATATAATCTACTTTCTTATTTTGTAATTTCCATGACATATGCTAACTTTGTCTATTCTTTAAGATTTAAACTTAACCTCAAAAACCACATAGATAAATATTTACTATGCAATTGTTGGCTGAAAAAAAGTAAGAACAGAACAACACATTCATAGGGAGAGACAATGAAGTCTGCTGAAGATGGCACTTTATGTTGGCATCAAGATGTATTTAGAAATGGGACAATGCCATTCTTTCTGCCGTCAACATAGAATGTCATTGTGTATAAATACCACATCTTCTTGATCCATTCATCCACTGAAGGACATCTGGGTTGGCTTCACATAATACCTATGGTAAGACTTGGAAAAAATAATATTGAGTAAAGAAAACCAGACCCAAGAAACATAGGCTCCATGGTTTTCCTCATTTGTAATAATTAGTACGCATCTAGAACTCTCCTAGCAGAGGATCACAACAGCTCAAAATGTATGTACATAAGGTCATATAGGATGAGGCTAAGCGAAATGAACTCCAGGATATGGAAACTAGAGGTTTATCTTTGTGGTTGTTGCTCTTAATATACTATGTGGTTATTTCTTTTCTCTTTTTTCTCCCCTTATGATTTATCTCATGTTGTTACTGTATCTGAGTTTGGCACCTAGTATGCAATATATACATTTATTTGTTTACTTAGGGAAGGGAAGGGGAAAATCAAGATGATTGGGAGGGAGTGGGGAGAGGAAAAGTGAGAGAAAAACATGGGAAGGGACTTCAATGTTCAAGAAGTAATGTATGAATACAACTGTAAACCCTCTATATATCACCCCAACAATAAAATTAATAATAAATGATGAATTTAGATTTAACACTGACATTGTTAGGATATATATATATATATATATATATATAATCTCAAGAATGCCAGTGTCAGTTTATTAACACAGAAATGCTTTCAGCAGTTTTAATTTGCTTTCAGTTGGAAAGCCACTTCATTTTTTATAAAGTTGATGAGTGATAAAGACAGCCATGTCCATCATTATACCCTGAACAGTTATCATCTCGAGCAAATCCTGATTGTTGAACTCAGAAACCTCCTTAATCTATGTCCCATATTTGTCCAATATTGTAGAATAAATATACAGTCTCTGGAGCATAATTAAGTGCTAACTATTTGGAGTCTTCATTGCTTAAAGATGTATGGTGTTAAGGTGTGTATGGTGAGTGTTTCACCAAGAGGTCAAGGGAAATAGTGAGTGAGAAGACAAGAAGTCAGTGGGGAAGTTGGAAGAGTGTGTTCACAGACACCCATAATCACTCAGAGTTAGGCAACACAGGATCTGTGCTTGGAAGAACTTCAAGAGAACTGGTAATTAAGTATAGTCCACCCATCTCCACTTACAAATTTCTTCTCCACAATTTTCTTCTGTTGAGGCCATGCATGCATGCATTTGTGTCTGGAATTGGTAAGTCAAATTTTAAAAATGCACAGTATTATTCAGGTGTTGATGTCTCATGTCTGTGATCCTGGGTACTCAGGAAGCTAACAGCTGGAGGGTCAGAGTTTAAATCCACCATATACAGAAAATGTCTGTGTGGTTCCATCTCCGTAAAGCTGGGCTAGATGGGTGATTTAAGTGGTAGAGCAAGTAAGCTGAGATAGTATAAAGCCTTGACTTAAAATTCTGATATCTGCAAAAAAAATGCTGTTATTGTTGCTGCTGCTCATGATGATGATAAAATATGATATAACTTAACTTATTAATTATAATGCCATTAGATGAAATTCAGGAATGAGGATATTGATTGATTGGCTGATTGTGCTGATGCTCAGGGCCTGGGCAACTATTCTTGAACTTTTTCTTCACCCTAGGCTAGCTCTTCAACACTTGAGCCACAACTCACTTACAGCTTTTTGCTGTTTAATTGGAGATTCACAGACTTTCCTGCTTGGGCTGGCTTTGAACAGTAATCCTCAGATTTCAGCCTCCTGAGTAGCTAGAATTGCAGATGTGAGCTAAAGTCAGAATTGCAATATTATCTTGTCTTTATTTTAAGATGACATTTCTCTTTACAAAGGTAGGAAAAAGGCATGCTAAAAATATATACATAACAAGATGCAGTTTCTTTATTCACAATGTTGGGAACTCTGACAGATGCTGTTTCCACCGTCTGTCTTTATCAGTCCTGCCAATCCATCTTTTCCCGTGTCCTTCCTGCTAACATTCACAACAATCCTTCCACAAGATGTCTAGTGACAATCAAATGTTTCCAGGATTATGATACATTCTCAAATTGAGGAATAAGCAGAATTAGACGTATCACTCCACAGGATAAAGATGAAATGTCAGTTCTCTGCAATGGTTGATGGGGTGCATTAAATGTCTCTGGAAGTAGCATCCCCAGAAGGAGGATTCGAACTTGACTATAATATAATGTATTATACAAGGTTACAGCCATGTATTGGTATAAATATATCAGTGAAATGCCATCACAGAGAGACACAGACTAAACATAATCAAATTAACATTTTGCCTATTTAAAAGAAAATAAAAGGAATTCAAGCCAGTCAGTATATAATAAAATATTTTATTTATGTCAGGAATTTCATGTACATTGTCATATATTGTCACAGCTCGATGTGTTGTTAATTGGTGTTGGTGCGTGTGTGTGTGTGTGTGTGTGTGTGTGTGTGTGTGTGTACCCGTAGTGGCTTTTTTTTTTTTTTGCCAGTTCTGGGACTGGAACTCAAGGCTAACACTCTGCCACTTGAGCCACAGTACCTCTTTCAGCTTTTTCTGTGTATGTGGTACCAAGGAATCGAACCTGGGATTCGTGTATGCTAAGCAATCAGCTAATCCACAATCCTGGCCTGGGTAGTGGGGTTTTAACTCACTGGATGCTGTCCCTTAGCTATTTGCTCAAGGCTGGTGCTCTATCACTTGAGCCACATTTCCACTTCCAGCTTCTTAGTGGTTAATTGGAGATAAAAGACTTTTACAGACATTCCTACCCATCTTAGCTTCCACAACTGAGTTTTTCAGATCTCAGTCTCCTGAGAAGATAGCATTACAGGTTTGAGACACTGGCACTCAGCATGAGTATTTGGATCATTTTAAAAATAATCTATAAATTAAAATTTATGCATCTTATCTTTGTTCTCAGCAAATTGTTTTGAACTGATTTTATAATATCACAAAGCAAACCACCATGTAATCCAGACAATAGATTTGGCGATATGGTGTATGTACATATGTACATGTGTATAGGCATAGAGCATACATAGAAGAGGGAACAAAATAGGCTATATATTTAATTACTTGGTGATTTCAGATACCTTCTAGGTCACTGGGGTGGATTTATAGGCTATGTATTCTTTCCATGGCATTAAGGGGTCAATTTCAGCATTCAAACAAGCTCTGCCATCTCCTCCATTCCATCAATAATAGCTCACATGATTCCAGCAATGTCAAGAACCATTCAGACTGTCTCATATCCTAGAATTGTGTTTGACTTATTCAGGCAGCAGTATGACTTTGATGGATTGATACTAAAAGTTCTCAAGATCTCAACTATTATAGCACATTGGGTTGGGAAGCGGCTCACTTCTTTAATTCTCACTCCACACCACACAGACTACTCACTCTTTTCTCTAGCCTGTCTCCTTTTTACCTGCATGACTTAGCACTTGCCTTTATCTTCTCTTACTGTGCTCAGCCAACTCATTGCCCAAAATCCTCTTGATTTCTCCATGCCAGTACAAATGACTTCTCTTTTTGTAAATTCCTATCTCTTTTCCAGTTAGCAATGCCTCACTCCTTCTTTATACTGTCACATCTTTTGTTTGGGTGAACCACACAGCAGGGCTCCCAGAAGGTTTTCATCTTCCAGTTTATCCTTCTTTTTGGATTAAAACCTATACAGAAGGAGGAATCATATTCCATTCTTATTTTATGTGGCTGGAGATACTGTGTGAAAGCGTGCTCAGCACACCCAGTGAAGCAGAGTAATGCCTGGGAGGCATGGAGAGTTGGAATATGTCAGTGTGTGAGGAATCCCCTGAATGTAGGTTAGAATTGTTTAAACATTTCAGAAACAAGTTGAAAACAAACATATGTGGATTTACTTAAAATATTTAGGTGACTTAGAACTAATGAGAACATTGTTTTGGGGAAGAGATGGCATTGAGGTTAAATAAAAGACGTGGCATGTGGTGAGCACAGACTCTACCAGTGGGCTGCATTTTCAACCCAATTTTCTATAGCAAAGTTGTTCTTTTCAAGACAAAAATGTGACTGTGAGACCCCAGTCTATGATTTAAACCTAACTACTGAGGAGGCAGAGATCAAGGTTCAAACCCAGCAAAAACCTGGAAATTGAGCTGTGGCTCAGGTGGTAGAGTGACTCCTCAAGCAAATAAACCTCAGGATACTGCCTAGTCCTTGAGTCCAAGTCCCAGGACCAGTACAAAAAACAATTTTAAATTGGGACTGAGGCTATAGCGTAGTGGTGGGACCCTGGTGCAGCATGGGTTACACCTCTGTCATCACCTTTCTCTTGGGACCCACTGAAGACCTGAGTGAAACGTGTCAGAACTGTTTCCCTGAAAGGCAAATATCCTGGAATGTTTATATCCTGATTTCTTTCATAGGAGTTTACACAGTGAGTATTACATCTGCAGTACATTTTTGTTTCTAGGCAAGCATGATTTAATGGCCAGAGAATATTGTCTTCAAGGAGGCCATTGGGGCAAGTTGGTAACAAGTACTGATGCAGTTGTGTAGGTGAATGGCTGTAGAAGGAGCCATGTGTATTGTCAGCAGAAAAATTCCCGGTATGAGAAGAAATATGGAACATCTAGAACTGGTGGAATTTTATTTTCCTGCTGTATGGATAATTATCTTCAAAGACATCTTGAAAGTAATGATGCTTTTCCAATTCACTAATTATTAATCCTGCCAAGTTAACATTTAGATTTACAAACACTCATTTAAATATAAATAGACACTGGTAATGATGGGTTAAAAATCACTCATACTAGGGATGGTAATCACTTAACTATCGTAATCTTTCGAGTAGGCATGCTTTCTATATAGCTATCTATCACAACCAGTAAATACGCATTTAATACATGGATGTCATCATTTCAGAGCTGTTGGAATAAGAGCCTCAGATGACAGAGTAATTGGATGTAGATTTGGCATTCTACTCAGATTTCCTTGGATCAAGTTGGTTGAACTTGTATATACAAGTTCATTCATGGGTCTTTGCACTATCTTATCTTAGAAAGCTCAAAATGCTTGGACATTTCTATCCTGCTTGCATGCCCTGTAGAATCTTTGAATAACATATGAGGGAAAAGGTCAGCTTCCTTGCCTCGAACGAGGATAAACAGTAGTGGCTGATGTTTTACTTAAAATCGTGTCCTCTCTTAACCTGGCTGTTTTCCTGTATTGCATTTCCTTTCCTTTCTGACTTGAATTCTGAGATTGAGTCCTTAATAAATTCCTGGAATGTGCAGTCTTCATTATGGTATGTGTTCTATCATTCTTACAAAAAGGGTTTTGACACTGAAGGATTGAGATGAAATTAAATGAAATAGGGGAGATAATGCTATTCCTTTATCTCACTTTATCTTATAAAAAAAGATTTCCTATTGATCTATTAGTTCACAAAGAAAACTAATTACTTTTATTTAGACTTTGAAAGGAAAAATTAACAAGCTGATGCTATCATATCATCATATGTGAGAGTCCCCAACAGCCAAGCTGGAGACCTGAAAAGACTGGGAGAATGAAATGTCTCTTCCCTGAATTCTTGAAATGCTGAGACTCTCCTAAAATGGTCGATCCATCCCAGCTTAAGGGACTTCAGATTCCTATCGGAAGTGTAGACTAATTCCACACCCAACTTTCTGGGAAGCTAGGAATAGGCATAAATCCATGATAATCGTACCTGCTCTTTAAGGTAAATAGCTTATCATTTGAGTATATCACATATTGATGTTAGTGACTTTAAGATTACTGTGACATCACTTTTTCCGCACCTACAATCCTATATCTTTCTCAATAAATACCTTATAAAATGGTCTTCAGGGCCCCGGTGCCCCAAACCTCAATTCCATGGTATGGTGTCTCTTGCTTTTTCCAGTCGCCACAGTTTACAACAATCCTAAATTCCTATTTGGACTTGAAAAACAGTGAGTACCTTGTGATGGCGGAGGGATTACAATCAATGAGAAGTAGATTCTGATCGGACTTGGCATTTATTTTATCACTATATTGCTCTGAGAGCTTCATCATTTCCTACTTTGTGAAGCAAAGTAACCCATGCTCCATCTGTTGCTTCCATATGGATAAGGAGGGCTTCCTGAGAAGGCTGACTGCATAGGTGGGTAGGATGAACTTTAAAGAAGTGTTTACCCACTGCTGAAGTCCTAAAGGAAAAAGTAAATCAGTACTCCTCAAAGAATGGTCCAGAGTCCAACGGCATCACCTGGGAACTTGTTAGAAACGAACATTTTCAGTCACAATAGCTCTAGCGAATAAGATCTTTGTGTGCGGTGCGGAGAGGGAGGCTCACAAGGCTTTACAATCTCTACAGGGAACCCGGAGAATACTGAAGATGTAAATGGATAATTTCTACAAAAATGTCTGCATTTCCTGCCTTCATTTGGAAATAAACTTTTATGCTAAAACAAAACAAAACAAAAACAGAATTTTATATGGCAAGGAAAATTAGTCCCACAGTGTGAATACATTGTGGCTTGGAAGCAGGCAGATTCTGGGCTCAGCTTCTCTTTATTATCCAGGTGTTCTTATGGACCATTTTTTCTCTCCCTGCAATTTACAATGACAAAGTGTCTACAAAATAGGACGGCACACTAAATGAATAATGTGTAGAAGAGAAGTATGTAACAGAGAAACATATCTAGCTCTGTTAGTAGTAGTATGTTTCCTTTTAGGGAAAAGAAAACTTTATGTCAATTATTTAATTATTTTGCATTATTGTATTTCTGAAGTGTTTTGTGTTATTTACAGTTTTCTACAAGTTCCTAATGTCAAACTGGAAATCATAAAATTACATTATTCCTATTAGGTATGACACCAAACTCATATTTAAAAGAAATGATTTTAATATATGGGTACAGTAATATTTGCTTTTAAGAATGGAATTTCGGGAAGTGGGGCTGTGGCAGAAGGAGTAGGGCGGTAGTCTTGAACTAAAGAGCTCAGGAACAACACCAAGGTCAGAGTTCAAGTCCCATGACCAACAAAAAAAAAAGGAAAAAAGAATAGTACTCATTACTTGACTCATGTAACTAACTCATGTTCTGTATATCACTTCTAACATTAAAAATAAACATAAAAATGAATAGAACTATTTGAAAAAGAATGGAATTTTGCAGTGAGTTAGAGAGGTTATTTTGATCAAACTGGGAGGCACTAAGAGCAGGGTAACAATTCTTCAAATATTCAAGATACTTGGAATATGGGCTTTAAATAATTTTGTAGATGGCTCAAGTTTATCTAAGTGACATTAAAAAGGAATGAAGAGAGAAAGGAAGAACTAGCCAATAAGTTTAAGTTATTTAACTTGCATCATACCGTTTTAGACACTGCTTCCTTCCTAGATAGACAGCTAACTGCAATATTAACCCCATGCCTTTGAAGGACTTGTAAAAACTAAAGATTAGTTTTCTCTCCTCAAAATGGTCCCTATTTTTCTAATTTTTATTCCTTACATCTACCACTTGATTTTTTAAAGACCTTGTCCCTTTTGTGAACAAAATCACATATTTTTATATTCTATTCTTAGCAACTTCCTTCTGACATTCTGCATTTAATCCTTTACAAACTGAGAAATAAAAAACAGTATGAAAAAAAAGTAAACTCTTCCTACTTGATAGTCTAGAAAGATTTCCCATGAGTAAAATCTATTGGCTCTACTTCATGGACATTGTAGACCTTTGAATACCTGGCTTTTGTCATTTTTCCCAATTTCTATTTTCAGTTAAATGTTTTAATTTTTTGTAAGTCCACTCACTAATACATGGGATTCCAGAAACTGAATGCCTATCAATATGAGATGAGTAATTATTAAGTTGGAAAGGAAAACTTCTAACTTATGTGAATGTCTTTGTTGGTGGAGAATTTGTGGTGTGTTATATGTTCATGATATTTTTTCAGATCACAAAACACAGCATTTAACAAAGATTTTTATTCCATGACAAACTACTAGTGATATTTTAGCTCTATCAAATTTTCATGCGGCTGCTTGCTAGTTTCTCAATAGGTTATGTCCTAAAGATGAGGCATCACTAAATACCAAGATTACCATTGCTAATCTCATTCTGTTTTCTCTTGAATTCACTCCATTTTTCTCACTGTGGAGCAGTGTACGTCATGCTTTCCACCTATACTTCTTTTGGTAATTTAACAATTTTCCTAAAGCTTAAGTCCTCCATACGCATTAGAAGCAACCTTTTCCATGATTAGGTATGGACCACTTGGGGTCCTATTATGTCACTTCTAATTCCTTTTTGTGTCCTTTCCCATACCTCATGACCTTTTTATACCACTTTTGCTAAAATAATTCTCATGGTTTGCTTTTCTATATGGTATCACTATCTTAATGACTCCCTAAATTTTTAGGTGTACCTGGGTTTTTCTCCTCAACTCTAATCTCTTATATCCTGTTTCTAACTTGTTCTGTATATTTGATTTCCAAAAGGCATTTCAGAGCTGATATATTTCACAATAAACTTCTGATTTAAGTTCTCTATCTAACTAAAATTCTCACAGCCTTCTCATCTCAAATATCCAGATATCTAAGATAATGTTGTGCTTTCTCTCCTACAACTACATGACATCACATCTGTAAATAAATTCTCTTTTCTCTATCAAAAAATTTAGAACTTGTCCATTTCATATCACATCTACTAAAAAAAAAACAGATGCAAGCTACTATGAAATCACATCAAGAATCTTGCAGTGGTCTCTTTCTATTTCAGGGGAGCTCCATGCTGTGTTTATGTATTTTTATTATTATCTTTCAGTAGTCATATAAAGGAGTTTACATTTAACAAAGCAGTTTATGAATAGAATATATCTTCATTGATGTCACCCCTCAAACATTCTCACATATCCCTTTGAAGCCACCCCTTCCCTCACTTTTCTTAATTTAGTAGGACATGCTATGGAATTCTTACATGCATTTCTCTTCTCTTCTTCATTTCTCTACTCCTTTCCCTTTGGTTCTACCCCACCTTTTTCCAGTATTCAGTTCCTGGTGAGTTTTTTGTTGTTGCTGTTGTTGTGTTGGTTTGGTTTGGTTCTTTTGTTTGTTTGTTTTTTTCTGAATTTTGAATTAGGGTTTCTAAGGAATTACACTGTTTGAGATCTCCACAGGTTCTACCATACTTCAGCTAATACACTTGCATAATACCCAATGTATTTGCTTATGAGTTTGTAAGCTAAATTTAGCTTTGCACATATGAGGAAAAATGTGGATCTTTTGTCTCTCTGTCCCTGACTCACTTCACTCACGGGATACTTTTATATCACCTTGCATCAACATCAATTAAAAATGGATTAAAAACCTTAGTATGACCTGAAGCCATGAAACTATTACAGGAGAATAAGGGAAATACTAGGATTCCTAGACACAGGTTAAAAACTTTATGAGTAAAGATTCAGAAGCACAGCAAATCAAAGAAAGACTTGATAAATGAGACTGCGTCAAACTAAAACCTTTTGTAAGGCAAAGGAATTAGCCAACAAGCTAACAACAACAAAATAACTACAGAATTAGAGATTTTTTTGCCAACTATACATTAGACAATGGCTTCATATCCAGAATATACACAGAACTTCAAAAATTAAAACTTTAAAAAGCCAACAACTCAATTAATAAAGGGGCCAATGAGCTACAGTGTCTATCTAGAAGAAGTAAAAATAGCCAATAGGCTCATGAAGAAATTGTTCAACATCACAGGCCCTAAAGAAATGCAAATTAAAACAACCTTGAGGTTCTACCTCACCACAGTCAGAATGACCATTACCAAGAAAGCTAATGATCACAGATGCAGGAGAGGATGTAGTCAAATACACTGTAGCTGGGTATGTAAACTTGCTCAAGCACTCTGGAAGTTCCTCAAAAAATTAAACAAAGAACTACCCTATGATCCAGCAATTTCTTTCCTGGGCATTTAGACAAAAAATTTCGAACCATGAAACAGTAAAGCCACCAGCTTTATTTAAATTAAATGCTATTCACAATATTTTATTTTTTATACAAATACTATTAAATACCTATTATTCACCATAGCCAAGGCATAGAATCAGCCCGGATGGCCCTCAATGAAAGAATGGATTAAAAAACTGTGACTTTTATTCATCATTAGAATGACATTATAACATCTGTAAAGAAATGGAATGGTCTCTTAATGCATCTATGGTTTATTCTTCACAATGGCTGAGTTGTGTCCTTCTAATATTCATACGTTGAATCCCTAACATTGAAAATAATAGACCCATATTTCTGGATGATCTTGGGAAATAAATAGGTTAGAGTGTTAACTAATTGCATGCATAGTGCTTATGTCAAGGAGAGATTAGAAAGCCTATATGAAAAGAGCAAAATGTGATCACTCTACACCAATAGAAGATCCTCACCTGAACTTGACCACATTGTTGCCTTATTATGGATTTCCACCTCCCCACATGCAAAGTAAGAGAAATACATGTCTACTTTTTAACACAATAGTCTCAGCTTAATGTTAGTATGTAATACCTCTGTATACTTCTTTGCAGCATTTAATAGTGAGGAAAATATTAAACTCAGGAAATCAACTCCTACAATTTAACTTCCAATTGTTTTTGTATAAAAGGAGAATAGTAAATTTCATAGAAAAAAATCAAACATAAAAAAACCACGCAAAATACCAAAGTCACTGATATGTCCTATAGGCTTCTTGGGATTTTGTGTGGCTGTTTGGGCTCATCTTACTGGTGGTTATCCTGTCTGCACCAACCTTTTTGAATCGCAGAGTCATAGGATATCCCACTAGTTCCCTTGGTCAGGAGCAGTCTTCGCTAGGTGTTCATATGACTTACATTTTCATTAGTAATCTTAATCAAATTTCACCTGCATCAAATGGTTACTTTTATATCTTATTGCCAAGGTGGTTAAAGTCACATCCATAAGGTAGTGAGTACATTTCTTGTTGAACACTGATTCTTCCCTGTAAATTTCCATATCTTACTTTCCTCATCTCCATTGACTTTTTGACAAGAACATGTTATATATATTTACATATCCATATATCCATATATCCATATATGTTTATATATACATATTGTGTATACACATGTATTTCTATATGTGAATATAGTTATACAATATATTATGTTATACATTTATTTATATATTTATATTTAATTCATTTATATATACATACATAACTATTTATATATTCATACATATTTATATATGTTTATATGTCATTTTATATTATATAAAATAAATAGACATGTATATTATTATATACATGTATATGTTTATCACTTGGTGTCAATACTAAAATGAATTCCATGATGGAAATAAACATATCATTTATTCATGGATGTTACCACATTGCATTGAAGAGTGCCTGTCACCCAGAAGCACTAAGCATATATTTATCAAAAGATTTCGTAGATAAATTTAATCCAAATTCTTTATCATTTCTTAGTTAACATTTACATTATTCTCAATATTATGAATTAACATGATTAACCACTGAAGGAATAGGAATGATGCATCAGGTACAATTTACCTAAAATATTTCCTTGTGCTGCTATTTGTGAATGTACTATCAGACTCAGCTTTTTAAATGTTAGTTTTCCTATGTTCAATGGAAATAGAAATATCTACTTCTCAAGTTTTGTGTGGAAATAAAGTAAGATGATGTATAGAGAAGCTACTATAGCACTACTACATTATATAAACTTCATAACATAAGTTTTATAGTGTGTCTCTGAAGAGACTGAATCAATACACTGGAAAAAAACACAATTTGGAAAATCAGCACGAATATTACTAAGTCTCAACCAAATATATAAGGTATATTTTTGTTTGAAATCAAGAAAGTGAACAAATATAAATGGAAAAAGATGTGTGTCTTAATCCAGACTTTACAAATTAAGAGGGTAATGGACATATGCTAACTTAAGCCAATAGAAATAATATATAACCTCATATGGGAAAACAATATTGTCTTTGGAGTAAGAAGTCTTTAAATTTTAATTCCATTATTTGCTGTGTTGTTCTATCTTTCCTGTTTGAATTTATTCTCAAAACCAGGAAATATAATTGGGAGCAATAATAATGAAGATGACCAAGGATGGTGATTTTCAATGAAGATGAAGTTTTTGATGAATTACAAGAGCATAAAATAAATAACCTCAGCTATATTTATAGCAAATGCTGGGCATTCTTTTGTGTATTCCTGTTGTATTTGGTACATATCAATTAGCTCCTTGTTCACCTGATCGTACCAGGTGAGTCCAAATGGTGATATCACAGCTCCTTAAGTGTAGGAATTGTTTTAGTCAGTTTAGTTTTATGATTTTTATTTAATAAGTAGTGATGGCAGACAGAAGGCTAAGGAAAACTAATAAATGGTTAGAATAGCAGTATGAGCATTGGAGAGGGAATCATAAAATGACAGCTTATACAGCAAGATGAAATCTGAGATGACTACTCAAGGGTGACACATTCACCTTAGGTCTTGAAAGAAGAATTATAGTTTGACAGCCAAAGGATAAAAGAACATCCCCAGAACAGTAAAGTTCTTTATCTTGATTGAATTTTAGGGACTCATAAACTGATTATATAATTTTATGTGTCTATACATTTGCTCCCAAGGTTATAGGCCAGTCTGCATCATAGATTCCAAGTTGTCAGTGTCACAATAAATAGTTCAGAAAGTCTGAAGTGGAGGGAGAGTGAGAATGAACAAAAAATAAAAGTAAGACAGAGCAGAATTAGTGAGAAAAAAAGTTTTATGTTTTATTATTGGATCAGGTTTACTCCATAATTTTAAGAACTGAAAAGTCAGAAATTTAACTTTGCTTGCAAAAACATTAGATGGAATTGTTTTATTTTTCCAAACTGAATATCAGCTCACTTTCCTACATGGAAATGTTTCACCAGATATTAAATACAACCTTGACAGAAGGAAGATCAAAATCCAGTTGTTTGTTCCAACCTATCCATTTCATTGATTCACAACAGCTCTTTGATGTCTTCTTGCTTCTCACTCATCCTTAAAATGCAGGATTTTAGTCTTTGATTATTTCCAACTGAGTCGTGGCCTTGTTCCCTATAGTAGAGAACAGCGGGTAGCCTGTGGTAAACCCTGCAGTAAATGCCAGGCTAAAGATGGGAATCAGAACACAGTGTTTGGAGAACACAGTAGATCCTCATTTTCAGAGTCAAAACGGCAGCTGTGGTTGAAGATGGCAATGACTGTAAAGGCAACTGCAATTCAGAATGGGCTTGGCTTTGTAATTGTTTCCCGGGCTAGGTTTTACTATTCAAACACTGCTTCTATTTCTCCTTTATGCAGCCTATTAAATTACTCAGAAATTATAAATCTGTTAAAGAGGGGGCAGCCTTCAGCTGCCTACTGCAAACAGCCTCCTCCATACAAGGGTCTCTCTGGAGTTCTGTCTATGAGTCATCTTTTGGAGGCTTTAGATTTCTAACATAATTTGATCCAGCCATCAGCAACATTTCAGGCCAATGAAGGCTGATACTTTCATTAATGGGTTCATAAATAGGAAGGTGAAACTGAATTATTTGTTGAGTGAAGAAAAAGCTTGTCTTTTCTTTTTGGTTCTTTCTTTCATTCTTTTTGTTTTCTTAATTAACTGCAAAGGCTTGGCTGGTCTACAAAGAAGTTTCACTTTTCACCCATGTAGCTTCCTTCTACCCATACAGACGGACTCTTGTAACTAACTACTCTATGCTGGGTGAGTGAAGATACATCATTATATAGAGATAGAAACAAGGAGGCAGAAACAATAAATCTAGTAATAGCAACTGCACAATTGGAAATCTGCTTGAAGTTTAAAAAGTATTTCCATTCAGCATGACATACCCGAAAAAGAATAAAATTTGGATTCAGAGAAATCTGTAACATGGATATCTAGAGTTCACTAATACAGTAATGTATACTTTTTTCATATTTTCTTATAATAGGGATCATTTATCTTCCTAGCTTACCTGGTAGAGTTTTGGGACAGATTGACTAGGAACAAATGAGGCAGAAGAAGCAGAAGAATTGGCATACCAATACGCTATTGACATCAGCACACGCCATGACTTCTTTAATCTTAGTAAAGGGCAAAGATTGTCTTCTATAATAAAGTTGGACACAAAACAAGACCTGCCTTTGTATCCTGCAATGTAGGTAAATATTAAGAACGCAAATACAATTTTCACTCACATTCCCTAAAAAGGCAATGTGAAAGGTAAGTATGATAAAGCATAATTTTCAGTAAAACCAGCTTCCTGTTGTAATAAATTCTCTATATTATTTAAATAAAAATGTAGCTTAAGGATATAAAGGCTGTAGAGTTGAGAATCCTTGAGTTGCAGGAAATATAACCTTGATCTCTGGATAATTATAAGAAAGAAGTAATGAAATAATGGAAAGATTTTAGTCCACAAATTTCTTAATATTAAAAAATAGGCCTTAATAAGAAACAAACCCTGTATTAAGTTGTCAAGTTTGTGAGATATAAACTAGTAGGGGCTGAACACTGTCTTTGGACTTTCTCAAGGCTAGAGCTCTACCACTTGAGCCTCAGCACCATTCCCACTTTTATATATGTGGTATCGAGGAATTGAACCCAGGTCTTCTTGCATGCTAGGCAAGCATTCTACTCTATTCCAAACTCCCAGCCCCCTTGAGGTGGGATTCTGTAGGTATTTTTACTGACTATCTTATCAAAAGGTAACAACTTTCCTAGTACAACTATACTCTTTTATATGTAAAGTTTAGTCATGCTGTAAAATATTTTTCTACAGGCATTCATTTTAATTTGTGAATAATGGCAATACTTATCAACAATCAGGTTAATGATATTAGAGTGAAAATTTTCCAAAGTAACACTATATAAATGCAAAATACAGGTCAAATTATACTAAACTCATAGTGAATTGACAATTTTGCTGGAATTTCCTTGAATTTAGGGAAAAAGGGACATGCAGATAACAAAAAGTAAGATTTAGCTTAATTCATCAAAAAAAAGAATTGGAAAAAAAATCCCACCTCAAGTACCTACTCAGGAAAGACCAAAAATGTAAGAGTTTGCAAAAAAATAAAAAAAGAACATGATCTTATTTGAAAAACCACAGAGAAACCCCTAACTTGAAAGAATGTTGGTTCTACGTGCTAGATATAGAGATTGCTAGTTTTACCAAAGGCTGGAATTGTTAGAAAAATGGCAAGCAGGAGATAACAAGAGGGGTTGTTTGCTAGGGGAGTTGCCTTTTTGGAGAAAAAAAAAATACACATGTGTTTAGGATTGCCTGCTCCCGCCAAAAAAATAGAAGAGGAACAGAGAGAAAGAGATTTTAGATTCAATTTTATTATATTGGATTCTATTCACCAATTGGCTGAAGGCCAGAAAAAAAGAAAAAAATTCTGTTTCAGCTTACATCTGAAGAAATTCTTCAGGCAAAATCCTTTTTCTCTAGGATTTCTGGTTTTCTTCTTAATCCCTTCAACTGAATGGGTAAAGACCAGATATTGAGAGTGATCTGCTTCCCTCTATGCATACAGACCCAAGTACTAAATGAACTCCAAATTAAAATAGTTCCATAACAACGTATCATGATCTAGGCACCTAGACATTTATAATCATCCATCACAGTAAGCATGTTAAATTGATTTAAAAATGGGTATAAGATCTTTCTTAGTGGTATGGTTTCTGATTTGACATTGAAGGAAACACAAAAGTCAGGTCTATAGGCCACAAACATGAAGTTTGAATATGCTGAGAATCAACAACTTATTGGATCTGTCAGCAAATAAAGGGTATGGCGTGTGAAGGACAGGTGGGTGCATACTTAGCACTTGAAGTAGTCAAAGCCTGCAGTGGAAAACTGTGGGAACCTGTATCTGGACTGGAAAACACAGTCCATAGCTGCCAAATTTCTGAAACCTCAGTGGGGACAAATTTAAGAGAAAACAAAAACAGCAGCAACAACAAAAACCAAACTTACCAAAAACCTCACCATCATTTTTATTTCCAGATATTTACCATGGAGATAGAAGAAAGATATATTTGTTTCTAGTAGAAGGAAGATATTAGGTAGACAATGGTTTCTTGGAAATAACTTCAAGCTAAGAAGCTTCTGCACAGGAAATGAAATAATCAACAAAGTGAAGAGGGAATCTAGAGAACAAATGAAAATATTTGCCAATTATTCATTTGACAGAAGATTAATATCAAGAATAAAGGCACAATGAAAAAGTCACAATAAAAGCAATTTAGAGTTGAAATTTAATATCTGAATAGATGCTTCACAAAAGGAGAAATGCAAATGGTCAATAAATATATGCAAAGTATTCAATATATTAAACTGTTAAGGGAAGGTAAATCAATACAGAAAGATACCATCTGACTCCAGTTAGGATGTCTGTTAATCAAAGAATAAAATGAATTTTGGCAAAAATGTGGCACTAGAGGAGCTCTTATTTGCTCACAGTATCTAAATTAGCCCCATCACTATAGAAAAATAGAAGGATACAAGCTCTAAAAAATAAGTAAGACTACCTAAGAGCCTGTGCTTCATCCCAATAACCCTCGTCACTCAGAAGGCAGAGATCAGAGGCTCAGGGTTCAAAGACAACTGGGCAAAAAAGTCCAATAACCAATAAAATGCTTTGCTGGAGGCATAGCGGAAACGTTTGGGTCTCAATGCCAGCCAAGCAATCTGAGAGTAGAAGGCCCTGAATTCAAGCCATGATAATTGCAAAATGAATGAAAGAACAATTAAACAGTGAATAGAATTATTGTATTATCTGATTAGCATACTGTTGGATATATTGGAAAGAAGTAAAGCCAGTAAAATAAGGAGATGGCCTGAGTGCATATCCATACTATTCATCCTAGCGAGAGTATGGAATCCATCTGGATTCTCATTAACAGATTGTCAAAATTAGAAAATGTGGAATATACACAATGTACTATTTTTTCACCCATGAAGCAAATTAAATCTTGTCATCAGTAGCAAATTAAGTGTAACTCCAGGATATCCTGAATAGCAAAGTAAGTCAGACACAGAAAACAGGTATCACCTGTCTCTCTCATAGATAAAAACTAACAGCAACAAAGAAAAGAAAGAATGGTAACAATAATACACACAGTATATGATAACAATAATCCACTGGATATATGTGAATGGAAATTCTACAGAAAATCCCAGCATTATGGGAAACTTGTGTTTATTTTGTTCATAAAATACATGTTGAAATAAAAAAGAAACAAACTAGCTGTAGCTTCAATGGCAGGAGAGGAGATTAGGAGAATTGAACAATGTAATACAGAGGGGAGGAGAAAAAGAGAGAGATGGGAGGTGAGAGAGGAGAAACAGGGAGAGAAGAATAGAGAGAGGAAAAAGGAGAGAGAAAGGAGGAGAAAGGAGAAAGGAGAGAAAAAGATGAAAAGAGCTGGGAGGAGAGAGACATATTTTCAAACAAAGTTGTGACATTTGGGATTCAATCTGACAAAAAAAGTCTGCCAAGAGTACTATCAAATTATGTACTACTAAATTTTTACTCAGGAATTTTCACCTCAAAATTTTGGAAACTGGTTAGCTGGACTATAAGACACTGTAATTTCTGCATGTGTGCTCGGCATGGATTGAACTCAGTCAGAATAGATTTGTAAGGAAAGTGGTCCAGGACCAACTGGCACCCAGAGAAAGGAAGAAATAGGAACATCCATGAGCCTCCAGATCTCTGTTTGCTGCTCAGCTTGCACTTTTCCTGGAAGGGAGAAGCTAAAGAAGGGTGCTCTGATGGCAGCATAGAAGTCCATTGTGTATAAATATCACATCTTGATCCGTTCATTTACTGAGGGGCATTGGGTTTGTTCCATAGCTTAGCTATGGTAAATAATGCTGTAATGAACATGGTTGTGCTAGTGGATTTATTATGTCCTTGTTTCTGGATGTTTGGGAAAAGGCCAAGTAGCAGAATTGCTGGGTCATAGAGAAGCTCTATGTTTAGTATTTTGAGGAGTTTCCATACTGCTTTCCAGATTTCTTGATAATGGCCATTCTAACTGAAGTGAGTTGGAATCTCAAAGTTGTTTTGATTTGCATTTCTCTTATGGCCAGATATGTTGAGCATTTCTTCATGTGTCTACTGGCCATCCTTTTCCTTTTCTTTTCCCTTTTCTTTGTTTTTCCTTTTTCCTTTCTTTTCTTTGTGGGTCATGGGGCTTGAACTCAGCCTGGGCACTGTCCCTGAACTCTTCAGCTCCAGGCTACCGTCCTACCCCTGGGCCTGGATG
Organism: Megascapheus bottae; assembly: GCF_031878675.1. Taxonomy (NCBI): domain Eukaryota; kingdom Metazoa; phylum Chordata; class Mammalia; order Rodentia; family Geomyidae; genus Megascapheus; species Megascapheus bottae. The sequence continues at coordinate 50,278,058 of NC_143509.1, forward strand.
ATGTCCCTGAGCTCTTCAGCTCAAGGCAACTGCTCTGCCCTTTAGTCAAGCCCCATCTCCCTTTTTCTCGAGATTAATTGGAGATAAGAGTCTCAGGTCCTTTTGTGCCAGAGCTGGCTTTGAACCTTGATCCTCAGATCTCAGCCCCTTGAGAAGACAGAATTACAGGTGTGAGCCACCGTATCCAGCAGTTATTTTTTAAATTATTGTAATGTATAAAGAGATTACAGATACATTCACTAGATAGTAGGTGCATTACTTCTCACACATTGATACCTCCTCTCATGTTTTTCCTTCATTTCCCTTCCCCTTCCCCCTTCCAGTCATCTTGTTTTCCCTGCTTCCCTTTCTTATTTTAAATAATCAAATACATATACAATATACCAGGTAACACAGTCAGGTATAGTAGCAATATGAGATTAACCAAAGGGCAACAAAAGAGAAGAGAAATAACAGTACATTAAGAACAACAATTACACAAGTTAAAGCAGAAAGAATGACATTTCCCTATTCGTCAGGAAATGGAAAGACGGAAAAAAAACTCATATTAAGTGAAATAAGCCAGACCCAAAGGAATATAGGCTCCATGGTTTCCCTAATTTGTAATAATTAGTATAGTACAGATCTAGGTTCTCCTTACAGTGGTTCACAATAGCTCAAAAGCTATCTACATATTGCCATATAGGATAGGACTAAGCAAAATGAACTCTAGGATATGGAAACAAAAGGTTTATCTTTGTGATGGTTGCTGTGAATATATTATGGTAAGTGATTTCTTTACCCTTTTTCCCATTTGTGTTTTATCTCATGTTGTTACTGTAACTGATTTTAGTACCTGGTATATTGCATATACATTTATTTGTTTATTTGAAATAGGGAAGGGAAGGGGAAAAAACAAGATATTTGGAGGGGGTGGGGAGAGAAAAGTGGGAGAATAACATGAGGTGTATCAATGTTCAAAAAGTAATGTACTCACTACATGACTAATGTAATCCCTCTACACATTACCATGAAAATAAAATACAATAAAGAAAAGAATTCTGCCAAAAGAAAAAAGAGGGGCAGGTAGAGGTTTTCTCCCTGTTGGAGACCTTCTTTCTGGAGCAGTACTGATTTTCAGATCAGTATCTATATCATAAAAACTAAATTTTATTTCATTACTACTCTGAAAAATAAAAAAAGAAGGGCTCCCTGAGGAGCTGTCAGAGCCACAGACCAGCTGTGGCTCCCTTGCTGCACAGTAAGCCCACAGTGCCACAGTAATGTTGGAGAACTGTGCCAATATCAGATGTCATTGCTTTGACTTTGGAGTAAAGGAGTAAAAGCTCTGTGGCTCTTGTGCTTTCCAAAACTCATGCAAAGAGTCTTGTGGCCTACATAAAATCAGAACAATGAAGAGACAAACAACCAAACTGGGAAATATAATTCTATCTTTGCAAACATGACCTAATACATTCCCCACCCAAGATCACTCCTTGTTCATTTGGCATCCATGTACAACTTTTAAAAATATAACCCGTAAGTCACAGTGTCACTTCCAGTTTTTTTTGAGTCTCACAGGGATTTTTCTGCTCTGGTTGGTTTCAAACCACCATGTCTTCAGATCTCATCTTCCTGTGTAGTTAGGATTAAGAACTTGAGCAACCAGCACTCAGCTGTATTTTCTTTCCTTTGGGTGATTTACACACATCCTCCACTGATGTGTTACAGCTTAAGTATAGAGATATAACACTAACTCTTTTTTTGTATTCTTTTTTCTTTTGATATTTTTATTATAATTAATAAAAGGGTTACATGATATTTGCCATATAGAAGGTGCATTAATTCACATACATTGATACCCTTTCACATGTCTTGGTCCCGCTTACCCTCTCCTCCACCCCCCCATCTTGTTTTCCCTGCTTCCCTATCCAATTTCAAATAACCAAATACAAATATATCCGATATATCAGGTAACAAAGTGAGATACTATAACATTATGGGATATCCAAGGGACAGCAAAAGAGATGAGGGATAACATAGTACCTTAAGGATAACAATCATTCATTATATGGCTTTTGTTTCTATATCCTAGAGGTCCTTTCAATTAGCTTCATACTATATGGCCTTATGTATCAAGGTTTTGCTCTTTTGCAAATCTCTGCTAGGAGAGCCCAAGGTTTCTACTGATTATGACAAATGAGGGAAACCATTGAGCCTAAGTTCCTTTGAGTCTTATTAAAGTATTTTATATTAGATGGTAGGGAATAAGGAAAGGAAAGACATTGGTGACACAGGTACAAATATTCTTTAAAAAACTTCTAAAGGCTGTAGGCATGATTCCTGTTGTTGCCTAACAAGCACGAATTCAAACCTTAGTATCACCAGAAAAAAAAGGCAAATGAATCTGGTCTGCACATGCCATCGAATATAGTGGAATACTACTCGGTGAGGAAAAGAAATGAGTTATCAAGGCAAGAAAAGACTTGAGGAACTTCAAGTGTGTATTGAGAAGTCCAGTTGAGGCCAGAATTCTTGCTACTGTTCGTCAGTGTTTGCCTCCATAAACACTTTATTGATCTTAAGTGGCATAATGACCTTACATGGCAGGCTACTGGGGAAGCTTCCTTTTGCACAACACACCTGGTGCAGAGTCTGAAAGGAACAACAGCTAAGAGATGTGGTCCTCCATGCCAACCAACTGGTCTGGTCTTACATACATCTGTATTTTTAGTCTAAATGCTTTCAGTTGGCTTTGAATTTGCCTTCGATCTCCTTAGTGGAGGGAAAAGGGTGCTTGAAGAGATTTCTCCATTCTGACTCAGGGTTCAGTACTTTTCCACTCTTAATCTCTTTTCTTTTCTCTGCCCTCCCCACTAGGCCCATAAAACAGCAGGAGTCTTTTGTTCAGGAATGCCTTGGCAGAGAGATGTTCTCCCATCTGCACAGATATATCTGTCCTTGGTCCAGCACCATTCCACAAGGGAAATGGGACATAAAGAGAACGGATACATTTTCTTGTTTAACCTCTTCAAAACACATTGCAGGAAAAAATTAATAGTTTGTCAGTTCCTGCTTATGCTTTTGTTGTTGTTGGTAGTGGTCTGTGGGGCTGGATCTTAGGCCCAGGGCCACTATCCCTGAGCTCTTTTGCTGCTCTACTACTTTGAGCTACAACAGCACTTCCAGTTTTTGTTTTGTTAGTGGTTAATTGGAGATAAGAGTCTCATGAGATGTTTTCTGTCTGAGATCCTCAGATCTCAGGCTACTGAGTAGCTCTAGGATTTCAGGTGTAAGCCACCAGCACGACGAGGCTTATGGTCTTAAAGCACCACCTCTACATCCGACAGCTCAGCTCTTTGCAGCCCAGCTACTGAAAAATACTGCTTATCTAAAGAAATCAGTCCAAAAGGAAGACATACATAATATCTAATGACAATAAATGACATCTTGGAAAAGACAAACTATATAGATATTAAAATGCCCATGGCTGTCAGAAGTTAAGGGATTGAATAGATAGAATTTGGGATTTTCAAGATAGTGAAAGTATTCTATAAAAACTACAATGATGAAACATGCTATATATTTTTCAGAATCAAAGGGGTGATAACAAGAGTTCATTGTAGTATAATCCATGGGCTTTCATGATGATGATAATGATGATGATGATAATAATGTGTCAGTCAGTGCTAGTTTATTCTCACTAATGTACTACACAAATGCAGGGTATTAATAATAGGATCTACTATGGGTGTTCATGAGACATTGGAAGAGTGAAACAAATAGAAATTCTCTGAACTGTCTCTTCAATATTCTATAATTCTAAAACTGCTATAAAAATGAAAATCTGCTAATTAAAATAATTAGACCTACTGGGAAAACATTATATTAGTATTTTCCTTCAGGGACTCCCTAGTGGGAATATAGAGCTGAACTGCTGCTAGCCTATATTTAATTTTATTTAGTCATTAGTCAGAGAAAATTCCTCATTGATGGCATAGTTGCAAATATAAACAGAGAGAAAATGTGGCATGTTGGGCCATGGGTGTCTCTACTATGTATATATACAGCTCAATTAGGCCTGTCTCATCCATGCTGTTTTTGTTTGATGTTGAAAACTTCCTGTACATATCCAGTTTCTGACTTGGTAAACCATAATGGACATCTCAGGTCAAATAACAATCTCCTATGGTTCAGCATCTCCGGTTGCCAAGACAGGACTAAGATTCAGTAACAATATAGAAACAATTTAAATTCATGGTGAATGGAGCAATTTATAACCCAAATCCCAATATGGCACGCAAAAATGTCCTGACAAGTTGACATTCAGTGTCCAATACTTTTTATCAGCCTTCCCCCAAAACCAGCATGAGTAACCTGGAGCTATTAAAGGTCTTTCTTCTGTTGCAGAAGTGACTCAAGACTGAAATTTCTTGGATAAATAATTTTAATAGAGCAAATAACATGCCAAAAGAAGATTCACTGCAATTCTAAAATTCAAAGAAAAGCACCTTCTTCTTAGTATGAAAATCTGTCTCAGCAGGGAAATTTTAACATGCCCCAGATAACCTTATTGGGTTTCTACAAATTTCCCTAACACAAAAGACCTCTAATTTATATGTGTGTTATTTCCATATAGGCAGGTATTCTACTGGAAATTTTTCTTTATTATGTCAGAAACTCAGTGTTGGTCTCTGTTGCTTCTGACTTGAATCTTCAGATAGATAGGCTTTGAAATTAGGAATCCATGACATTGGGCCCAGGTGAAGCTTCCCCCTTTTGCCACTGTGCCCACTGTAGATGTGTAACCATTAGGACAGGTCTAGAGTAGTTAAAGATGCATTAAATAATATTAACTGGGGGTTGGGAGTTTGACCTAGTAGTAGAATACTTGCCTAGCATGCATGAAAACCCACACATAGAAAATGCCAGAAGTGGTGCTGTGGCTCAAGTGGTAGAGCTCTAGCCTTGAGAAAGCTGAAGGACAGCACTCAGGTCCTGAGTTCAAGCCCCAGGACTGGCACAATAAAATGATAATATTAACTGGTCACATTTTTTCCTTCTTCTGAAGTGATTGTTTCAAAGAATTGTTAACAGTCATTGTGAAAATTTCCCTCTTTGTGCTAATTCCCTTAAGTCCATTCCATGCCTCTATCCATGTGTTCCTTCTCAATGATCGAATCCCTTTTTCTTTCATGTCTCCAACTAGATAACAGGAATAAACATGTATTCATTTTTCAATGAACATATACAACGCCCCCCTCCACACACAGTTTTTATTTGTGTGTGTGTGTGTGTGTGTGTGTGTGTGTGTGTGTGTGTGTGTGTGTTTGCCAGTCCTGGGGCTTAACTCAGGGCTTGAGCACTGTCCTTAAGCTTTCTCAAGGTTAGCATTTTCCCACTTGAGCTACAGCACCACTTCTGGCTTTTTCTATGTGTGTGGTACTGAGGAATTGAACCCAGTTCTTCATGCATGCTAGGCAAGCACTCTAACACTAGGTCAAACTCCCAGGCCACACAATTTTTTTTTCCTTTTATATAGCAGGTGTATGTGGCTCTACCCACCTTGGTGGTACCACCCATTTTTTTTTTTTGCTGCACCTATGTTCTGAGATAAACCATCTATAAGTCAAGTTCAAGTGTGTACCGCCATATTTCAGTTGTTCTCAAACACACAGATACTGATTTCGTGAAATTACTGCTGCTAATTTGGCTCTACCTATTTCTATTTTGGTTTATTTATGTGTATATTTATTTAGTGGAAAATTGGGACTCCTAGATTGTCTGTGATGTTATTTATGGAATGGGTCGCTACTTTTTTCTAACCTATCTGGAGTTTTGGTCCTCAGGATTTTAGCTGATAAAAATACACAGCAACAGTAGAGTCTCAATGCTATTTTATATCTAGAAATTTATTTGCCAGAATCTATACAAGAGAAAACGAAAATTATAGGTGTTCAATTGCTTTACAGTTATGGAAAACAATCATTGTGTATGCGAAGAATTCACAAGATTAGAATCATGGTAGTAATGCTACCGTATAAATTATTATTAAATTTTAGATTCTCTCTGTTTATTATAAATGTACAACATGTTTAGTATGTCATGTTTATTTCAACCATTTACTGATCAAATATATATAACTGTTGAAACAATAATTTTCATTTAGCACTCTAGGAGAGAGGGCAATAAATTTCTACCATGTATAGTTTAGCAGTTTTACAGCATAGGTCTTTTGTCAACCTTTGCATATTTATGACACCATTTTATGAAGCAATTTCATAAATGAATTCCAGATAGCAAACAGGAGGAAAAATTTCCAAATGTCAATATCTCACTTAGTTCTGCCAATGACATATTTGAAATAAAAAGACGATGTACGATTCCTTTTTAGATTTCAGAAGAACTCTCTATTGTCCTTTATGAGGTTTGGGTTACATATGTTTTACCAAGAGTCATTTATTTTTGAATTAAAATGCTTAGAGGAAGTTTCAATAAAAGATATCTTTATGTACATACATTCATTCTATAAAGTACATACAACTTTAAAAGGCACTAAGAAGGTAAAAGGAAGAAAAATATTGTGTTTTCTCATAAGGAATTTAGTCCTAAAGTGAAGTCACATAAATGAACCATTGAAAACCTGCTAGGACTCTCCTAGCAGAGGATTACAATAGCTCAAAACCTGGGTACATAAGGTCTATATGGATGAGACTCAATGAAAGGAACTCTAGGCAACAAGAGCTTTATCTTGTGTGATTGCTGTTCTTAATGTACTATGTTATTTCTCTTCTCTTTTTTTGCTCTTATGGTTAATCATATTGTTACTGTATCTGACTTTGTTACCTGGTATATTGTAAATATGTTTATTTGTTTATTTGAAATAAGAGAGTGAAGGGGGAAAACGATGATTAGGAAGGATTGGTTGGAGGGAAATGGGAACAAAAACATGAGAGAGGGTATCAATGTGTGAGAATTAATGCACCCACTACTTGACAATGTAACTATAACCCCTTTATACATTATCCCGACAATAATAAAAAATAACCCAAATAAAAAAAAGAAAACCACGTGTTAAGTATTCTTCTATAAATGCTGATAAATGTCATACTAAATAATCTTCTCAGTTTATTTTCTGCTTCTCCTGTACTCATTAGTTATTTCTGAAATGATAAGCTCTATTGCAGTCCTTGAACAAATTGAGCATGCTCTTACTTCAGGGATGATTATGAAGAGGATTATGTCAAAAAAATAGACTATGACAAGCTAAGGAGCATAGAGAGCATAAGAATTTTGAGGAAAAATTTGATATCCAATGACTAAGAAAGCAAGGTCAAATATGAAAGTTCATGTTTTCATTGAAAAAGCTTCAGATTTAGAATCAGAAAGATTTTAGTTTTGTCAAGCCAATTCTCAAGTTTTACTTTTATAGCTCACAAACTATTAAGCTGTTTTCCCCCATGTGTACATTTTTAAATAAAATACACAAAATAATTTCTGAAATATATTATATTTCTTAGAGATAACTTCAGCAGCTCAGCTGAATTAAAGCAAGAATGTTGAGCTGCAGGCCTGAAAGCATTTGACTTAAAGTATTAAGGCAAAATGAAAGCAAACATCAAGCCTTTAATCACTTAATAAAACATTAGAACTAAGAGTGAACCAAAAGGCAATTTGGTTCCACTTTGTCTGGTGGACCAGTACACTGGCTGAAGGTCAGATAGATTGGTATGGTTGTGGGAGTTCTTGAAGACATTCCTCAAAGATTTCAGCAGATTTATAGAGCCCACATTAGGAAAGGAAATGGGAGAACGTTAGGAATGGAAAATTACTGAGTCAGAGGGAGGGGGGATGGGTTTGTCCATCTGTATGTGCAGAGTACAGGTAGTGGGCTCACAAAGGTCTATGCCAAAGATTTTCCACTAAAATTATTAGACAGGAATGATGGTGCTGAGAATAGGAATGCACACAGGGAAAAATGTGGCAACTTCTCTCAGAGACTATCACGCATTGGCTATACACAAAATTGAGCATATGAAAGCTTAGTTGTAATGTTTGCCAAGTAAATGTGTTGGGATTGATTATTCTGAAGCCTGAAAAAAATCACATAATGAGAAGGCACACTCTCACTTCTTTGTGTCATTTCATTTTTCAGTTAGGATCTTGCTTTTGCCCACGGCCAGCATTCTATCCAGCACTTCCAGCTCCCATGTAGCTGGAATGACAGGACATATGCTACCACACCTGAACCTTAATGCACTTTTGTGGTCTTTGATGGATTTGGGCAGCAGGGACAAATTTTTCCTGCATCTTCCAGCTGAGGTTGAACTGCTAGTTTTAGTTCTTTTCTTTTGGATACAGTGGCACTTCTGCTATGACTACTAGAGTTGTTACCATAACCATGCCCTCTCCCCTCCCTGCCCCTCTGATTCAGTTCTTTTCTATTACTAGCATTTCTCCCATGTCCTCTCCTAACTTGGTTTCTATAAATCTGCTGAAATCTATGAGGAATGTCTTCAATAGTTAGGTGACTCCCTGTGTATACTGATCTACCTGACCTTCAGCCAGTGTGTAAGTCTTTGGGAACCAAAGTAACTTTGGGTTCAGACTCTTAGTTATAATGTTTTGGTATGCGATTAAAGGCTTGATGGTGCTTTCATTTTTGACTTAACACTTTTAAAAGTCAAATGTTTTAAGGCCTGCAGCTCAACTGTCTCTTTTAATTTAGCTGAGATAGGTAGTAGTAGTGGTGGTGATAACAATGTAAGATTGTAAAAAAGTGATTGCTTATCAGATGCATGAGATAAATCAGAGAGAAAGGTGGAAAGGAGAAGGTGATAGAGGATGAATGTAATGGGATACATTATGTGTCTGCATGCAAATACCAAGTCTTTTGAAAGTAGGTGGGCTTACAACACAGTGTAATGTTCTGTTTAAGTGTGACTTAAGGTGATAGCGAAAAATCTACACCCAGCCGGGTACCGAGGCTCATGCCTGTAATCCTAGCTACTCAGGAGACTGAGATCTGAGGATCATGGTTCAAAACCAGCCTGGGCACTAAAGAATGCCAGACTCTTATCTCCAATTAACCACTAGAAAACCAGAAGTGGCTCTGTGGCTCAAAGGGTCAGATGGTAATTTTGAGCTGAAGAGCTCAGGGACAACGTCCAGGCCTATGGCTAGGGTGGTACCCCTGAGCTGAAGACCTCAGGAACTGTGCCCAAGCCAGAGTTCAAGCCCCACGACCCACCCAATAAACCCTAACAACAACAACAAACAAACAAACAAATAAACACAAAACAAACTACACCTTGCATTAGAGTACTTTTTAGAGGATTTGCTGTTCTCTTAATCAATAAGCAATGTATTTGGTTGTTTCCTCTATAGCATTGCTATAGAGATAACAGTAGAGACAAAAGTGTTGGCATGTTCACCTAGTAGCTTTACTTTTTTTTTTTTTTGCTCGGTTATGGGACTTAAACTCTGGGCCTGGGCGTTGTCCTTGAGCTCTTCAGCTCAAGACTCTACCCCTTAAGACACAGTGTCACTTATGGTTTTCTGGTAATTAATTGGAGATGAGTCTCACAGATTTTTAGTGCTTTTTAGTGCCCGACTTTGAACAATGATCCTCAGATCTCAGTCTCCTGAGTAGCTAGGATTACAGGTTTGAGCCACCATGCCTGGCTGCAGCTTCACATTTCTAGGGCTCTGTCTTGACTGTTTAATTACAATGGAACAATACTTTTCACTAGTAATACTGGATGTGTTTTAAAAAAGAACCTAGGACGACCATCTGGCTGTAATCAATACTTTATGTATCCAGAAAAGAAGACACGAGGGATTGTTTTTATATTTCCATTATCATCATGAAGTGAGAGAAAGTAAGAGCATGAATGGAAGCTGCCGAAAGTCTCAGTGTCATTCTTGTTCCTTCAGTTCTCTGGTAAAAGGTGAATGGGCATTGCTATATTTGATTGTCAAAAGTTCAGGCCCTCTATCAGAATAGAGACAAGCAAGAGGCAAGATTAAATCAGAACTAAATAAACTAAACTAGGACCATTGTTAATACACGTTTGTGAATTGTCATCTTTTAAACAATTACAGACAGAAATAATATTTGTGGAAGAAGTAAAAATATTGAGGGCCACAAAGAAATAACATTTACAGTTCTGGATAAGAAAGGCATTATTGGAAAATACCTTATTAGGATTAGTGTCATTTCATTTTTTTCTGGAATGCTGGTCGGGCTTATGGTTAGACATTATTTCAGAAACAATTTGAAACATGGCCCTATTATTCACAGATGAACAAAGAAAATGTCCAGGACTGGGATGTGGCTCTGTTGCTAGAACACCTGTGTACAAATTTGTGATCCTGAGTTCATGCCTCAATAATGTATGTGTGTGTGTGTGTGTGTGTGTGTATGTGTGTGTGTGGTATGTGTTTATGTACACTGGAATCAGTTAGCTTTCCATTTCTTTGATGAATAGCTGAGGTTTATATTAACTTATGATTACATTCAGGTGGCTCTCCCTTGTTTTAGGCTCTGAATGGGAAGAAGTACATAATATTAAGAGCATCTGGTAGAGCAAATTTGCTCACCTCAGGAACAAGAAAACAAAAGAAGAGAAGTGCTGGAGTCTCATATTTCTTTCAAGATCACATCTCCAATGATCTAAAGACCTTTTATTAAGCTCCACCTCACAAAAGTTTACTGTAAAGAGCCCTGTACTGGGGACCAAGTCTTCAACACATAGGCAATAAGAAGCAAAGGATCCTAGAAGGACCAGTGAAACTCTTCTCTGATATGGTATAGCAGAGGAACCAATAAGATCTGTTGATAATTTTTTTAATTTTATATTTTAGTTTTATTATAAAGATCATATACAGAGAGATTAGAATTAGGTGAGTCAGGAAATGAGTCTATTTCCTTTTTTTCATATATTTTTTATTGTAATTAATAGAAGGGTTACATTATATTTGCCAGATAGAAGGTGCATTAATTCACATACATTGATACCCTTTCTCATGTTCCTTTTGAACAGTGCCACCCTCCCTCATTTTCTACAATTTTCCCCATGCCGAATTCCCTCCCTTCCCCCAAGTTCATTTCCAATATAGTGTCACTCTTTATTCCACCATTTCTATGTTTCTCCTTCCCTTCCCTGAATCACATAAACGTATATATGGATAGTAAAAGACAAATAATTACTTGAACACGATTGATTAAATAGCACGCTAAACATTCACACAACGAGAACAAGGGAGAATATTCTTAGCAGAGGATCACAAGGCCTCAATAGAAATATGCATTTGATCATGTAAAATGATACTTTTTGAAAGGAACTCCAAGAAACATAAACAAGAAGTATTTTATTGTTTTGCATTTAAAAAATTTTTTACTTTCATCTTTTTCTTTGGATTATTCCCTTTTGTCACTGTTTTGCTATTTCTGTACCCTTAGTCTTGTACATAGGTTTAGTTGTCATAATGTGTGTGTGTGTGTGTGTGTGTGTGTGTGTGTGTGTGATCTGAAGCCTGGTGTGGTGGCTAATACCTGTAATCCTAGTTACTCAGGGGCTGAACTCTGAAGATCTTAGTTTGAAGATCTTAGTTCAAAGCCAGCCTGGGCACTAACACCCCAGAGACTCTTATCTTCACTTAACAATCAAAAAACCAGAAGTGGTGCTGTGGCTCAAGGGATAGGGTGATAGCCCTGAGCTGAAGAGCAGGGACAGCACCCAGGCCCACTACTGACGAAAAAAAAAAAAGATGTGTCTGAAATAAGAAACCAATTCATGGGTTCTGGTGATGAAGTTCCAGCTGAAAGTAAAGGAGACAAGTAGAGGGAATTCTGCCTCATTGCCTAATATAAAAGAGGGTACAATAAAGTGTGTGGCATAGCACCTCCTAGGCAGGAAAGCAACTGTGGCATCTGTGCTTTGTTCAACTGTAGAGAAGGAATAGGTAAGACCAGAGCTCAAACACTGGGAGATCTTCTAGGCAAGGGCTTTGATGTTCTACTCAAGGATTTTATGAATTGTAGGAAAGGTGAAGTATCTGTTCATGGTTTTCCCAGGTGTTTAGTGATGTTAGAGACCTGGTTTCTCTCTAAGATCATGTTAGTAAGACTTCCCAGCCACATTTGCTCCATGTTTTAATTCCCATCTGAGGTTTTAAAAATACTATCAAAAAGACAAACACACTCTTCTGGGTTTGAAGGTTTTCTGGAATTTTTTGAGGAATTGTCCATACTTATGTTTGTGAAACAAAGGAAACGAGCCATAGAAATAAGTAAATCAAAGTGCCATAGCAAAGCCTTGAGTGAGAGATAAGAAATGCTGATATAAACACTAAACTTTAGAAAATCATTGTTGCTTTGGACCAAGTAGTGACAAATGAAAAGGAACACCTAGAAGGACTTACAAAGTTTTAAAAATACCAGCACACACAGAACTACCTGTGAACTAAGTTTTAAATTAAATTCAAACTGAAAATGCTATTGTGTAAAAGGCCTACAAACCACTACATCAATACCTGTCGCTGAATTCTGTCCATTAAAGAATATGTATTTAGAGCTGGATGCAAGAGGTTCATGGTCTGAGACCAACATAGCTTAGAGCCAGCACAGGAAAAGAATTACAAGACTCCATCTCAACTAATAAAATGTAGGTATGTTGGCACATTTCTACCATTTTAGGCTGTCTCTGGGAATTTACTTGGGGAATCCAAGTTAATATGGGGAAGTTATCAATGACTGCTGGTCCTTGAAAATAGGGATCAATGAATAAACTCCCTAGCAAATGCATAAACTATTGTATATATATTCATTTGTTTGAGATAGGGAAAGGAAGAAAGGCAAACAAGATGATTGGGATGCAGTGGGGAGGGAAATGGGGACAAAAACATGAGAAGGGGTATCAGTGTGAGAGAAGTAATGCCCCAGCTACCTGAAGAATGTAACTGTAACCCCTCTATACATTATCCCAACAATAAAATTTAAAAAATGCATAAACCATCATAAATGTACAGTTCTGGTTCTGCCATGGTAGAAAACCAAGCTAACAAAAAAACCTCTGAGAACTAACTGTGGATTTCCTTACAGATTTTTGTGCTGAATATTTCCTATGGATATAATCTAGGCTCTTTTCTGTGAACCACAGGAACTCTTTAATGGCAAAATGTTTGCTTAATGATCCTATCGTCTTTATCACCATTGACATCAAGGAATATAGAACAGTAACCCAAGTCTAAGGGCATGAAGCATTAAGTATCTGCCCTATGCATCTGAATTTTCATTACACTAGACCAATGTCTTTTGTCAATCTGGAAATTACCTATATGTTATTGTCTTCCTCTTCCTCTCTTCCCTTTCTCCCTCCCACTCCCATTCTGTCTCCCCACCCCTCCTCCTTCTCCTCCTTCTTCTTCTTCCAGTCCTGGGATTTGAACGCTGAGATGGGGCACTGTCCCCGAACCTCTTTGTATTCAATACTAGAACTCTACTACTTGAGCCATAGTATTACTTGTGGCTTTTTCTAAGTTGTTTATTGAAGATAAGAATCTCATTGGCTTTCCTTCCTGGGCTAGCTTCAAATTTTGATCCTCAGATCTCAATCTCCTTAGTAGCTAGGATTACAGATGTGAGCATGGGTGTCTGGCTGATTTGCATTTTCTTGCTTGGCTGGGGATCTATATTTTGAGCTATACCCCAGTCCTGCTTTTTGATGTGTTTTGTTTTGTTTTGTTTTTCTGAGATGGTATCTAGCAGACTTTGTCCCCAGGTTGGCTTTAATTCATCGGTCCTCCAGGTCTCAGGCACCTGAATTAGGTAGATTATAGATGTGAGCTGTCCTAACCCAGGATTTCCCATTATTCTTCAGACACATTATTTCCCTTCCTCCTCTTGACTCCAGAACATTCATTAGCAATTATGTATGTGTTTACTTCATAAACTTAGCTCTACCGGGAAAACCCTGATACGTCATTCCATTTTTAATTTCCACACCTTCTTGCTTGCAGTGGACTTGACTCATAACAGATGGATATAAACATTGGTTGAAAGATGATAGACAATGACATAATTTCTGCTAATTTATTCTCTTCTTTAGCTATCTCCTGCATCACTTTGTGTCACTGTGACTTGTCCCATTTTTAGGTTTTCCAAGTTGGACCTCTGACAAATGTTTCCCTCAGTGACTCCCAGGATTAGAGTCATCTCAGTTAATTACAGATAGTAACAGCATAATTCTTTTCAGTAAATGGAGTTTTGCTGACTATATAACTAAACAGAAATGGCCCATTCAAATTTATAAGTGCTGTGTGAATCTGCTTTGCTGCTTATTGAACTCAGACAAGTGGAGTGCTCTCACAAGGGAATTGACTTTCACATTAGGGTAAACATAATCATGGTTTAACTTTAAGAAAATTTATGAAATTTCCCTTTAGCGTTGAATAAAACTACAGGGATGTTTTCTTCATGTATGGGGAAATGTGAATATACTAATTAGAAATTCACCAAGTGAGTAGTTAAAGTGAAAGGGATACAAGAGGAGACCTTCCCCTTGAGAATCTGAGTGTTCACCTTATCTGAGGTGTTCTGTTTGTTTGTTTCCTTGTTCTTATCGCAGAAAGATGACACTCATTTTACTGGTTTAAGGAATTTGAGGCTGAGATTTAAGAGTGCCATCTAAGAATTCACTAACCTCTAAAGACTCATATCACTTACATACAAGAGCCAAATAGAGGGATAAGAAGTCAAATCTGTAAGTGATGTCATTTAAGTTTCAACATAGTATTGTCCCAAAAAGTTATTACTTCCTGAGCCAGGTATACTGTCTCATGTCTGTAATTGTAACTTCAGGAGACCTATTTAGGCTGCAGGCCGACCATCCCCCTGATGTTATTGAGTGAAATGTTGTCTTAGAAACATTTCTAGCCTAGGTTTTCCTCAAATCATGATCTGCATGAAGTCTAAATAAAATCTTAGTCCAAGCTTGCCTAAGGAAGATGAAAAACCCTATTTGAAAACTGACTAAAAGCAGTATAGCATCTAACTAGCAAAAGCAAGTTTCTGACTTCCTGATTTCAATCCCTACTACCTTCAATAACAACAAAATTTAGGTATTTTTAAATTCCCATCTTTAATCTGAAAATGCACTTAATTCATCTACTTAAAAATAATACATTCAGGGGCCCGGGAGTTTGGCCTAGCGGTTAAAGTGCTTGCCTAGCATGCACAAAGACCCGGGTTCGATTCCTCGGTATCCCACATACACAACCAAGCCGGAAGTGGCAGAGAGGAGACACAACCAAGCCGGAAGTGCCAGAGACGAGACTGCAACAAGCGACAGAGAGCGAAAGCAAGCAAGCGGAGCCCAACCGAGTGGTGGCCGGAGCGAGCGGGGCCGGAGCGAGCGGGGCCAGAAAGAGAAGGGGGCCAAAAAAAAAAAAAATAATAATAATACATTCAATACTTTAAAATTTTAATGGAGTTGGAAAATTTAAAGTTAAGTAAAATTGCTAGTTAAACCTTGGCATGAGCAATTGCTTTAGTTAATATTCAAAATTATATATGTGTACATGCATACATTTACAAAGCAAACACAGTAACAAGCTATATATGTCAATTGAGTATATAAATCTAGTATAAATTTAGTATATAGTGTTAAATTGAAATTTTTAGTTGAATAAAAGTTATCTGCCACAAAACAGAAAGCATCTTATTTCATAGCAGATATTTAATACATATTAATGAAGTGCTAAAAGGGCATAAAGTGTTGAAAGGATAAAAGATAGACTTTGGAACATATATTTTGTGTATGTGAGGGAATTCCGAACTTCACACTCTTAGCTTTCTCTGCTCACAGATGGTGCCCTATGGCTTGAGCCAAGCCTCTAGTTCTGGCATTTTTGCTGATTCACTGGAAATTAGTTTTGGAGGCTTGTCTGCCTGAACTGACTTCTGATTCTCAGATCTTAACTTCTTGAATAGCTAGGATTTATAAATGTGAGCCACCAGCATCCAGGAGACTTCTGGAAAAGTGAAATTATGTTATGTGCAGAAAAATAGATGGATTTTGAAAATATAAGCCTAAAAGGCAGAGCGTGCATGTTTTCTCGCATAGGTAGATAGTAAGCACAAAATAGATTATCTCATGATCATACAGGGGCATATATGGTTATGTACACAATTTACTTCACTGAAGAAATAGTAAAACTCCATGAAATAAACTTTTATGACAAGTAACAGTTTAATAAGATTAATATTAAGAAGCCAATTCAAGTTTGAATGAGGGAAACCTGTTTTTATCATAAGGTTTTTGAATTTTATCACATAGTTTGTGTTATCAATTAATATGATTTCTGTAATAAATAGTTTTGCAGTGCTACAATATCTTCATATTACACTTTTGAATGCTACTGGATATTAGTTTGAAACGATATTTTGTGCCCTTATGTTCAAAGGAAATTAGGCTGAGATTCTTTATTTCTTCCGTGTCCTTGTCAGATTTAGATCAAGGTTAATGCTGACTTACATAATGAAATGGTGAATTTGTCACCCTTTTTTGCCCTCTATTTATTATTTATATTATCATATCTTTAAGCATTTAGAAAATTCATCAGTGACTTCATCTAGGATGGAGGGTTTCTGAAAAAGTTTTGGTATATACATACAAACGTGAGAACTAACCAGATACCCTATTATTCTCTGCTCTTTATGTTTGTTTTGTGGTTGCTTCATTGTTATAATTTATTTCATATTCATAACAAACTTTTATTAAAATTTTCAAATCTCTTCAAATTTTGTTCATTTCCTAGCACATACTTGGTTTTTGTGCTAAAGACAGATCCCAGGATCTTGCCCACATAGCCCTTAACCACTGAGCACCTAATCATCTTACTGTGGGCATTTGTTTGTTTGTTTGTTAGTGTCAATTTTGGAATTTGAACCTTGGGCTCCAGTTTATGCTAGCCTTCTAACAGTTGAGGCATACTTCCATCTGGCTTTTTGATGGTTAATTGGTTGCAGATCCCAGATCTGAGAGGTGAGGTTCAAAGTCAATCTGGACAGATAAATTCATGAGACTGCCTTCTTCCATTAATCAGCAAGAAGCTGGATGTAGAGTTGTGGCTCAAGTGGGTAGAGTGCTAGCCTTGAGCACAAAACGGGGAGTGAAATGCTCTTCAAGCCCAATGCTAATAGGATAAAAGCAGCCTGTTTCATTTCTTTCCAATATTCCCAATGTATAAGAAAGCAGTTTATCTTTGCTTGAAGTAGAGGGACATGATAGAAGCACATTGGAGCATATGGTTCTATAAAATTTTCACTTATGCATATAAGCAGCTTGGGCACTTTTCTCCACGCCCACATGTACACTGCTTGTTCCTAATGACCCTGTTATTTCAGAGTGAAGCAATCAGCCTTAGAAATTCCTTCTGTTTCAGTAACACACAACATCTTACCTACAAATGACTATGGCCTAGTATTGATTTTTTGGCCAATCTGCAAAAGCAGTTGGCTGGAAGTAGAGCTGATACTGATACTGTTTTCAATAAGAAGGAAATAGAATGTGAACCTATCAGTGCTTTGTGTGAAATATTAGACATGTGGTTTATAGTTGACGACTCTATATAACTACAAAACTTGAAAAGTTGGCTCAGATTATATATATATATATATATATTTCTATGTAATCTACAGGTACAGGGAAGAGTTCACTACAACATTTCCAAGTTTCAGTCTTCCTAGATGGAAAGAATTGAATAGGAACATTCTCTATCACCGTTGTTAGGTCATGCCCATACTTCTTTCCAAATCTGAATCTCATGAAGTTGATTGGAAAATGATTACTACAATTCTCTAAACCAATTTGCATTAAGAAGATACATAGGGATATGTTTATATGCATCTATGTCCAAAGATTAGAAGGAAGAGATGAGCTTATAGACAAATAGATCTGAAAGACTGAGGCAAGCTCACAGTATGAGAAATTCCGAAGGAGAAAGCATGAAGAGACCAAAGAGTGAATGATTGATTGACTTAATGACAGCCTGGCTAAAGGATACCTTGTTTCAAAAGAATTCTAAGTAGCTAATGACAGATAGGCAGATGATACAGAAACATGGGGCAAAATATTGAATAGCTTCTCATTTTCTACAAGTTCATTCCCAAACAATGAGGAGGAAAAGTAGAAATAAATCTTTCAAAGATATTTCTCTTATGAACAATCAAATGTCCTCAAAATGCCTCAACAAGACTATTCCAACAAACTCCCTATGACCCCTTCACTGTCCACTGGGCACACCAAGCTTCGTCCTTTCTGATACCCTACTCTACTAAAGCTCATCCCTATGTAAAGGCTGCTCTACTGGACTGCAGCTGAATCTACCTAGATCACTGCTATAACAGCACAGTCTTGCTCAACTTACTCTTTTCTTCTCATTCACAGTTTTCACTCAGTCACTTCACTTTTCAGTTCCATTAAACTGCTCACAATGTTCACAACTCTCCCTTCTTTCCTCAGAATATTCCATGGTGTCACTCTTGTTTATTTTGCTTTTACTTTACTTTTACTCAGCTGGGTTTCCAAGAAAGACAAGCTGATCAATAACAGCTTAAACAAAGGAATGAAGCTATCCCTAAGGAACAGCAGAATGTTGCAAGACAGACCATTTCTATATTAGGACAGTTGCCCAAAATGATTAGGCTGCACACAGAGGATTCATCTAATGGAATCCAGATTGATCTCCTGAAATGGTAAAAAGGTTACAACCCCTTTAGAACTAGGCAAATCAAAACTAAGATAATGAAAAGCCAGTCCATACCTGTAACTGGGTCTTTAACTGTGTATAGCTTTTTTTTTTCTCTTGCCAGTCCTGGGCTTAAGTTCAGGGCCTGAACACTGTCTTTGGGCTTTCTCAGGGCTAGAGTTGTACCAGTTGAGCCTCAGAACCACTGGTTCTGGCTTTTTTTCTATGTATGTAGTTCTGAGGAATTGAACCTGGGTCTTCATGCATGCTAGGCAAGCACTCTACCACTAGGCCAAACTCCCAGCCCTATGTGTGTAGCTTTTAAACAAATATTTTAACCCAATGCTCATTTCTGTACCTTGGAACTGTAGCTAAAAGACAAACAGAATTTCTTTCTCTCTGTCATGTAATGTCTTTCTCTCTCCTGCCATGTAATAAATCTCCTTTCTCATCCTTTCATCATGTCTCTTTATTTGGCACTCAGGGATGAGAATGGGACCTAACACATTTTTTCCCTTTATACACTGGGCTATCATTTTCACTATTTGAAATCTTTGGTTTTTGCTCTTGTCTAAATTCTCTTACCAGGATCAAAGACCCAAGGTAATTGATGTGATCATTCTCCTCTAACATGACTTTCTTTTTCAAATCTGCAACATTTCTCTCCAAGATCATCCCAGTACCCCTTTTTGCAGCTGGAGGCGTTAAAGTGAAGGACTTTCCTTTTGTATTGATATCATTTTTTTAATGAAGTATGTGACTGGGTAAACAACTGTGTGTCTATCAGCAGGGGGTTGTAATATAGGACACTTGAAGACAAAATAGAGGTATATAGTTATTTGAAGAGGCAGAGAAAATGTTGAGGGAAGGGCAGGAGAAGTAGCAGAATTGTCAGCAGTGTTGAAAACCAAGGTGAGATTTGTCATCAAGAAACTATACCAAGACAGTTCAACTTAGTTTTGTGCTTTTTTTCTCATCCATCAATGTCCAGTTTTCCAAGACAAGATAGATGGCTAAATTTGACTGTATTTGAAGGTTTTCCAGACTAATAGAGGAGAAAATGCTAATAAGCGAAAAAGGTAAGAGATTAGATAGATATCTAGATTTCCTGTTGCAGAAGGTCAGCATACAAATCTATTGTTAGTGATGAGTATATGTATTTAATGATGAGAGAGCCAATAATGTAATTTTGAAACCTATGTAGCTATAGAAAAGAAGAGAATAAGTCAAGAAGCAAGATCTGCAGTCAATAAAGGGGAGAAAACAAATAGATAACTCATGTGAGTGATTATGGAAGCGGGAGGTAAGAAAGTCTGATGGCCTGGGCTGACAGTTTGGAGAAAAAAGTTTGTTGCAAGTGTTTTTATAGTCAGTTACTGGATTTCGATTATCACTGTGAAAAGAGACCCAAAACTCAAAAATTACTCAGCAATGCAAATTTTTTATCTGCCGAAGGGTACATAACCTAGAGTAAGATTAGCAAGGGTGCTTGGTGTTCAGGCTGCTTCAGTTTTATTCTAATGCATCACTTCCCCTATTTCAATTTATTAGACATTAGATTCACAGTGTTAGACAATTGGCTGGTTGGAAATGAAGTCAGTTTACCCAACCAATCACCTAAGAGCAGAAACTAGACAGAAAAAAAAAAACAACTCTTTGTTCATAATAGGTTGTGACCCACTTGACATAAGCTTTTGTTTCAACAGGATTTCATAAGGTTTACCTAAAGAACATGTTGAACAGGTTAGGATGCATAATGACTTAATGTGCTTAATCTTCATAAATCCCCACAAAAAGAACTTGGAGCCAGGAGGTAGGGCACATGCCTGTTATCCTAGCTATTCAGGAGGCTGATATTTGAGGGTCATGGTTCAAAGTCAACCTGGGTAGGAAAGTCTCTGAGATTCTTATCTCCAATGAACCACCAGAAAACCAGAAGTGGCACTGTGGCTCAAAGTGGTAGAGCTCTTGTCTTGAACGCAAAAGCTCAGGGACAGCACATGAGCCCTGAGTTCACGGCCCATGGTCAAAAGCAAAGAACAATTTGATTTACGTGGCTGATATACCAATCTTTGTGTAAAAAATATCTTGGCCTCTGATGTGTCTATCCTAACAGCTGAACACTATGGTTCATTTCAAAGAGCTGAATTCAGAGACACAGAAGAATCTGTGAGACCTGTGGGGTTTCATTTCAATATGTATACATTTCTCAATCATAGTGTTTCGGTGAATTCCATAGCATTTTTAATCTATTTTAACCTTAGATTTGGAACATATAAAAAGTCTAGACTATAACATACAACAGACATGGGTATGGAGTCTTCATTTAGATTTACCATTATTAGTACTTTACTTTGTTTCAAATTTCTCTATTCTTCTTTCTTTATTTTTTTTGTGGGTCATGGGGCTTGAACTATGGGCCTGGGTATTTTTCCTGAGCTGTTTAGCTCAAGACTATTGCCCTACCCCTTGAATCACAGCCCCATTTCTAGTGATTAATTGGAGATAAGAGTCTGGCTTTCTTTAGTGCCCATGCTGGCTTTGAACTGGGATCCTCAGACCTCAACCACCTGAATAGCTAGGATTACAGGGGTGAGCCACCATGGCAGGCCTCAAATTTTTCTTTTAAAGATGTAACAGACCTTCCCTACAATCCACCCATACTACTCCTAGGCATCTATCCTGAGCATCATAACCCAGGATATGATAAGGACACTTGCACAGCCATGTTCATCTCTACACTATTCACAATAGGCAAGCAATGGAAACAACCCAGATGCCCCACTACAGGTGAATGGATACAAAAAATGTGGTACATATATAATGGAATTCTACATAGCTACAAGATAAGATAAAATAATGACATTTGCTGGGAAGTGGATGAAACTAGGGCAAATCACGTTGAGTGAAATAAGCCAAGACCAAAGGAAGAAAAGGCAAATGGTCTTCTTGATATGTGGTTATTAGATCTAAGCAATGTAAGAGGAATGACTCAATACTCAGGTACTCTAAGTCATTGACATGAATTTGAGATATAAATATATCTACATAGGCATAGAGGTCTATGATAGGATATATATTCTATAGACATACTGATATATTGATTGATATGTATGTATGACATACAAAGATTCCGCTTGGTTTTAATTATGTTCTCAAATTTATGTGCCAGTCATTGCATATAGAGATTTTTTTTCTTGAATACTTGTTTGCAGAACCTGACATTTGAAACACAATGTAAAAAGCCAGTTTTAATAAAAAGTTTTAATTAAAAAAAGATATAACAAGGCTGAGCACACATGCTTCATTCTTGCACTCCTAGCTATTCAGGAGGCTGAAGATCCTGGTTCAAGATACACAAGTGATATTTATTTCCAAATTACCACCAGAAGGCCAGAAGTGAAATTATGGCTCAACTGCTAAAGTACTAGTCTTGAGCACGAACGCTCAGGGATATTGCCCAATCCTTGAGTTTGTCTCAGCATCTGCAGGAGGAAAAAAAGAAAAGGAAATAGAAAAAAAATGACACATAGCTAAATCTGTCCTCTTCCCTTTTATGTTTTAAAAAATTCTTTTCACCAGTATTTGTGGCAATTCACCCAGTGGTTTATTTCTCAAAGAGTTTTTAAGTAATAGGATTCATATGTTTTGAAAATTCATACGTATTACACCACACAGGATCATAGACAATCTTTTGGTTTATTTCATACAATATTTGACATTTCATCCTACTAATATATTTATGTGCTTCATACAGCTAACTGCTCTTTAAGTAAGACTCTAATGGTAAGAATAGTTGGAGTTTGAATTTTCAATTTCCATAATTATGTAGATAGAGTTCATGTTCTTCCTCTTTTTCATTCTTTCACAGAGAGTAGAAAATGATGCTCCTGACTTCTCTTTTTAAGATCTATCTATTCAAATTCATTTGCCAGTGACCTTCACTGCAACCCTAAACCACCTAGTCAGTGGGTACTTTACATATGCTCCACAGGAAACTTCTCCTTTTTCTAGGTTAGTTCTAATGTCTAAAATTCTCTTACTTATGTAAAGACAAACAGTTCTCCACTACAAATTAATCAAATAGAGTAAAATTAGGGGATTATCTTTAAGAACCAATGACTGGAATGGACTTTGCAAAATTTCAAAGGAATAAAGCTCTCTAAAAACTATGATAAAAATCAACTATGTAGAAAGTAAGGATCTCAGTTCAAGAAAGGACATTATAGGGAAAAAATTCAATAGTGAAATGACAATTTGAGGCAAACTAGCTTTGATATCCAAATGGGACTAGGAAGTTCTGTATGCAAGCAAAGCCTAACAATGCAGATGCGATACAGAAATTCTAAAGGTTAAAAACTAATTGCAGATGGAGAAAATGAAAAGTAGCAAGCATGAGAAGACTTGCTTAAAATCAACACCAACAATATAAATGCAAGTTAATGTTACACTGAGATGCCATTTTACTTTTATTAGACAACAATTAGAGGGCTGAATAATATTAATATTGTTAAAGGCATAGGCTTGTTTATCAACTATTGAGCTATTCTTGAGATTAAAGATTAGGGCAAGCTTTCTGCTGAGTACCCTTGTACTTCTTAGGCAAATTCAGCCGAACTTTTAATATAGCACTTTTATTCTTGAATATATGGTGTTTAATTTTAGACATCAAGTTGATGAGATGTTTCCAGCTATTGATACTGGATTAAGAATCAGGGATATTTTCATCATTCAATATGTGGGTACTTTCACTTTGCCTGGACAAAATAAAGAAATAAACCAAGTTGTAGCTCTCCCTCTTCTTCCCCTCCCCTTGTCTCTTTCTTAGGTGGAATTCCCCCAGCATTAGACATTAGGACCTGAGGAAATTTGGTATTTGGACTCTAGGACAGACATTAATAAATCCTCCAGTTTCTAAGGCCTCTTATCTTAAACTGAGAACTATACTACCAATATTCTTTAGTATGATGTTTTCTAAGTGAACTATAACTGTACCCTGCTTCTAAATGAGCTCACGGTCCAGCTTGCAGATAGGCTATTGTCAGACTTCTGAGTCCCCATAATTGTATGAGCTAAATCCTCTAGTAATATCCTTAATCTGTCTATAACTACATATGTGTCCATGTCCATTTCTATCTATCCCTATCTCTATCTTTATCTCTATCTCCTCTTCTTCTACCATCTATCTTCATCTATAGCTATAAAAACTATAAATTCTCCCAGGTCCCAAAAGGGATATGAACAAAAATACTTTTATGGCTTCTTTGTAGTAGTTATTTGAGCATAGGATACAGAGACCTGTGGCAATCTTTTTACCCACAATGCAGCAGTTGTATGGTGATCAGTATTCATCATGCAGTATTATCCAATAGTTAAAAACATGCAGTATTATCTGATAGTTAAATGAATACATAACAGCAAAACCATATTAGAAATCATGAAGCTTGATAATGAATTAAGAATGACATCACACACAAGGGAGATTAAACATACATATTTCAAAGACTAAAACCAAAGCAATAAAATCCCTTCTGAATATAATTCCTCTAAGGTAATGTAGAATGGCTCAGTTAAAAAGGAAAAAAGACAATCAATGAATAGAAAACTAACTGTAAGGACAAGTGATTACACAATAACCAAATGAGTATAATTCACTGGATTCCCTGCAGTTACAGAAAAGAAAAACAGCCATTTTGCCACTTGTAAACCATAAAATAAATGTGCTTATCCTTCTGTATGACTCCCTAGAATTTCCTCTTCACCTGGTCATTTAACTACAATTAGTCCCATTCTGTGGTAAGATTTCTAAACTCTACTATTCAAGCAAGTTCTTTGTTCATGTGATTTTCTAGAATCTTCTTTGCTCTTTGACAAAGACCTATATGTATAGCTTCTGAAATCTAGTAGACTAGTGATAATCTTCTCATCTGGACCATTTTCCATCTTTTGAAGGAGTTGCTTCTCATGGGCGTTTACATTGGAACTGTTTATTTGAATCCATTTATGGTTTTATTTTCCTTCAACATTACTTATTTTTTACATTCTAACACATCCAATATAAATTACGTTTTCAATCTAGCTGTTTTCTACACTCTTCATCTTTGATCACTGAGCTAGACAGGTTCTAGAGCTATAGAAATCTCTAATCCAGCTACAATGCAGAGAGTGTTTCCCCTACAGAAATGCATGAATCTTACTTGTTTGGCTTTAATTGCCTAATCTAATTTCTTATGTCTACTAAGGAGTTGTAGCAGCAGCATTTCTCACCCTCACTGCTATTTTTAGTCAGCCATTATTCTTTTTGAAATCTTTATGAAATCAATAGACCTCTCTGAAGGGCCATTCTTCTTGGTATGAAAACAAATTCTTTGCTCCTCCTCTTGAAAATGTTAAGATTTATCTCTAGAAAGTTATCTGCCAATAGCATTTTAATGTCTTAGAGAGGTCTTCTAACTCAGAAGCTATTGGATTTTTTTTATTCTATATAGTTTATTTGCTAGGGAAAGCCATTCTATACATAGCTAAGGCAGTAAAAAAGAAAATAGCGGGTAGATCTGTGAATTGCTTAATTCAGGCCGAGAATCACAGATGCAGGGGATAATAAATGGTTTAAATGGAGTAGCCAACCAACCTGGCTAAAAAAATCATGAATGTTAAAAAAAAAACATGACAAGCAAGGTAAATCTTTTTATGTCACTAAATATAGTATACACATTATTCTCACTCAAGGCCAATTTGTATGCCTGTATAGGCAAGCACTTAGAAAAGGTATCCTAGTGTGTAGCATGTTTGTAAAGAATAAAAAGAACAGGCAAATCTTGACTGCCCTTCTTATCTACCCTGGAACTCCAGCTTTCTGACTGTTCTCCAAGGACTACCATTCTTTATATAAAAGGCTTATTTTAACCACAAATTCCCTGAATGCTGCTCTGTTGAGAGATTACATGAATTTTGTTCTGTCTACTATCTCCTCCTGTTTTATTTCCCAAGCCTTTATACCATAGTTTGGATTTCCTGTTTTGTACCAATACTCAAATGTATTTCACTGAATCCAGAAAAATCAGAACCCCCTCACCATATGACCACTGGCCTTGTCTCTGGCTAGATATGCCTACATTTTACATTTTCTAATATACTTTGTCCCAATCATTCAATAGACTACTAAGAACTATGTTCAAAACACTTCCCTGAAATGAAAGGTTTACAGTGCACCAGTTGAAATTTTGGCAGTACAGTGAACGTTTAGAATCTGCAAGTATGTGGCTCCCAGCGCTGGTGGAAAACCATACATGCTCAGGATGGATGATTTCAGCATTCCACTGTGGATGCTGGATTCATTTTCCCATTTGGCTGTCCAACTTCCAGTAAATATATGCTGCCTTTCAACATTATGAAGTAAGTTAAATGTATTCCAGTAAGGTATGAGGCTCTTAATTTTATTAAGTAAAAGAAGTACATTAATTTTTACCTTGCATTTTTGGCACCATTTGCATTTGGGAAGGCAGGGTTTTGTTGGTTTTTTTTGACAAAATTAAGGGCAGGGAAACATTAAGAAGATTACACAATGATTTAAACACAGCTGACAAAAACCTGAGATTGAGAGATTTTCCATATTCATCAAATCCATGATATACAAATAGGAATTTATTTATTATTTTTGTTTCACTACACTTGGTCAAATTGCATGTAATAAATTCATAAATAAAGTGAATGTGCTGTAGAGTTTATTTTTTCTAATACTTATGTTACTTGAGTTCAATCATATCTCATCTTTTCCACTTTCTTCTTAACTGTCCTCTAAGCCTTTGCCATTAAATTTCCTTCTACCTGTGGTGTCATTCAGTATTGTTGTCTATGCTTTTCTCTTTTTTCCTCCTCTTCAGATTTTTACAAGTATGAACATGTCAATGACTCCTAAATCTGTAGGAGCCCTCTAATTTCTCCAACTCTTCATATATGAACTTTAATCGCCACTGAATATTTCTGCCTGAATAAACTAAAGGCATATTCTTGTCCAGTTTGCAAATTATCAATACTGTTTGTCCTTTCCAAAGCCTAATTTTTTTTCCACCACAAGTCTCATATGAATGAATGGTAGAGCCTTAGCAATCTGACCTCTACTTGTGGAAATTACCCTTTACTATTTACGCTTCATTCTCTAGTGCCATATTCAAATGCCTGTTTATTTTGTGAATTTTGTTTCCCTGGTTTCTCTATACTTTAATTCTCTCTTAGCTTTCTTTCTCTAGAACTCAGTCTGTAACTCTAGCAACACCTATTTAACACATTGTCATTGTGTGTTTTAGTGCTTTTGTTCTTGTGGCTCTTGCATTGCAGAATTCTGAGCTGCACTGCAGATGGGTTTCTCACCATCTCCAGAAAACTACTTCCCAGATAAACTCTTTTCATGTATGAATATTACAAAAGACTTAACAGGCTCATCACAGTCTGAATCTTTTTTTCCCCACAGAAGTAACAAACCATAGCTTCCTGTTTTAACCGTTATATAAGGATACGTAACATAAGAACTGTTTATACTAGACTAGAATGCACTTACATTCAAACATGCAACTTTACAATTCTACTTCTTTAATAGGTGAAAATTTTCTTTATATCCAGCTTGTATTGATTAGAGAGAGTACAATGAAATGATGTTCTGGAAACCTCTGTTGTTTTTGTTTTTTTGGTTTTTTTGCTTGTTTGTTCTAGTTTTTGTTTCTTTGCTCTTTACCTCCAGAACACAGCTTCATGATCCTATCTGGGTGTGTTTTAGACTTGTTTCAAAAGAGGGTATAGGAGTCCTGTGATGAGCAAAGTGCCATCCCTATAGAAGACAAACCTCTTGGCTTCAGAGATGTACTACTTGGAAACAATTGGCTCTTGGCTCAACTCAGAGATTCCAAAATTATCACTGATTCGGAAAAACACTACCCATGGCAGCAATACACTCTGTACAAAGAATTAATTACTATTGTGAGGTCACAATCCTGAGGCAATTAGCACATTGTAGGAGTGTGTATTTTATATCAAATACCAGATGGTCTAATGAAAGACTTGCAATCTGAGGAAACGGCAAAAGTCCTGAGATGTAACAACAATCATTTCAATGGCTTCTCTTTATAAGAAAGGTTGAGAACAAAAATGGGAGAAAACTCAAACTCAAAACAGTAATTTTGATGAGATTCTACCATCTCATTTTTACAGGTAATAAGAAAAGACAGATGAGACTACCCTTGGTTTCTTTCAAGCCAGCAATTGTGACAATTGGTTTTACTTAAGTTTTCAGCTATCAACAGAAGACTCAATTCCATTTGGAAACTATAATATGATAGCCAAATATTTAATGTGTAGACAATGAAGATGTGATGTATCCCTTATCTAAGGAATGAAAAAGAGCTAAAGGGAAATTTAGTGCTTTGTGGAAAGTTCAACAGCTTAGAAATGACAGAACAATTACATTCCAGACCTTCAGTCTCCAAATTCCAAGTCCTTATTTGTTCCATAGAGTGACAGCATCAGAGAGACTGCTCTCCTCCATACTTAATACTTGAAGAGAAAGTTTAGTCTTATAAATATGGTTCACTCCAAGGAAGCAAAAGTCAGCTTGCTGTTGAGTTGACCCATCTGTGTATTTACCTCCTTGCCACTGAACTACAGAAACATGAACATAAATAAACATCCTAAACAAGGTTCTAGGAGGAGCCATGCTGAAGGTTTAATGATGTTGATGCAGCCACTGATGGAAGTTGCATCCGTCCTGTGGCAATGATGTGTTCATTTATTCTTATTAAGATACATCTACATAATTTATCATTTTTGAAATGTATGTCTCTTTGGCACCAACAGAAAAGAAGAATTTATGTACTGCTCTAGAGAAAAGCTCACAGCATCTATTCCTATATACGTATTTTAAAAGAAGGTGCTTGCTTAACTCTCGTATTAAATGAGATTTAAATATTTTACATTAAATGGCATTACAGAATTTCATTTCCCCTTCATGTGTTCTCCATTCCCATGGTCTCCAGATGCTGTTCAACTAGTGAGCAATAAAATATTCCTACTCCATTAAGGCCAGAGAGACAAGGGAAGGACCAAAAACAAAGTGGGCTTTCTGGAATGCTGAGCTTATTTTAACCTACATATAACCTTCTGACTGATGTTCCCATTTCTCCAACTACAACTTTCTTTCTCATTTCAAACGCTTTCTGTCAGAGGAAATTTCCAGAAGCTGCTACCTTCCTCTTTAAGCCCTTTCACACTGTTATGGTGGTGAGTCATTGTTCTCTGCTCTGCTCTCCCACTCTTAGATGTGCATATAATAAGCACTGTGCCATATTATACAGCTCTGTATAATGTGTACTGTGCAGTATCGCTGCTTTTGTCTCTCTTTCCCTCTTGTACATTGATTGAATTCTATTTCCCTTGTAATATCCACCTCAATAAAATGTTGATTTTCCATAAATAACTATCTTAGAAATGCAGGAGAGAAACAATGTCATGCTTTTGGAAACTAGAACTCTGTTCATGAATCCCAACTAGCTTCCTTGACATCTTCTGTTCTTAGAGGTGTAGTTGAAGAGGAATTAATGTCAACAGTAACACGTGCTTTCTTGACTAGTAGGGGTGTTTTTTTCTATGCATATCTTATTCTTTGCATGTCCATTAGTGAGGACTAGTCCTCTAGAAATACACAAAGAGGAGACACATTTGTCATCTGCAACCATCATTGCATGACGATTTTATGGCACTCAAGGACAAATAAACTTTTTCCTCTTCCTTTTGCCTACCTTGTCAACTCTCAGCTTTGGGATTTATATGACATTAATGCCAAATGTTTATTTCCCCCTCCTATCTAATGGTTTTGCTGTTATGACTTCGCTCATCTATTACCTCCTATGAAAATTTCTCCTAATTCCCTTTAACTAATTTCTTTTTTAAAAAAATTCTACCAGAGCACTTTGTAGGTATGTTGATTACAAAATTATGTGACTATTTTTTACATGATTTTGTACTCCATTATAAATAAGAAGACCCAAGTTTTCTTTCTCTCAGTATGACCAAGAGTGTTCATAGAGCCTGACATATAATAAGTACTCAATAACTATTTAATATGTGACACTGCTTTATTAATAGATGTTATTTATCACCTGTGTATTAAAGTACATCAGTAGGCTCTAACAAAGAATGAAAAATGGTTAAACAAGACTAAGACTTTTACAGTCTTCCATTAAAGGGCCCAAAGATTTGAGAATAAATAGAATAGCTGAGCAGCAACCTTAACTGTGGCATTTCCATGAACAGGGGAGTAGAGAATGGATTGTAGAGATAAGACCATATGAGGTTAAGAGAATAGCAGAGTATAACAGGATAGTTTCCTGAACTGAGCTAAAGGTAAACTATATTAAATGTAAATAAAGCAGCATGACATTAAAAGAGACAATGCATAATGTATTAAAGGAGATTAAAAGTAGAAGCAACCCTCTGAGAGCCCAAATGTGTTTAGTGTAGTTTGAAATTAACTCAATGTGTGAAAACTGAGACAGGCTATCAGAAAAACAGAATAGTATTGGGGTGGTATGCATGAATTTCTCTTTCTTAGAATAAATAACTGGGAATATGCTATGAATTTAGAGCCATGTTTACACCTAAAATTGAATGTCAGCAATACAATGTCTGTTTGCCTAACTGTCTTTGAATCTGCCTAAGGTGAACATGTTCAACAGGGTAGAAGAAGTTTTCTTTTTGTTAACGCTGAATCAAAAGATCTTTCCAAATGGAGTCACGGCACTTTCAGGTTTCTTGAAGAAGCATAGATCCATGTCATGTACAGAAAGCACCAGAGGATACAGAGACAAATCAGTTTCTAACAATATGCTACACAGGAAAGATCAACCTGCTCTGTATGGTCGTCAAAAAGTCCTGACCAAGTTATTTGGTGAAAATCACATGAAAGACTTACAACCATGGTGATCTCTGCACTCTGGATATAATGTTATGACTCAGAGATTGCTAAGCAAGCAAAGACCTAGGGTCTATGTGAGAAAGTGACAAGTGTGTGATGGATGGAGTGTGGGTCTTTGATTACTGACACATGGATCTATCGACGGGTTGGCCTAACTGTTTGAAAGTGACCCTCTGTCGGTTACTTTTATCATCAATGAGATCAAATTCTGCACGGAAGTGACTTGAAGAAGGAAAGAACTAAAATATGCTCAGCGCTTCAAAGGGTTCAATCCATGATCTTTTGGCCTCATGGGCTGTAACTAAACCTCTGGCAGTGGGGTAGGCGGAAGAAGCTGTTCTTCCTATTTTGTAGGACAAGAGACAGAGAAAGAACCAAGAAAGATATCCCCATTGACCTATTTCTTTCAGCTAGTTCCTATTGCCTATCTCCTATTCTGTTAGGAACTCAGGCTTGGCCACAGCAGTTTATGGGAAGCATTTACTATTTAACCCTATGGGAGCCCATGGAGAAATGCATCCTTTAGATTTAAGACATTCTTTATGGAGGATGTGATGTTAGATGATGCAATCAGTGGTACAATCAGAAAGAAGACATCAGCAAGAGCTAAGCAAAAGGTAAATCGTAATGACTTCTCTGCAGAGTCAGTCCAGCAGGCAGTATAGCAACCTAGACAATGGGTTCGAGTGTCCCTGGGGTATCACAAAATCAGTCACTAATACTTTTTAAGGGACACCAAACAAACTATCTTAAAAGCTAATATTGGTTCAGGTTCATTTTTCCACCAATAAAAGGAAGGGTAGGAAAGTGCAGACAGAGCTGGTTTATTTGAAAGCAAAAGAAATAGCAAAACAGATTCTTTGTACAAGGAGGAAGCCAAGAGTGTGGGGTCCTCAGCCTCTATCAGAGCTCTCCATGTAGAAGGTCCCTTGCCTCCTAGTCATAAGGACTCACTTTTAGTTAGATTAGTGGAAAGATGGACATGCCTTGCAGAGAGTCTTAGAGCACTCGGCTGTAAAATTTCTTTATGACTGAATTCCCCATCTCCAGGTACATATCAAAGGGGCTTTACACTGAATATCAGCTGAAGAAACAAGCATTGACCAAGGCTGTTAGCGCACATGGTTAGACAATCTGAGCCCACAGGGCGTCGTGGATATTTCTGGCTGGGTTGTTCTTCCTTCTTTCTATGTGGGAGTTACTCAAGCCACAGTCTTCTATTGTAAACTAACTACCCAAGAAGATCGAACTTCCTCTCAGCTTCAACATTTTTCCATTCCTGCAGACTTGAGAATGGAAAACACTGTGAAGTTATGTGTAGCCCACTGTTTCTACTGTCAGTGCTTCTCAGGTGGAGATCTGCAGAGCAGAGGTATCAACATCACCCAGGGACTTGTGGAAAATGCAAATGTTCAAGTGGCTTTATGATATTCGAAATGTTAGAGATAGAGAAGAATGCTGTGTGTTTTTATGAACACACATTGAAATGGTCCTGATGCTCTCCTCAACTTTTACTATCTCAAATCTACAAATTGGTAGAGAATGCCTCATTTCAATGCATTTGCAATACTCCTTTTCATATGATTTTGTACTTTCAACTCTAACATGTAAATGTGCAACACCATGAATTCTTTATTTCTGTGAAAAAATAAACCTCATTTTGATGAAACGCTACATAAACCTATATAGATGCCATTTGTCTTTGCTATAAATATAAGTGGTAAACTCCACTGCTCCCTTTATTTTCTTTGCTGGAGTGAGGGAGCAGAATGTCAACAAGAATGACAATAAGTCTAATTTTCTTGGATAACTACCAACAATCATTCTGAAAGACAATTTACATTAAAATATCTGACTGTATTAGGGACTCAGATTTAATGGTTAGCTACTTAGGCAACTTCAGAAATCTAGAATTTAAATGCCCCCAGGAAAAGATAGGAGTAGGGAAAGAGAGCTATTTTTTTCTTCCATTTAAAACTTCTAAGTGAATGTTTTCTAACAGCCATCCTGAGGTAAAAAGAAAAAGTTTCCCACAAACTTGAAACTTACTTCACTTGTCCAAACAATTTCCCCCTTTCTAAACAAGGGAATGAAAACAAACGCTGAGATGAAAACTTAGAGAGAAAAAAAATTACTATGGCCTAAAAAAATCAAGCTTGCAAGCATAATTCTGTGTTTGTGTAAGCAGTAATACAAGACAGCAAACACACTTAAAATGCCATAAAGGTTTCCTGTGGGTATACTGTGCTAAATGAAGTCAAAGGCTAAATGAATCTGGTCCTCAAGAGTTCTACATAAACCGAATAACCTGCAGTGTATCACTGCAGTTAGAAAATGGTTATATTTAAATTTGCCTATTGAAACTTTCCTGACTGTGTGCATGGAAATTCCATTAAAGTTCATAGATGTGGCTTATAGCATCAATGAGAGCCATACAGCCCCCTAATGTGTCCTATAATGAACTGTGAATCAGGAGGTAGGTACTAATAATTACATGGCACAGAATCTATATTAGATTGCTTTCCCAGCTTATGGCCATTTGAAAACCATGTGGTACAGGGTACCACATCTATTTGGAGATGAGGGCAACAGGGTCTCTATAGACTGAAAATTAAACATGAAGCTAAATTCCTTAGTTTATTTCTGGTCCCAAGATGTGAACAGATTTCACTTTTTTCAAAAGTGAAAATGAGTAGTCAATATTTTGAGAAAATTGAACATCACAATATTGGCACCATTTAATATCAGAAAAACATGATTAAATACAAATAAATAAAGGGATAGAATTGTGTGTGGGGGGGGTGGGTGGTTGGATGTTTTTCAATGGAGAATATCCTGGGAAAATAACAATGGAAACTGCAAAAAAAATTTCACATATTTCTTTAAGCAATTCATTGAGAGTAATACATCAAAATGATATCATTGAGTAGCCATATACTCTTTTTTATTAAAGAAGTTATTAACATTGATTTTTATATCATATTTCAGATGACATGTTTAACAAACAAGTATTCAAGAAGTAAATCTCTATATACAATCATTGGCACTTAGATTTTAGAACATAATTAAAATTTATTACATATTAATCTATGTAATAAAATATTATATCTATAGAGTCATAAGTTTTTATGTCTATGTACTTGTGTTTATATTTCCAATACCATGCATTGGGTATGCAAATATTGAGTCCTCGCTCTTGTACTGTTTGGATCTAATAGCCACAATATTAAGGATACCATGTGTCTTTTGTTCCTTTGATCTTGACTTGTCTCACTCAACATGACTTGCTCTAGATTCATCCACTTCCTTGTGAATGCCATTATTTTATCTTGTGTGTTGGCTATGTAGAATTCCATTGTGTGTGTGTGTGTGTGTGTGTGTGTGTGTGTGTGTGTGTATCTATTCATCTGCAGTAGGGCATCTGGATTGTTTCCATCGCTTGGCTATTGTGAATAGTGCAGAGATGAACATAGCTGAGCAGGTGTCCTTATCATATTCTGGGTTATGATATTCAGGATAGATGCCCAGGAGTGGTATGGCGGGATCATAGGGAAGGTCTATATTCAGTTCTTTAAGAAACCTCCACACTGCTTTCCAGAGTGGCTGAACTTGCTTACAATCCCATCAGCAGTGTCCAAAATCATGACTCAATTCATCCACAAACTTCTTTGTTTCTTTTGAAAATTTTATTACATTGAGATCTGTGGTATATCTACCCAAAGTTAATATTTATCTCTGGCATAGAGAATTCAACAGCCTCAGTACTGTGTACTAAGAAGACATCTTTGTTTCTGTTGTACCCTACTACATGCTTCCTCAAACACCTGGTGATTATAACATGTGTGGCTCTGAACTCCCATTTTATCTAACCATCTATCATTTGACCACAAGCAATGATATAATACTTGCTACCATAAAGAATTGATAGCAAATAATTAATGCTTCAAATTAAATAGAAAATGTATATCTTATAACTAGGTGTCAGTGGCTTATGCCTGTAATCCTAGCTACTCAGGAGGCTGAGATTTTCAAAGCAAGTCTGGCACAAAAATCCATGAGACTCTTATGTCCAAATAACTAACAGAAAACTGAAAGTGGCACTATGGCTCAAAGTGGTAGAGTGCTATCCTTGAGTTGAAGAGCTCAGGGACAGCGCCCATGCCCAGAGTTCAAATGCCACAACCTAAAAACAAAATAAAATATCCTATAATTTTTCTTCCTTTTAGTTTTTTAATTTTTTTATTGTCAGGGTAATGCATAGAGGGGTTGTTACATTCGCCAGATAGTAAGTATATTACTTCTTTCTCATTGATACCCCTTCTCATGCTTTGGTCCCCAATGCCTCCCCTCACCTCCTCCCAATCATTGTTCCCCCCTTATCTTTCCCATTTCAAATAAAAAAATAAACATATTGACAGGTAACAAAGTGAGATACAGTAACAATATGGGATAAACCAAAGGGCAAAAAAAAGAGAAGAGAAATAACACAGTACATTAAGAACAACAATCACACAAGATAAAGCTCTTGTTTCCAAATCCTGGAGATCCTTCGATTTAGTCTCATCCTATATGACCTCATGTACCTAGGTTTTGAACTATTGTAATCCTCTGCTAAGGGAGTTCAAGATGTGTAATAATTATTACAAATGAGAGAAGCCATTGAGCCTATGTTCCTTTGGGTCTGGCTTATTTCACTTAATATTTTTTCTAAGTCTTTCCATTTACTTACAAGTGGGGCAATGTCATTCTTTCTGATGGCAGCATAGAATTCCATTGTGTATAAGTGCCACATCTTCTTCATCCAATCATCTACTGAGGGGCATCTACTTACTCCAGTTAGAATGGCCATTATTGAGAAATCTAATAACAACAGATGTTGGCAGGGATGTGGCCAGGAGGGATCACTACTACAATGTTGGTGGGAGTGTAAATTCATGCACCACTATGGCAAGCAGTATGGTGATTCCTCAAAAGGCTAAACATAGAGCTCCCCTATGACCCAGCAATTTTACTCCTTGGCATTTACCCAAATGTCCAGAAACAAGGACATACTAAAGTTACTAGCCCAACGATGTTTACTGAAGCACTATTTACCATAGATTTTAATATATTTATATACATTTTAGAGTCTTTTTTTGCCAGTCCTGGGTCTTGAACTCAGGGCTTGGGCACAGTCCTTGGGCTTTCTCAAGGCTAAAGCTCTACCACTTGAGTCACAGAACCATTTCTGGCTTTGGTTGTATGTATGTGGTACCAAGGAATTGAACCTGGGTCTTCGTGCAAGCTAGGCAAGCACTCTACCACTAGGCTAAACTCCCACACTACTTTTGGGTGATGCAGGATACAAAAAACTCCTAAGATTCTGTTTATTAAGTTAATAAAATAAACTTACAATTATTTAAAAAATTTATCATATATATGTGAACTATTTAATTCAACTTAGATTCATGAAACTAGCACAAGTTTTCAGAACTTTTGGGACAAAAGTGGGTAAAGGACATGAATGGATGACATTATAAATATGCTAAGATTATTTTTCTTATCCTCTTACCAGTATCTCTTGGCAGCCTAAAGAACAAGAGTTTCTATTTATTGCCATGAAGATAGTTCTAAAAACTTTAAATGTGCCAAAGTGTTTGTTATATCATTCACATTTTTTTCAGTTCTCATTGATGGGTGTGTTTAAGTATTTCTTTCTAACATGTATCAGTTCTACAAGCACCTACAAGTCAATAAATCCTCACTGACTATGTTTTCCATAGACTAAAGAAGCAAAATTTACATTCCTTATAAATATAGCAAATCCTTATAAATACAGCAAATATATGCTTTAAATCACATTTTCTACTTTATCCATGACTCCCAAGTTTGAAAGAATATCATGTCTGGATAGATCTTCCTTTATCTTCTTTAATTAAAGCATATTTACTTGATTGATTTAATAAAAAAACTACTTTGAGGTCAAAGATATGACTTAAATTAATTATTGCTGGGAAAGTTAGGGTACTTTCTTTAAAGCAATTAAAACAATAAGATCCTACCAGAATACAAACTTGCTCTATTGGTTTCTTTTGTGTATTTTATAATCTATCATTTAAAGCAAATGACTTGCATTTTAATGAAATTTCAATTTCTATGACCTTAGCTTAGTGATTTTAAAAATTACTTTGCTTTATTGCCAACTTAAGGATGGTTAGTTATTGTCAGACTTTCCTACTTAGCAGCATTAAATAAAGGGAATAATTTGTTTTCTAATTTTTAACAGATAAGAAGCTAGACCTTACCAAATCTTGATTCTTTTAAGTTTCTCTAATTTCATAAGTGGATTAACAAAGTATCGCAAAGACCCAGGAATTTGGCAAGATCACAAACCTTGTAACAATTTTCAGATCACTTAGCAAACACATAATACTGAGATTAATTTTGAAAATTCTACAATATACTTGGAGTAAATATTTTAAAAACATCGAACATCACAATGATAGCCTTCCTTTATTATCCAAAAAATGTGATTAGTACAAATGCGGATAAAGGTGCAAGGATTAAATTGTATGTGTGTACTACTTACATTAAAGTTTAATGTAACTTACATTGAAGTCTTGCTACAATATAGCAATGACATGTACCTTTTGATTGTTAGTTTCAATATTCATTTACTGATATTCAGAGAAAAGAACATTTTGAATGCTTGGTATGACTCTAGGCTCAGAACAAGAATGATACCTGTCCCACCTAATGAAGAAATATCTGCTTTTACAACATAGCCATTCATACAAATATCAAACAAAATCATGGGATAGGAGAGAAAGTGAGAAAAAAAGAGAAAAAGTAACAGCTTTTAAATATTTGGAGCAAACTGAAACATTCCAACATCTAAGCCTCATTTTTTTACCATCACAATTCAATGACATAATTATAAAATTATCTTCCTAGTTGATCTTTTCCTCTTAATTGGCTTTTACAAAAGTCAGACATTTCTAAGCTCACAGGAGAATATTCTCTGTTAACATTCTTTTACTTATGTAGATTTCAAGGACATAATCTCATAAAGCAATTGGAATAAAAAGACTCTAGAATTTCAATTATTTAGGGAACACAGAAATTGGTTTTGTGGAGGTGAAGAGGTTTGATGGGGCATAGATAAGCAGCAGATCAAACATTAATAAGGATTTGAATAATGTTTTATTCACTTTATAATGGTATTTCTAGTAGAAGTCTTCATACTATTTCTCCACACTAAAGATAATTATTGAGTTGATTTAACAAACAGTGGAAACTTTTTTTCACTGAAATAGTTTCCAATGTTGAGCTTGCATTAAACAACAAATTACAATTACAGAAACATTAAGAAATAAGTATCGTCTAATCAAAGTGTTCATACAACTCTCCTTGATCCCTGCTAATTCTATTTCTATAGTTATTCTAATTTGAGCCTTGATCTGATTATTTAAGCCATGGTTGAATGTATATGGTCAAGTACCTGAGGAAAAATGATGTGAGCCAATGGAACATTGTAGTTACACAAAGTCAAGACTAATAACTATAATGTAAATGCTGTCATTCTCATCTTTTTTTGACAAATGTTCAACTTAATCTTTAAGCACATTATTAAATTTTGAACTGAATAATACATGGAGTTCTTTATTTTAAACTCATTTCCCAAAAGCCTAAAGATAATCAGATTCTAGCATACTATTTGGCAACTTGAAAACCTATACATAAATAAACATCATCTTTTAGACAACCCAATATATTCAAGAGGCACCAAAAGTGATGGAAGCATGCTTGTTAAATATATAGCTACCATTATGACCAAATAATGTGTGTGTGTGTGTGTGTGTGTGTGTGTGTTGTGTGTGTGGTGCGCGTGTGTGCCTATATGTATATGTGCATGAGTATATTGGGTAATAGGGCTTGAATTTAAGGGCTCAACACTGTCCCTTTGTGCGTTTTTGTTCAAAGCTAGCACCCTACCACTTGAACCACATTTCCACTTCTGGCTTTTTTGGTGCTTAACTGCAGATTAGTTTCATGGACTTTCCTACCCAGGCTGGTTTTGAATCATTTTCCTTTGGTCTGAGTCTCTTCAGTTGCTAGGATTATAGTCAGGAGCCATCAGCATCCAGCAACCAAGTACTTTTATTCCTAAGCATATTGCCAAGAGAATGGATCATGTATAGCTAAACAAGGAATGCACAAATACTTACAGTGACAATACTCATAATAACTAAAAACACTGTAAACAATCCCAAAGCTCATTAACTGA
Organism: Megascapheus bottae; assembly: GCF_031878675.1. Taxonomy (NCBI): domain Eukaryota; kingdom Metazoa; phylum Chordata; class Mammalia; order Rodentia; family Geomyidae; genus Megascapheus; species Megascapheus bottae. The sequence goes on from NC_143509.1 coordinate 50,317,018, forward strand.
CAATTGAAAAATCAAAATGTAGCTTGAATATACAATAATTACTATTATGCAGCTCACAAAAGGGATGGAACATTACTACATGATAAACTAAGCAAATTTGAAATCATCATACTAAGTGAATAAGCCAATCACAAAGAAGCCTCCCAAACAGTGATATTTAGATGATATATGGAGCAAGGAGGATGGGAAAATGTTTCAAAACTATTAACAAATACAGGGCATCTTTTCTAGGGTGATTATAAAGTTCTAAAATCAGATAGTGCCAATTGTACAACTTGGAGTACTGCAAACCATTGAACTGAGTATGCTTAGGAGAGGAATATAAGAACTTCATCTTCTTAAATAAATAAACCTTTCAATGTAGAAGATTAGGTAATTGGGAAATATCACCAAACACTTGAAATTAGAACCGAAACTCATTTATAAAGTATAATGAATAATGAAATTATCTGAATAAGTCTGTGTCTTCCTGAGATGACCGAGTAGTTCTACAAAGATGGGAGGCAAACCTTCCACTTCCTTAGAAAAGCAAAGAAATCCACAATCATTGGTTGGGCAGGAGGTGCCCAAATGTAATGTAAATTGGCATGAGAATTGTTTCTACTGATCTCATCTATTAACTGCTTAATATGTTGTGGTTCTTTGGCAAATAAATGATGGATTTAGTTGTTTTTTTTATTTTCCTGATGCCAACTGCATGGTACATTAGCAAATATTCATTCTAATTTCAAAATCAAATGGGAAAGCTTCAGCTAAAGATCAGGGAAAAGTGAGTTTTTAAGGCTCTACACATCATATATATATATGTGTGTGTGTGTGTGTAATGTGTATATATATATATATGTAATGTGATATCTTTAATGTACAAAACAAGCTGTGGCATGATAGTCTTTTCACAGCATTGTTCAAGGCTCCGGACACAAAACCTAATGGTGGAACGGGAGGCTGTGGAGGTTGATTATTGCTTTGAAGGTGCCTGGAAATTAAATTGGGGGGAGGGGAGGAAACAGAAGGAGGAGAAGTACATTAACAAATGGAAAAATTATAATTTGAATTAAATAGCATGCTATAATTACAGATCTTTAAAAAATGTTCAAGAGGTTGTGAAGGCATAATATCAAACAGAGATGTCATCTGGCTGCACTGTGGTTTGGTACACAATACTGGAAACTTCCTTGACGGCAGTGTCCAGCAACTGTAGAATCCTTGGAATATTTCTTTCAGACATGCATACAACACTCACTACCCAGCTATCACATTGGGAACCACAGTTTCTCTTTAGTAAAACAAATCACTTGCTAAAGAGTGCAGAACAGATTGAATTTGAAGATTATCAGCTGGTTTACTGTCACTTTCCATTTAATATGTAGCTACACTAAAGCCTTGGGCTCCTCACCAGCCAGCTTTCCTCTCCTTTGGTGACTTCCCTACCTTCTCAACTCACTTCAGCTCATTCCTGATCTAAGCAGCCCTGGGGCAGGCTGGGCATATCCAGTCAATACTGAATTGTGAACAACAGCATGACCTTTAGTCTTGTTGGTCTGTTTCATTGCTCTCATGAGAGAAGGACATTGCACCTCATGAACTGGTAATTTCAAGCATTCTGGGTTGACCCTATGGGAAAGGAAAATGTTTATTCTCTAGGACATAGGAAGGGGAACACTGAGTAAGTGTCATACAGGTGGGTTTAATAGAAAACTGGAGTGTGAGGTTAAAGACTTAGACAATAAGAAAGGATATATCAAGAGAGAAGTAGATAAAGGAAATTTGGGATACATATTGTTATAGTCTGAATGTGTCACCCATAAAAACTTCTCTCTTTTTTTGTCAGTCCTGGGATTGAACTCAGGATCTGGCACTGACTTTGGGCTTTCTCAAGGCTAGCACTCTACCACACGAGGCACAGCACCACTTCTCTATTTCCTGAGTACATGGCACCAAGGAATTGAACTCAGGGCTTCTTGCATGCTAGGTAAGCACTCTACCACTAGCCAGGCTCCCAGCCCACACCCCACAAATTCTTATGCTGAAACTTAATTGCCAACATGATAGTATAAAGAGGTGAGGCCTTCGGGGAAAGTAAATAAATGATAAACATTCGCCATCGTGAATGGCATCAATTTGTCTTATAGAGAGCCTTCCTCTGGCTGTACTTTCCTATGCCTTGCTTTCCTATGAAAGCCACCAAGAAAAAAATGCCTTCAGTGGAACAGGCCCTTACAGACACCAGATATTCCTGCCTACTCTGTGAGCATATACTTCCAACTCCAGTACTATAAGAAATAAATTACCTAACTTTCACTACTTGGTTACAGCAGCAGGAACAGAATAATGCATGTATATGAAGACGTAGTGTACCTGCAGGGCATTTAAATGAAATAAGCCAAGCATAGAAAAGTACCATATGATCTCATCAATGGACAGTAAAGAGGAACTCATAAAAGTGGAAAGGAGAATGGTGGTTTCCCTCTTCAATGAAACTGAAAGCAAGCTCTTTGCCAAACTCATTCTACAAAGCCAACATAACCCTCATCCCAAAACCAGACAGGGACTCATCAAAGAAAGAGAACTATAGACCCATTTCTTTGATGAATATTGATATAAAACTTTTCAACAAAATACTGGTCAACGTCTTCAACAAGTCATCAAAAAATTATACACTATGATCAAACAGGATTCATCACAAGGATACAAAGCTGGTTCAACATACACAAGTCAATTATTATAATTCATCACATCAACAGCAGCAAGGACAAGAATAACATTATTATCTCAATAGATGCAGAAAAGGCATTTGACAAGATCCAACACACCTTTATGCTAAAATCTCTGGAGAAACTAGAAATCCAGGGAAAATTCCTCAGTATAATAAGGATATGTATGACAAACATATAGCTAGAATTATAATTAATAATGAATAGCTAAAGCCACTTCCTCTAAAATCAGGAATGAGACAAGGATGCCCACTCTCTCCACTCTTCTTTTTTTGTTGTTTTTTTGTTTTTTTTCATATATTTTTATTGTAATTAATAGAAGGGTTACGTGATATTTGCCAGATAGATGGTACATTAATTCCCATACATTGATACCCTTTCACATGTCTTGGTCCCCATTTCCCTCCCCCCCCACCCCCTCATCTTATTTTCACCGTTCCCTATCCAATTTCAAATAACCAAATACAAATGTCTCTGATATATCAGGTATTAAAGTGAGATACTGTAACAATATGAGATAACCAAGGGACAGCAAAAGAGATGAGAGATAACATAGTACCTTAAGAACAACAATCATTCATTATATCCACTGTTCTTTAATACAGTATTAGAAATCTTAGCAAGAGCTATAAGGAAGAAGCAAGCATAAAGCAAAACTCAACTTCTTTTCTATATGTCAACAACACAAGGAGCAAGGCAGAAATCAGGAAAACAACTCCTTTTGCAATAACTTCAAAGAAAATAAAGTACATAGGAATTAACTTAAATAAGAATCCTTTAGGATCTTTATGATAAAAACTTTAAAAACCTGAAAAAGAAAATTAAAGCATAAATGAGAAAGTGGTAAAACTTCTCATGCTCCTGGATTGGAAGAATTAACATCGTGAAAATGGCAATCCTGCCAAGGGCTATCTAGATATTCAGTGCAATACCCATCAATATCCCAATGTCATTCTTTAAGGAAATAGAAGAAACAACCCAAATTTTCATACGGAATAATAAAAGACCCCTTGTAGCAAAAAAAATCTTTAGCAGACATAAGAGCAAAAGAGAAATATCAATACCAAACTTTAAACTACATTACATTGGTATAGTAATCAAAACCATTTAGTATTGGCACAAGAACAGACTTCAGGACCAATGGAATAGAACTAAAGACCCAGAAATCAACCCCCAGACCTATGGCCACCTAGTCTTTGATAAGGGAGCCAAAAAATAGAATGGAAAAAAGGCAGCCTCTTCACCAAGGGGTGCTGGCAGAACTGGTTAAGCACCTGCAGAAAACTAAAGTTGGATCCATCTGTATTACACTGCTCCAGGATTAATTCCTAATGGATCAAAGACCTCAAGGTAAAAGCAGATACTCTGAAAACTTTTCAAGAACAATTCATGGATTATTCTGGTATATATATTTTAAATGCTTTGCACTTTTACTAAAGGGAAAAGATGGGAATTTTGCTAAACATATGAATCTTGGAATTACAGAGTCACAATAAATTACTTTAGTCTCTTCTTGTTGAGTTGGTCATAACTTCGGGCAACATTTTTTTCCAATGATTAGACTTATCTGTCTGGATAATAAACATAATGGATAATATTTTCTATTATACTCATTTAATATTAGGTTTAGTTTTATAATACAAAAAAGATTCAAATATCATGATACAAGGGGGCCAGGAGTTTGGCCTAGTGGTTAAAATGCTTGCCTAGCATGCACGAAGACCCGGGTTTGATTCCTTGGTACCACATACATAGAAAAAAGTTGGAAGTGGTGCTGAGGCTCAAGTGGTAGAGCTCTAGCCTTGAGAAAGTCCAAGGACAGTGCTCAAGCCCTGAGCACAAGCCCAGGACTGGCAAAAAAAAAATCATGATACAAGAATTGTAAAGTACTCAGTAGGATACTGGTCCCTGAAAAACATTTCCCCCTATATCTGAGTAGTATTTACATCAAGATGGGAATCTTGTCCTATCCTGGAATTTCTACATCTTACCACTTTCACTCACTTTTCTGGAAATAAATAGGATCACCAGCTCTCTCCTTTGTCACTCCCCAAATGCACCCCAAAAACTGATGGTTTCAATGGGCTGGGAGTTTGGTCTAGTGGTTGAATGCTTGCCTAGCATGCAAAGCTGGAAAGTGGTGCTGTGGCTCTAGTGGTGGAGCTCTAGCCTTGAGAAACCCCAAGGAGTGTTCAGGCCCTGAGTTCCAGCCCCAGGACTTGCAAAACAAACAAACAAAAAAACTGAAGGCTTCCTACTATCTCTAATGGTCTCTGATATATTAGGAAATTCATTACAAACTAAAAAAAATTATGAGAAGTTTTCAGAGTTTTCCTTACATTCTCACAAAGCTAAGAATGTCACAGTGAGAGCTCAATATTTATTTGCTGATCTAAATCACACTGAAATCTAGACGTACTTAATTAATGTGACAGCACATTTCTTCTCTTAAATTTGCTCAGTTAGCTGATGAGACAAGCAAACTTATTTGGTATTCACAGATGCTTGAAAATCATCACATATAAATCAACTGGCAGCAGAAGTATATAATCTCCTCAGATTTATTGGTATCTGTGAATAGAAATTGAAGCAAGCCAACTCAGGAAAAGTATTTATTTTCAAAATTAAAAACAATGGAAAATAAGAATCAACTCATGTCAGAAGGTTATCAGTGATTCAGTTTCTGGACTCTTCAAGAGAGGCACCCTGTTTACATGTGCAAACCCAGAAATAGGCAAACCCAGAAATTAGGTATTTGAACTAAAGCTCAGTAAATTGTTGTTATTATTATTGTTGTTTTGTGGTTCTGGGGATTCAACCTAGGTCTTCCCTTATGCATGCACGATACTCTACCATTGATGTATATCCTCAGTCCTTTTATTGTATTTTGAGACAGTTCCTTCTAATTTAGATTGCCAGGTAAGTTTGAAATTTGTCATCCTCCTACCTCAGCCTGTTAAGTAGTAGGATTACAAGTGTGTCCCAACACACCCAGCATACTCTATTTAAACATTAAAGCACATCAGGCAATTCTCACTCATAGCAACACTTATAAATTGCTATATTATACATGTAACTTTGAGACGAACTTAGAATATGAATTTAGACATGAAAGACCAATTAATTTAATTAGGAAATGAGTACAATAACACATCACAGAGCAGGTTACTTGAGTTTGTGCTCTTTATTATTTTTTTTTTCTTTTTTGGCCTCAGGGCCTTGAGCATGCTAGACTGGTGCTCTACCAGTTGAGCCATGCCTCCATTCCTGGCTTTCACTGGTTATTTCTCATCCAGGGTTCTCACTGTTCACCACTGAGGCTGCTGAACCAATAGATTTACTTAGCCCTTCTGCTGTTGTGGCCCAGGGTCACAACACCACATCCAGCTTCCCTCTAGTGGGCCAAAGTCTCATGGACTTTTTCAGCCGAGAAAGTTGTTCTTTTCATGTATGGCTTCCCACATGTCTTGGGATGGCATGTAAGAGCGATGGATGCCAGCTACGGGTTGAAAACGAGATCTCACACACTTCACAAACCTTTATCTTCCATTCTCAGCCTCCTAAATCACTAGGATTATGAGGATTATGAGCCATGAGCACCGGGGTGAGAGCATCCCCTTTAACAATACCTCTCCAGAAGCATTACTCAAGGTGGGCATTTTAGACACACCATTAAGACACACTAATACCAATGGCACAGGCCTATGAATTTTAGCTACTCAGAAGGTCTGAGGATCGCAGTTTGAAGCCAGCAAGGGTGGAGGAAGAAAAGTCTACGAGATGTTTATCCCTAATTAACCAACAAAAATCTAGAAGTGTAGCTGTGTTCATGTGTAGAACGCTAGCCTTCCTACAAAAATCTCAGTTCATGCCCCAGGACTGGCACACACACACACACACACACACACACACACACAGGAAAAACAATATTTTAATAATTTTCAAATTTGAGTATTGTAAAAGAGAGTGATTATTCCTAGATTTCTGCCTTGGTCACATGATTTGCTTTCATCAAAAGAAAGAAATGCCTGCCATTTCTGAATGTGTGTGGTGAGAGACTAGTTTGCTTTTCCTTACTTTCTTAGGCTTCCTTTACAACAGCAGCATATCCAGTTAGATAGCTGGCCAAACAAGGAGCAGAGTTGTTTGGCTAAGCTTCTGTGGCACAGGGAAAGTCACCTAACTGTTATAGAGGGAAGCTGTGACTGTGAAACCCCAGTCTATCCAGAAATCTACATTACATGACTAAGTTGCAGGAAGTGATATGAGATGAGCCCAGTTAGAGAAATGACAAACAGAAAACAACAATTTTTCAATGACTTTTTACTCTAAGTGCTATTGTCCATGGAATGGTCTATCAGTGGGGAACTTGGCTTTGCAGGAGTAGATAAATGCAACCAACTCATTAGATAAATGCAACTATATACAAATATGCATGGTTGTTGTCAAAATACATAATCATGAAGCATAGTTTTAAAAATATTCTTCCATATTTCAGTAAATACCAAATCTACTTTCAAATATTATTAATAATGTGTTCTTTCTAGTTCAGGCATATCAGTATATCTGAAGCAATATATTCTTTAAGATTGAAAAATGCTTCCACTAAGCACATTGGTAGAAAATTTTAGTCATGACTTTCATAATCATTTAATTCTTCATCATAATAATAGATCAAAAAATTTTATGGTATATGCCCAAGGCAATCAATCCACTGATGATTGTATCAGGGGAAAACTTTATTATGCTAACAAATAGCTTCTGTCTTTCTTATATTAAAATTAAACCAACTCCTGAATCTTCATAAAGAACAGGTAAGAATCATTTCTCTAGCTTTGTGACTTGAATACAATATTAAATGCCTCAAGAAATAATAAAAATTAAATTTAACCATACTATTGTCTTAAAAGTGACTCTCCTAATTTATTCTGTGCTTTTATCTGTGAAGGTTGAGATTATATATGATTTCTTTTCTCTAAACATTTATATTATTTCATTACTTGTTAGATCAGTTCTGCGTTCCTAGGATAGATTTTACTAATAGTTTACTAGATTAAAAATCCTCATATTTTAGTGAGGATTGAAATATATAACATCTCTAAGTGATGTTGTTCTGATATTTTCTTTTCTTGAAATGTTGGTCCCCATAAGATACTATCAAAAGATAAGATTTTTATAGGTTCTATCTTACTGAAGCACAATTAATTTTAATAATGTAGTTCTTAACATGAAAACAAAGTAGATTGGCAAATCTTGCATCAGTTATTTTTATGAATAAAATAATGTATTATTACTGTATAAAAATCAACATTTTACAAACTAACTCCAATAGTCTTTGTACCTTCATGAGAACTGTTTTCCAAATTTCTCTTCTTTGCAATGGAAGCAATAGTTTGCAAAGTTCTGCAGTGCTTCCCTTAAAACCTCCTTGTTTCAAATCATGTAAGTTTGCACTTTGAGATTTTATCCCCAGGAGGTCCTGCTGGTTGCTTGTTTGACTGGTTTGGTGGGTGAGCAGTGTTTCCTTTCTTGGTAGACACAATATTATTTTAAGCATCACTCCACAGGGATTCTTAATAGTTGGCTTTATTTTGAATAAGCACAGCTAGTCATGCCTGCAATTTATATGTATTATATTGAAAACACATAATCGTCAAATGTGTGGACCCTGTTTAGATCCTGATTGAGCCAACTCTAAGAAGTTATTTGCATGACAATTTGAGACACTTGTCTGAATGAATTATTGTTAATGGTATTTTATAAGAGATTGTTCTGATTATGTATACACTTGCTTTTATTCTCAGAGATACATCTAGAGAAATTAGGGGCATAATGTCATTCTCTTTGAAGGAAATACATGCATGTAATAAACAAGTCATACAGGGCAAAATAATTATACCTTTTCAAGCTATGAGAAATAGTTTGCCACAATTGTCCTACAAATTATTGGGTTGTTTGAAGAATTTTACTACAAATTTTTCTATGTAAAATGTTTTCAACTATTATTAGCAAAATATTTCAGAAGGAAAATTAATTACTATTTTTACTTAATTTAAATTTTACGAAGTTTAATTTATTTTATTTATTTTTATTTTTGCCAGTCCTGGGCTTGAGCTCAGGGCCTGAGCACTGTCCTTGGACTTTCTCAAGGCTAGAGCTCTACCACTTGAGCCTCAGCACCACTTCTGGCTTTTTTGTATGTATGTGGTACCAAGGAATCGAACCCAGGTCTTTGTGCATGCTAGGCAAGCACTTTAACCACTAGGCCAAACTCCCAACCTCGAAGTTTAGTTTATATATAGATCAATTAAAATAGCATAGAAGGTACAACTATTTTAAAGAACTATTTAAATTTCATTAATAAATCAGTATAAGGGTGAAATATTAGAGACAATTATATTTTATTTTGTGTATGTATGTATGTATGCATACATGTATGTATGTACGTATGTATGTATGTATGTATGTATGTATGTATGTATGTATGTATGTATGAATGTATGTATTTTGTGTGTATATGCCAATCCTCGGGTTTCAACTCAGGGCCTGAAGTTCTTGTTTATCTTTTTCCCTCAAAGATGATACTTTATCACTTGATCCAGATCTACTTGAGGCTTTTTGCTGGTTAGTTGAAGATAAGAGTCTTAGGAACTTTCCTGTCTGGGCTGGCTTCAAACCTTGATCCTCACGTCTTTCAGTCTCTTCAGTAGCTAGGATTGCAAGCATAAGCCACTTAGAGCCAGCTTAAATAATTTTTCTTTCTTTTTTTTACCCTGGTTGGTTGTGGGACTTGAACTCTGAGTCTGGACATTGTCCCTGAGCTCTTCAGCTCATCGTTACTGCCCTACCCCTTCAGCACTGTCTGAGCACTGTTTCTGAGTTTTTTTGCTCAAGGCTAGTACTCTATCACTTGAGCCACAGTTTAGCTTCTGTATTTTCAGTGGTTAATTGGAGATGAGAGTCTCGTGTATTTTCCTGCTTAGACTGCCTTCAAACTGTATCCTCATTCTCCTGAATATCTAAGATTACAGCCTTGAGTCATCTGTTCCTGGCTCATGATGGATATTTAAGTGCCTAGTTTAACCATCAGTGGCCTTTTATTGTTTCGATATCCACAGTAACTTGGAAAGCCTAGCCAATACAATAACACATGAAACTGAGATACTGCTATTAAAAATAAGTAAATAACACTAATATCTATTCTTACAAGAATACCTTATAGACACTGAAAATATCTTACAATTATGTTTAGTTTTTGTACTGTCCAGCAAAGTACACAAAAATTAATAGATTTCTACCATATGTTTCAAAAATGACAATCAGTTAAAAGCCTAATTACATAAGCTGTAAATAATTACCTTGATTAATTTTATGTAGTTTATCTTCAATCAGAGAAATAAACAATTAGGTTAGAATTAATAAGAAATTTATATTTTCATATTCATCGTAAGAACTATTGAGAGACTGCTGATTGGATGATAATTATTTTGATTTTATTCAAGGTATGCAGAGTACTGAGAAATTTTTCATTAAGATTTTGCAATTACTTTTCTTACTGTTTTTGGACCTTGATCTCAGGGCCTTGGCATTGATAAGAATTCCATAGACTCTAGTGCCCTGGCTGGCTTTGAACAACAATCCTCAGATCTCAGTTTCTTGTGTAGCTAGGTTGATAGGCATATGCTACTAGCAACCAGAGAATTTCTAATTTTTAATAGTAAAAGGAATAAAAATGTTGACTTTGTAAAATTATAAAATATAAAAAATGTTAGTGTTCAACTATCACAACATATGTGAATGATGAAGAAAATATATGTATATATGTATATATACAGAAAATATATGTATATATGTATATATAGAGACACAAATATATATATATATATATGGATGTATGTGTATGTGTATTCTTTTTTGGGGGATATCATTTCTTGGCATTTTTTATTATAATGTATAGAAGGGCTACAGTTATATTCACCAGATAGTAGGTGCATTACTTCTCATTCACTGACACCCCTTCCCATGTTTTTGTCCCCATTTCCCTCCCCTCATCCCCTCCTAATCATCTTGTTTTCCCCCCTTACTTTTACTATTTCAAATAAACAAATAAACATATATATAATATGTTAGGTAACAAAGTCAGGTACTGTAACAATATGAGATTAACCAAAGGGTAACAAAAGAGAAGAGAAATAACATGATACATTAAGAACAATAATCACACAAGACAAAACTCTTATATCCATATTCTGGAGATTCTTTCATTAGCCTCATTCTATATGGCCTTATGTATCTAGGTTTTATACTATTGTAATCCTCTGCCAGGATAATCCTAGATATGTACTAATTATTCCAAATGAGGGAAACCTTTGAGCTTATGTTCCTTTGAGTCTGGCTTACTTGACTTAGTATGATTTTTTTCAAGTCTTTCCATTTCCGGAGGCCACGAGTTTGGCCTAGTGGTAGAATGCTTGCCTAGCATGCACGAAGACCTGGATTCAATTTCTCAATATCATATACATAGAAAAAGCTGGAAATGGTGCTGTTGCTCAAGTGGTAAGCGCTAGCCTTGAGAAAGCCCCAAAACAGTGTTCAGGCCCTGAATTCAAGCCCCAGGACTGGCAAAAAAAAACTGAATTCAAATTTCAAGTCTTTCTATTTCCTTACAAATGGGGTGGTGATGTCATTCTTTCTGATGGCAGCATAGAATTCGATTTAGGTATAAGCTGAGTTTATATCTAAACTAAGGGCTTAAGGAGTTAAGGCTGATGTTTAAAGCAGAGAGGTGCTGCTGGATTAAGCATGTAATCCTACTCAGGAGACTGAGATCTGAGGATAGTGGTTCAAATACAGCCCAGACAGGAACTTCCGTGAGACTCTTACCTCAAATTTACTAGAAAACTAGAAGTGGCACTCTGGTTCAAAGTGATAGAGTTCTAGGTTTGAGCTAAAGAGCTCAGTGACCATACCCAAGCCCTGAGTTCAATCCCCACAACCAAAAAGTAAATATACAAAAAGAAAGAAAAATACAATAAAGCAGATTGTTTCTGATATATTTAATACCTCCGTGTGCTAATTTCATTGCAGCTGTGTCCAAATAGGTGAAAGAAACAAGTGAAAGGAGGAAAGATTTATATTAACTGTCATGGTGGGGAGGGCATATTAGGGAAGCTTGTAGCATGGCAGACAAAAAAGAATTGCAATGTAACAGGAAAGGATCAGGAAAAGTTTTAGCCCCCAATCACATGTCCCAGTCATCCACTTCCTACACCCAGGCCCCACCTTCTAATAGCCTATTCAAAATTTGAGTCCATCAATGGATTGAATCATTTATTGGGTCAGATCCTCATGATATAATTGTCTCTGAAAAATGCATTCACAGACATCCCAAGAGAAGTACTTTACTAATCTCCTAGGCATTTCTCCATCAAGTCAAGTTAACAACACTTGATCTGTCCCACCTGTTTTTGTCAGGAGCAGCTCTAGTCTTTTAAGTGACATTTGCTAAATAAATAATGAGTTTTGCTCTGTTGGGTAATAAATGCAAAGGGAAAAGTGGGTACTGTTGAATACCAAGGAACACCATTTTAAAGTCTAGTGCTGGCACAGGAAATGGGAAAAGCCTTTGTGCACCAACATAATGGTACTCCAGAATTCTCATATGACCCCAGGGTACATATTAAATGTTATGATTTAACAAGGGCAACCCCAATCATACTTTTAGGAAATATAGCTGATGGTATTTCAGCTTCCAATGCTCTTTCTAACTCAGTGTATGCCTTTTAGCCGCCGACTATCAGATGAAGATGTAACAAGGCATATGCTGTGACTCATGCCTATAGTTAGCTAAATATGAGGAAGGCTGAAATTTGAGGAAAGAAGTTCAATGACAATCCAGGAGGAAAAGTCCTTAAACTCTTATTTCCAATCAATCAGCTAAAAGCCAGAAATAGAAGTGTGGTTCAAGTGGTAGAACACCAGATTTGAGTGACCAAAGCAAGTAAGAGCAAGAGGCCCTGATCAGTTCTGGCACAAAAAGAAAAAGGAAGAAGGATGAAAGGGAGGAAAGAAGGAAGGAGAGAAAAAGAGAGGGGGAGCAGGGAAAGAGGGAGGGAGAAGAAAGACAATACAATACAAACTTATATGTGAGTCATCTTTATCCCTAAAATCAACTGTTTACTTCAAATTACTTAAGTTATATGATTTTGTGTGTGTGTACATGTGTGTGAAAAGTCTTTAAAACCACCATGACATATACAAGGTTCCAGATACAGATAGTAAGGTAATTTGGCTTGTTTTAATATGTTTTTCAACAATATCTAAAGCAGAATCTATTTATTTTAGACCCAACAAGTTCTTTGCTAATAGAGAGAAGCAGTGTCAATCAGTGTTCTGTATCAATGAGTGTCCTTCGGTTTTATTTCCCTGTATACTGTTTTATTTACATTCATGACCAAGGTCTAAGGAATGAACCATAAGGAATATATCACTACTAGATATAATGCACATGATTCTAGTGTTTTTATGTTGAAGAGATCTTTTTTTTTTTTGCCAGTCCTGGGCTTGAGCTCAGAGCCTGAGCACTGTCCTTGGACTTTCTCAAGGCTAGAGCTCTACCACTTGAGCCTCAGCACCACTTCTGGCTTTTTGCTATGTATATGGGGTACCAAGGAATCGAACCTGGGTCTTCATGCATGCTAGGCAAGCACTTTACCACTAGGGCAAACTCCCGGCCCCTGTTGAAGAAATCTTATTTAGTTTTTTTTTTTCCCTCTGGAAGAAAATGTCTTTCTTTCAGAAGAAAGAATTCTTCCTAAGTTGATATCAGTTTACATGAATATGATTTCTTATTTAGTATTAGAAGTTGTGGTGTGTGTCACAATGGTATAACATAAAAATATTATTACCAAAGTGAGTAGCTCAGATACAATGTAAAACCCCACATTATATGCAGAAAAAAGCTTAAAATCTATAGCACCCAGTGTGACTTTCAGAGAATATCATTCCTCTGGTGGATTTCTCTATTGATAAATTTCATATATGATGCCAATATGAAGCTATTGATGAAAAAATTTTCCCAGCGGTCCCAGAGTACAAGCATGATATGGATAAATCGCTCAAGAGGCACCACATTTGCTTAGTTGATTGCTCTTTCCCTAGTTCCTACTCTCTTTTGAACATTTGACACATATTTAAAGGCCTAAACTGCCCTACAAAATGGCTTCTTAGAGAACTGTTTTGCTCTGAAATATACTTATGATTACCAAGGGGAGATGATAAACAGTTTGCACTTTTCTGAGATTTCAGATTCCAAAATTAGCATGCAGCCATAGATCGATTTATCAGGACTTGTGCAATCAAAAATAAGTATAATGGGAGACATTCAAGTTATACTGATAAATGAGATCCACATTTTCACTAGACATCGGGGATTTATAACTGATTAAAAAGGAATAGATAAAAAGGAGTTTGGCATATTTTTCTCTTTTCTTTCTCTTTTGTCCCCTTTCTTTCTTTCTTTCTTTCTTTCTTTCTTTCTTTCTTTCTTTCTTTCTTTCTTTCTTCTTTCCTTTCTTTCTCTGTTTCCTTTTATTTGCCTGTCCTGAGGCTTGAACTCAGGGCCTGGGCACTGCCCCTCATTGTCCCTACCACTTAAGCTATAGCCCTTGCCCAACGTTTTCTGAGTAGCTTCTTGGAGATAAGTCTCACAGACTTTCTTTCCCAGGCTGACTTTGAACTGTGTTCCTCAGATCACAGCTTCCTAAGAAGCTAGGATTATAGGCATAAGCCACTGTCACTCGGCGGTTTGACTTTTATATTCAGAATCATATAGTAAGTGATGTGAAGAATCATATAGTAAGTAACCTGAAGAATCATATAGTAAGTGCTGGAAGAATCATAGAGTAAATGGCCTGAAGAATCATAGAGTAAGTGACCTGAAGAATCATATAGTAAATGACCTGAAGAATCATATATTAAGTGGCCTGAAGAATCATATAGTAAGTGGCCTGAAGAGTCATATAGTAAGTGGCCTAAAGAATGATATAGTAAGTGACCTGAAGAATCACATAGTAAGTGACCCAAAGAATCATATAGTAAGTGACCTGAAGAATACTATAGTAAGTGGTCTGAGAATCATATAGTAAGGGACCAGAAAAATCATATAGTAAGCAACATGAAGAATCATATAGTAAGTGACCTGAAGAATTATATAATAAGTGACATAAAGAATCATATAGTAAGTGACATGAAGAATCATATAGTAAGTGACCAGAAGAACCATTTGGTAAGTGACCTGAAGAATCATATAGTAAGTGGCCTGAAGAATCATATAGTAAGTGACCAGAAAAATCATATAGTAAGTTACCTAAAGAATCATATAATAAGTGGCCTGAAGAATCATATAGTAAGTGGGCTGAAGAATCATAGAGTAAGAGACATGAAGAATCATGATACCAAGTCATGTGAAAGGGTATCAATGTATGTGAATTCCCTTCTATCTGGCAAATATCATGTAACCCTTTTATTAATTACAATAAAAATATAAAAAAGAATCAAAGAGTAAGTGACCAGAAGAATCATATAGTAAGTGATATGAAGAATCATAGAGTAAGAAACACAACAAATCATATAGTAAGTGACCTGAAGAATCATAGAGTAAGCGATATGAAGAATCATAGAGTAAGTGGCCTGAAGAATCATATAGTAAGTGGCTGATGAATATTTCACTGTCCTTCCCAATGACTCACAGTGGTCTGTAAAATGGAAAGTGTTCAAATGATTTCTATCCTTTATTTTTTAATACTTCACATAATTATGTTTCCTTATTAAAAACATACATAAAGACACAAAAATAATTTATGGCAGCTAATAAAAAGATGGAATTGAGTAGTTTAAAGGAATATATCTGTCCATTCTTCTACATGATATGACTACATGCCCAAACATACTAATATGAGTGTGTGGGTACTGAAGTGTGAATGCAGCACCTCGTATTCTCACATGGCTTTTTCTCTGCTCAAGGCTGGCTGCCTGCCACTTAACCCATACTTACACTTCTGGCGTTTTGGTGGTTATTTGGAGATAAAAATCTCCTGGGCTTTTCTGCCTGGTTTAGCTGTGAACTGAAATCTTAGACAACCTCCTGAAAGGATGGATTACAGGCATGGACCATTACCAAAGTGCCATTTCCCAGAAATCATGGCTTTAGGTTCCTTCCAGTAGGCATTCTTCATTTTCTTTTGGATTGTTCTTGCTACCTATGAATTTCTTCTCACCAGTAACAGATTGCTATGCTTTGTTTACAAAGTATCCCCAACAGTCACTCCTGCTTTCAAATTTTGATAAGTGATAACCACTGAGAAATGATTATAGTACAAGGAAACTAACTCCATCTGTCAAATAATCCATTAATGGATTCATAAATGAATGGATTATTGTGAGGTGGGACTGATTGGAGGAAGGGTACAGACAGTGCCTGTCTGTCAGTCTATTTTTCTGTGCCTGCCTCTTTGTCTGTTTTCATGCTTCCTGGGTATAATGGCTTTGCTAGGCTTAAAGCCCAGTGGAACTGGAAGAACATGTACCAAATCCTGTGAAACTAAGCCAAAAGGAATCTTCACTCCTTTGAGTTATTTATATCAGATAATTTTCTCAGTAAAAATGTGACTAACAGGTATTTTTGTGTTGATTATTATCTTTCCTGTTTAATCCATGCCTATCTATAATTTCCCCTTTTCTCCCTCCTTCCTTCTTTCTTTATATATATATATATATATACATATATATATACCTAGTTTATCAACCAGCTTTTCTTAAAGTGCAGTATCTTTTTAAATATTTAAATTTCTGGAGAAACTCTGGAAAGAAATCCCTACAAGGAAATGTTTTGAAACAATGGGAGAGCTTATTTTCCCTTTTCCCAATGAAAACTGTTTCTTAGTTTAGTCACAGTGTGTCAGAAAATGGAGCCTGCTGCTGCTGCTGCTGCTGCTGCTGCTGCTGCTGCTGCTGCAGCCACCACTGAGGGTGGATTGTTGAAGAGATACAAAATGCCTGACTCCTGGATGATAAGTGAACCGAACGAACTGCATAAACTAGCTTTATTGTCTTCTGGATTTCCAGGAAGGTGAAGGTATCAATTGCCTGGGAAATGTCCCCAATTTTTTTTGACTGTTTCTTTATTTCACACTTTTCCTGTGAGCAAATTTTTTGAGACTATATTTGGTGGTTCTGGTTTCAGCCAGTTAGATCGGCAGTCAGCATTCATCGAAATTTGTTCATGTTCACTGAAGTGTCCCTCATTTTTGAACAGTAACTCTAATAATAAATGATATGGCCTTGCTCTGGCATGCATAGGCTTATTTTGTAATTTGCTCTGAACTTACCCATAGGACACAAGCAGAACTTTCATGAAAAAGAAAAAAATAATAAGAGTTTGCAAGCTTCCAGAAGCCTAAGTTTAAAATTAGACATATTTCAATTCTAGTTATTACTTTTATGAAAGCATATAGATGAAACTAGAGTCAAATCAGAAGGGGCATGGATAGAGGATAAAGAATTTTGTTTACTTTCACAACCCATGCAGAACCATGGTAAGACCATGAATTCCTTTGTCATTTAAGCTAGCATGAACCATGAGTTTCTGCATTTAAGACAAAGCCCTGCCTATTCTGTGTACTATGCAATGGGTATATCTTTCTTTGATTAAAGACTAAAATAATACTATCCGAAAGTAAAATGGAAATTTCCCAAGAAAATTTAAATATCGATTTTACTGAAAAGTTTAAAGTCAACAAAATAAATCTGGCATTGCCTAGATTTAATCTGGAATCTACAACTTGAAGTTCAATAAAAAGTTTCATTAAAAACAAACCATTATTTTGAAGCATTTTCTTCACTTGAGCAGGTTTTAGGAAGAACACTTTACCATAAAACAAAGTTTACAAATAGTCTAGAAAGTAGACTAGAACAGCTCATTTTCTTTGTGGAATTATAGCTGTTTACTGTAAGACAGAGCCTTGCCAGAATGTAGTAAATTAGATTCCTCTTCAAAAGATAAAATAAATGAATTTCTACCACAAAGGAACAGCCTTTTAATCTCAGAATATCAAAAGACCACCAATAATGGAAGCAAAGCTTCTTAATAAGACATTCAAAACCATAACATTTAAAATAATAATTTGGTATTCAATAATTTGGTATTCTAAGGGCTACAACACAAATAACATTACTAGTTTCATTTTGGTAATATAGAGTAGTTATAATTCTTTTTAAATCCCCACTACACTAGTGAAACAATAAAGGAAACTTCTCTTATAGTTCTATCAGATGACTGAAGTATTTATGAAAACCCATTGTAAATAGTGACATTTTAATTTTTCCCCAAAATTTAGTCTAAACACAGGGTAAAGATAATAAAACTCATGCACTCCACTGTGATCTTCCTCCCCTTAAAATGCTCCATTTCCATTTTCCTCTATCAAATAATGTTGTGTGTTAACATTTCCCTGTGTCGGATAATAGGAGGCTGGAGGCAGTGAAGCTTTCTGTAGGTTAGCTAAGATTAAAAGATAAAAGTCCTTTTTTAAATATATATTTTATGTAAGAATTTATTAACATTGATTTTACATCATATTTCAAATGTCATGTTTAACAAACAAGTATTCAAGAAGGGAATCTCTATATACATTCACTGGCACTTAGGTTTTAGAATATAATTAAAATTAAGCTGAGACTGTATGTCATAGATACATATTAATCTATGTAATAAAACGTTATGTCATTAGAATATATAGCCCATCATAGATTTTTTTGCATATATTTTTATTGTAATTAATAGGAGGGTTACATGATATTTGCCAGATAGATGGTGCATTAATTCCCATACACTGATACACTTTCAAATGTCTTGGTCCCCATTTCCCTCCCCCACACTCCCACCCCTCATCTTGTTTTCCTCCATTCCCTATCCAATTTCAAAAAACCAAATACAAATATATCCGATATATCAGGTAACAAAGTGAGATACTGTAACAATATGAGATAAGCAAGGGACAGCAAAAGAGATGAGAGATAACATAGTACCTTAAGAACAACAATCATTCATTATATGGCTTATGTTTCTATATCCTAGAGATCCTTTCATTTAGCATCCTACTATACTGGCTCTATTGCAAATCTCTGCTAGGAGAGCCCAAGGTTTCTACTGATTATGACAAATGAGGGAAATCATTGAGCCTAAGTTCCTTTGAGTCTGGCTTACTTCACTTAATATGATCTTTTCTAAGTCTTTCCATTTCCTAACAAATGGGGCAATGTCATTCTTTCTGACAGCAGCATAGAATTCCATTGTGTACAAATACCACAACTTGTTGATCCACTTATCAACTGAGCAGAACTGAGGAAATGGAAAAACCTCCCGTGCTCCTGGATTGGAAGAATCAATATCAGGAAAATGACAATCTTGCCAAGGGCTAGCTACAAATTCAACTCAATACCCATCAATATCCCAATGTCATTCTTTAAAGAAATAGAAGAGGCAATCCAAAATTTCATATGGAATAATAAAAGACCCCGTATAGCCAAAAACACTTCTTAGCAGAAAGAACAGAGCAAGAGGAATTTCAATACCAATCTTTAGACTCTATTACAGAGCTATAATTATCAAAACAACTTGGTACTGGCACAAGAACAGGCCTGAAGACCAATGGAATAGAACTGAAGACCCAGATATTAAACCACAGACCTAGGGCCACCTAATCTTTAAGGGAGCCAAAAAAAAATAGAATGGAAGAAAGATAGCCTCTTCAACAAGTGGTGCTGACAGAACTGGTTAAGCACCTGCAGAAAACTAAAGTTGGATCTTTCTTTGTCACCCTGTATTAGAATTAACTCCAAATGGATCAAAGACCTGGAGGTAAAAGCCGACACTCTGAAAACTTTACAAGAAGGAATAGGAGATACACTAGACCTCCTTGGCACAGGTCGAAACGTTCTTGAATAAGGACCAAGAATCACAACAAATCAGAGAAAGGCTGGATAAGTGGGACTGTATTAAACTGCAGAGCTTTTGTATGGCAAAGGACATAGCTAGTAAATTAATTAGGAAGCCTACAGAGTGGGAGAAGATCTTCACCAACCATACAACAGACAAAGGCCTCATATCTAAAATATATCAACAGCTCAAAAAGTTGAATCACTCCAAAACTAATCTCCAAAGTAACAACCATCCCATTAAAAGATGGGCAAAAGACTTAAAGAGAGTCTTCTCTGAAGAAGAAACAAAAATGGCCTATAGACACATGAAGAAATGCTCAATATCTCTGGTCATAAAAGAAATGCAAATCAAAACAACTCTAAGATTCTACCTCACTCCAGTTAGAATGGCCAGGATCAGGAAAACTAATAACAACAGATGCTGGAGGGGATGTGGCCAGGAGGGATCACTACTACACTGTTGGTGGGAGTGCAAACTCGTTCAACCACTATGGAAAGCCATAGGCAGTTCCTCAAAAGAGGTCCCCTATGACCCAGCAATTCCACTACTTGGCATTTACCCAATCATCCAGAAACAAGGACATACTAAATCCACCAGCACAACAATGTTCATTGCAGCTCTATTTACCATAGCAAAGATATGGAACCATCATAGATTTTTGTGTCTATGTAATTACATTCATATCTCCAAGACAATGTCCATAACATTGGGTACCCAAATATTGAGTCATCGCTCTTGTACTGTTTGGATCTAATATCCATCTATTAAGGATACCCTGTGCCTTTTATTCTTTTGGTCTTGACTTATCTCACTCAACATGATTTGTTCTAGCTTCATCCATTTCCCAGCAAATGACATTATTTTATCTTGTCTGTTGGCTATGTAGAATGTATATCACATTTTTTGTATCCATTCAACTGCAGTAGGGCACGAAAGTCAAAAGGTGACCATACCATGCCTGTAATTTTTGCATTACAAATACAACCTCATTCTTTTTAGAGGATAAAAGTGAGAAGTTCTGTAAGAAATTCCAATTTAGGAATTAAAAATTGCTCCCAACTTTAGGAATTAAAAATTGCTCCCAGTAGAGCTCAAGGAACTTACATTATTATTACTATTTATAAAGGTATCTGGAATTATTTGTGGAAAAATATATCAGTAAAAATATGATGGAACCTTTGGGAAATTATCTAATGTTTTGTAATTTCTCCACTCAAGAGGACACTCATTATGCAAATGGCTGCTGAATGTCTACCACAGACCAATCCTGAAGATGAATTCAACTTAGTCCATTCCACTAGAGAGCATTCATTCAAGCTGCATAGAAATAAGGAGAAATATATTTACATAATTAACTACAGCTGCACTCTTAAAAGATCTGAACTACAAAAAAGGATTGAATATACAATGTATGTGTATATAGGAATCATGCTGTACTAATTAATGAGATAGCTCTTAGGATTCTGGGAGCTACAAATAGCATGTTTCATAGCTTCATTCTTGAATGTCTGTCTAGGTAGTCATTTGGATATGGTTTTAGGAATCCTCACTTAACTAAGGCCATTATGCATGAGTTTCTGACCTTTATCTGTTTCTATGATATTTGTTACTTATCTTGGTGTTTCTCATCTGTACCTCCTATTTCCAGTAAACTACTCTCTCACCTGCTGATTCTTCTGCCCTCAAGCCCTGGAACCTGTTATCTATCATGACTGACTGAATTAAAATTTCTAGGCCCCATTCAAGGGCTCCCCCCTGAACTCTTCAACAGTAATGACTACACTATGTTGTGGTCCTTCCTAGATACTTTAAAATTATGATAATATGTTTTCAATAGTAAGAATGATAATGTTAATAAGATATGATTTTAAATTTATAATTTAGTTTCTTATTTAATCCTTGCTTTAATTCTTTAAAAAGTGCCCTACGACTCTATGTATCTTCATTGAGAAATGAAGATTGAGAGGTGAAATAACAAGTTTAGTGGCACCCAACTTGTATTTGGAATACCTAGGATCCAAGCCTGGACCATCTGAGTCTTGAGACTGAATTGTTAAAAGTCTGTAACACCTTATATATTTTTACTATACATCTAATTTTATCTCTGTTACTTACAGCCTATGTCACTCTGCATCAGAAATGGCATTTTATTTAGTTGCCTTAATATACAAGTAATTTGTGCTCAAAATGTTATCACATACTTTGAATTATTAAAACTTAGAACATGAAGAAAGTAGAAAGTCCCTTAGGTTTTTGTTTCTGTAAATATCTTAACTTATTTCAGTTTCCATGAGAAGTTTCCCAATTTTTATTTAGCAAATCTTATTGTCATTATCTCTATAAAAACTTAGTATTTACTATTTTATTTTCAATGGAAATAACCATTCCTCACTACGGTAGTAATGCAAAATATTAGCACATGAATTTTGGCACAAATATATTAACAGATTGTTTCAGTTATTTATTTCCCTCTATTTCTTAGTGATGATCGAAGTGATTAGTTTTACATTGGTTTCCATTAAATGGTTTATAAACATAGGAAGCGGATTTTGGTCACCCTGAGACAATGTTTTAAGTGTAGAAGATATTTATAAATATGTTAAATTAATGAATATATTTCAATCCAATGCTTTCAATGGAAAGTATCACAGAATGAATTATTGAATACATTATTAATGTCTGGAATAAATGGGTTAGATGAGACCAAATGCTTGAAAAAAAACTAAATACAAGCTATTAACTCATTTTGCAAAATTCAGTATGTTTCTACTAAACTCCCCTTCGGCATAATATACTGTGTTTTCATCAAACATCAGGCATTCAAGAATAGGATGTAGATGAAGGTAGTTTATTATTTACCAGATATACGAACATTGATTTGTATGTCTTGCTGATCACTTAATTGTCTACCTTTAAGTTCTTTCAAGGGTGATCTCAGAGTGCCTCACATGTATCCCAAATTGGGGAAACACCAAGTCTATATAGACTTTTAGAAGCAAACTGATTTTCTATTTTTTCAAATTATTTCAAGGAAAGCAAAACACATGAGATGAAACCAGGAGGTGTATGGAGAATGGCTTCATGTTACATGAAGAGACTAGTTGGTATTTACTCATGTTCCCTTCTCTTTGTCCACATTTACTTTTAAAAGAAATAGTCATCTGAGTCACACACTCAAATAACCATTTTACTTGGAGTATGTTATCCTTCATCTCAGGAGTATGGATTTGTGTAAGGTGGGACTAAAACTTGAGCTCATGTAGAAATTAATAGCTTTTACCTCTCAGCTGCTCAGTGGGATGTCAGAGTACTTAGGGGTTGTTGGTTAGCTGTTTTGTGGATGACAAATAATTACTTAGAATAAAGTGTGGCTCACATACATAGATGATTCAAAAATATTTTCTTGTGGTGGAATCTTGGGGGGCAAGATTCAAAAAATATATTTCTTCAGATTTCTCTGAGGGAAGATGCTAATTGGATCTATCAAATAATGTGACTAGATCTGATGTTTTAAGATTTCTGCATCTTATGGAAATCACATTGCAAAGTACCAACTGAGAATCTCATACAGAGTACTAAGCAGACTTCAAGAAGCCAAGCATATGGCCTATGTTATAATTTTCCAAATAACTTCACATGATTCATAAAATTCAACCCCAAGTATACACAAATCCCACAAAATAACCAGAGAAGATTTCCTTGGTGTGCCTAACTAATCTAGGAATATATGTGTGTTTGTGTGTGTATGTGTGTATTGTATGTATACACACTTATCTAGGACTATATATACATATATATGCAATTTTATTGATCAAAAATAAAATGTCCTCGAAAAGCAAAAAAACCCTAATTTTAGATATATAACTCAAACATAAATTAGAAGACTAATTTTTTGCCATTCCTGGAGTTTGAACTAAGGGCCTGAGCACTGTCCTTGGGCTTTCTCAAGGCTAGAGGTCTACCACTAGAGCTACCGCACCACTTCTGACTTTCTATGTATATGGTACCAAGGAATTGGACCTGGATCTTCATACATGCTAGGCAAGCACTTTACCTCGAGGCTAAACTCCCAGCCTAGAAGACTAATTTTTTTCTCATATATTTGTTTATTTTCTGAAAGCATAATGCAGATTTATGAAATCTCCAACATTCTAAGATAATCAGTATAGTCTTTGTAGTCATAAAATGCCTTAAGCATATGAGAAAAAATAAAAGATAAGAGAGAAACTGAACTAAAAAGATAGATGAGATTAATCAAATGTTTTCATTATTTCTTTTAAAAACCAAATATAAGCTCTTAAGTCAGTCACATACCTTTCTGGACCTCACACGTCTCAACTTAAAGAAGATTACATATTTCCTTGAGTTATCTCAAGTTCACATTATTTGTTAGTGCTTTGAAATACAATGTATGCATGCAGCCCTTTCACTTTATTTTAGCCTTAATCATTAAGAGGAGAATTCTGTTTGCCTTCTTGTATAGGAAGTGGCTCTGGTTCTCATTAGAGCTATTATGGATCCACTGTCACCATTAAGAGCCTTCTGTTTTGTTTTTTTTTTATTTGTCTATATGTAAACTGAACAAGGTTGTTACATGGTAAAAACCAACCCCTGTAAGCAGCTAACCTCCCACAAGAAGTTGTATGAAAGGAGAGAAGGTTAGAAACTAATTTTTAAAGAGAATTTCCAACTATTCCAATAGTTATCCAATAATAGTGCTTCAAAGGTAACTGTTATAGGTAATAAACTACGAATGAACTATACAGAACATCAACACAGTCCCAAATCTCAAATGAATAAAAAATTGTATATTTATGTTTTCTTGTAGGCATTTTCAGATGCATTTTAAATAACAGTGGGTTTATAAATACACTCCTTCATATGAAGCATAAAGAGGCCAAATGTAAAACAAATAGAAGAAAGTCTGTAATGGAGGTACTAGTTAGCAGAGACAAGTTCTTTCAATGTGTGTGTTTTACAGAATCATAGATTGTCTCTGAGCCACACTCAGGTCATCAGGAATCCCTGATGGATCAGTGTTAGAGGCTGGATAGACAGGTGAGGCATAGGTGGAAGTTTGTAGATTATTGGAGCTATATTCTTCAGGGGGATCATAGATCCTAAGTCTTTTCTTTCTGCCTTTTGCTTCCCGATCATGAGGTGAGCAGATTTCCTTTTCTATACAATACCTCACAATAGATTCAAAGCGGTGGCACTCAGTGATGGAGGAGTGGAGCCTCTGACGTCATGAGCCAAATAAACACTTTCTCCTCGATAGAAAGCTCACTGATACATGGAGAAGGGAGCTTATCTGTATCTTTCCCAAGTCTCCCATAGTTCTAAAGAATAATACAAGAACTTCAGTATTTGCACATCAATGGCTGATTGCTGACATGTTATCAGTTCCAGCCCCAACAAACTCAATACTTGATGTGGTATATAAATCCTGATACTTGTTCTTTCTGACAGCAGCATAGAATTCCATTTTGTATAAACACCACATCTTGTTGATCCACTCTTCAACTGAGGGACATCTGGGTTGGGTCCATATCTTTGCTATGGTAAATAGTGCTCCAATGAACATCACTGTGCTGGTGCATTTAGTCTGTCCTTGTTTCTGGATGATTGGGTAAATGCCAAGTTGTGGAATTGCTGGGTCATAGGGGAGCTCTATGGTTAGTCTTTTTTTTTTTGCCAGTCCTGGGCTTGAGCTCAGGGCCTGAGCACTCTCCTTGGACTTTCTCAAGGCTAGAGCTCTACCACATGAGCCTCAACACCACTTCCGGCTTTTTTCTATGTATGTGGTACTGAGGAATTGAACCCGGGTCTTTGTGCATGCTAGGCAAGCACTTTAACCACTAGGCCAAACTCCTGGCCCCTATGGTTAGTCTTTTGAGGAATGGCCATACTGCTTTCCATAGTGGTTGAATGAGTTTGCACTCCCACCAACAGTGTAGTAGTGATCCCTGCTGGCCACATCCCCTCCAGCATCTGTTGCTATTAGATTTCTTGATTCTGGTCATTCTAACTGGAGTGAGGTGGAATCTTAGAGTTGTTTTGATTTGCATTTCTTTTATGACCAGAGATGTTGAGCATTTCTTCATGTGTCTATAGGCCATTTTTGTTTCTTCTTCAGAGAAGACACTCTTTAAGTCTTTGGCCCATCTTTTAATGGGCTGGTTGTTACTTTGGAGATTAGTTTTGGATTGATTCAATTTTTTGAGCTGTTGATATATTTTAGAGATGAGGCCTTTATCCTTTGTATGGTTGTTATCTGATATATTTTATATGTGCTTAATTGGTTATTTGAAATTGGATAGGGAAGGGGGGAAATCAAGATAAGCAGGGGGAGGGTGGAAGGGAAATGGGGACCATGTCATGAGAAAGGGTATCAATGTTTGTGAAGTTATGCACCTTTTATCTGGTGAATATAATGTAACCCTTCTATTAATCACAATAAAAATAAATGAAAACAAACAAACAAAAAATAAATAAATCCTGGTACTACCTTATTACTTAAACAACTCCTTTCCTTTTCCTTCCTTCCTTCCTCACTCCCCTCCTCTCTCTCTCTCTCAAATTTTATTTTGAGGTTGATGTATAGAGGGTTACATTCATAAGGTAATGAGTACATTACTTCTAGAACATTGTTACCTCTTCCCATGTTTTTCTCTCACATTCCCTACCCCCATCTCTTCCCAAGTTATGAAGTTCATTTCCAACATATTGTCCTGTGAATATTACTGTGATACAGATTCATCCTTTGTCCTTTGTCTCATCATTATATTTTTCCTTCCTTCCTTCCTTCCTTCCTTTCTTCCTTCCTTCTTTCCTCCTTCCTCCCTTCCTTCCTTCCCTTCTCTTTTTCTCTATATCCTCTCCTTTTCTTTTATATTTTTTCCTGACTTCTTTCAGTCATTACTCAAATCATTTTCCAAAAGTTGTAGTTATCAGCACTTAGTAATAGAACATTTTACTGACCACATATTTTTTCATAAAATATTCAAATCATACCCAAAGTAATACAATCTATATCATTTAAAGCTATCTAATAAATGATTGAATATGCAAAAAGAAGTGTAAGGTTGTTAATGTGTTACTCTGTTCTGATCACCAGATACTTACGAATATGATAGAAGGTAATGAAAGGCTCCAATCACCTTAACCTTGATTGTAAAAATGCCTAAAACAGAATTCACCATTCTCTCGCCATTTCTACTGGGGATCTGGAAACACATGATAGACTACATTTTTCTCTTCCCCACATTTTCCCTATATCCTGCCAAATGTTAAAGGAGATGGTGAAAGCCTGTGTTTAAGCTGTTACCTTGAATCAAGCTGTTACCAGTTCCTGTCGCCTCTTCCTTCAGCTGCATAACAAATGAGCAATGAGGAAGTTCACGGACATGATTAGAATTTCCACACATGCCTCAGTGAAGGTGCCTTGTAAAGCAAGAGTTCCATACACAGCAGCAATCTGCCATGGACTGTATGTGCGTTTCCAAAATGGATTGCTAAAATTTCCCAGAATCTTGTTTGACATTTCAAGAAGGCTTTCCAGCCAATAACTCATAATTGAAACTGAGGATCAAATCTGGAGTCTACAGGATTCACGCTAAATATTTTACTACAAATATAAATCCTTGTTGCTGAAATGAATAAGCTGTATTTAGTTCTACATTGGCCATGAGCATTTTGAAAGCTATTGCTTCAGCGGTGACATATGGTGCTACACTGAAGACTGAAAACTTTTTTCGTTTTTAAGCAGAGTTGTTTCTTGTTTTGTTTGTTTGTTTTTTCTCACTCACTGTGTTACCTAAGGTAGCTGCGATAAGGCTATTTTTACAGAGCCTCAAATTTTGGTTCTGATAAAATGCTATACTTTCTAAGAGTTCCTTTAGTAAGTAACATTATCAGTCTAATACTTCTGGAATGATGACTCATAAAAATGCTTAGTATAGACCTAGTTCTCTTAATATTGAGTACATTTAATCCTATTTTTCTTTGCTAGAGATTGAGGTTTCTATTCACTCCTTGACTTTCTGTCTGTAACTAAATCTTAGGGTCAGTAATTTTGAGATAGCCATTACATTCAGGTCTCCAGTGATTAGAGGGTCAAAACTCAGCTATTACTGCTATTAATCCACCTTTCAGGGTGACAGCCTTCCTTCTGGAAGCTTTAGAATCTCACAGAGGCTTGCAGTTCAGTCACCCAAAGGGAATTTCAGCTTTTAAAAATATGACTATTTTTAATGCATTGAAGAAAAGTACTGTAATTTAGAGTGAAGGCAAGTAAGCCATTTTCTAGAAGGCCATTTCAAAGGAAAATCATTTGAAGCCTTCCCCCATTTTCACCAGTTCCAAGAAACATCTTTATTTTTTATAAAAAAAAAAAAAAACATGATTTACCTTCTTAAAAATCCATCTGACAATTTTTACTGCAATGTTGAAAAAATATAGCAACTCCTCCTGAAAGTGCAAACATACATTAGACAAGAACTCTAACTTGAAATATTTAGTTACCTGAAATTTCCCCTGGCTTTTGCTATTCAGTTGCTCCTTTTACTTTAAAGGGATTTGTGTATAACAGAGTGTCGAATGTCCTGAGCTGCAAAGGAAACTGAGGCATACTTCTTGAGAGCAATTCAGCAAAGAGGAAGTACAGGAAAAGTGCTAGAGCTTAATTTCCTCCTAAGTATGGTGTTCCTATGAATAAAATCCCATTAAATGATTTACTGTATATGCCTCTACACAAAATACGTGTCATTTTCTTATTTTTTATTGTAATGTATAGAGGAGTTACAGATATACTCGCCAGACAAAGGGTGCATTACTTCTCACACATTGATACCCCTTCACATGTTTTTGTCCCCACCTCTCTCCCTCTTCCCCTCCCTAAACAGTGATAAAATATCCAGTTTGTCTAACTGAAACATTGAAACGCTCTCAAGCCAAAGTTACACAGTTTTTCTGATTATAAACCTACTCCCTAGTACTTAAAAAAAGAAGTAAGTATGCTATGTGCTGTCCTTTAATTTCAAAAACAGTATTCTTGGATTTCAGTAAAGGAATCAATGAAATACAGCATCTTCCCTTTCTTCCTTTCTTCCTTCCCTTCACCTTTCTTCTTCTTTCTTTCTTTCTTTCTTTCTTTCTTTCTTTCTTTTCTTCCTTCCTTTCTTTCTTTCCTTTTTCTTTCAATTAGTTTTCTATTCCACAATGCAGTTTTTAGCCATAGGACTCTATGTTAGGAAGCACAATGTCTGGTTGTCATGTTGGCAGTCATTTTCTGTTCCTAAATTGGGACAAAGTTCACTATACAAAAAAAAAAAAAAAATTAGCTAAACACCAGTAGCTCATGCTTGTAATACCAGAAACTCAGGAGTCTGAGAAATGTGGTTCAAATCCAGCCCAAGCAGGATTTGAGTCTGTGAGCATTTTATCTCCAATTACACAGCAAAAACCTGGAAGGAGAATTATGGCACAAATGATAGTGCTAGTCTTGAACAGAAATCTCAGAAACACTTCTCAGGCCCAGAGTTCAAGTGTCAGGATAGCAACACATGCACACACACACACACACACACACACACACACACACACACACACACACACAAGCTACAGATTCGTGTGTATGAAAATATTATGATAAAATATACCAAAAACTTTAAAAGGATTGGGGAAGAGAGAGATAATTAAGAAAGTAAAAGAGATGGAGTGAATTTGACCAAAGTTTATTTTAAATATCACAGAGAAGTCTTTGGTAGAATTAAGTTGTGTTTATAAAACTTTTTAAGGAAGAAAGAGGGAATTTAGAAATTATATGCAGTTCATTAAGAACACAACAATTTTAAATTTTTAAAGGCTTGGAATGCTTTGTAAAGTCAGTCACTGATGTATTTTTTTCTTATTTTTTAATTTTTATTTCAATATATAGAGGGATTACAGTTATATTTGCCAGATAGAGGGTGCATTACTTCTCACACATTGACATCCCTTCTTATGTTTTTTAGCCATTTCTCTCCTCCCACCCCCGCCCTTCATTTTTCCCCTCCCAAATTTTTATAAAAATTTATGTAATCTAATTTTTTCTAATTTTGAACAAAAATTCTTTTATAAATGATAAAAGTTTTATCATGTCACTTAATTATAATTTAGCATGATTTACCTTTATATTTAATCTACTTACTGAGCTATATAAAAGATTTGTCTAACTATAAAATAAATTGAATAATTTAAAAGTTAAAAAAAAAGAAATTATATGGAGTATAATCACCCATGATTCAGGTTCCATGTCAATAAAAATATAGAACTCTTCTGCTTTTTTTTTTTGCCAGGTCCTGAACTCAGGGCCTGGGCACTGTCCTTGGGCTTTTTCAAGGCTAGAGCTCTAACACTTGAGCAACAGCACCATTTCTGGCTTTTTTCTATGTATATGGTGCCTAGGAATCGAACCCGGGTTTTTCTGCATCCTAGGCAAGCACTCTACCACTAGGCTAAACTCTAGGCCCTCCTCTGCTTATTTTTAAGAGGGGAAAAATGTTATTATGTTCCTTCCTCAATTTTGAAGATTAAAGAAATAACTTGAAAATGTGAATACATTTATATTGAAAAAGCCAATATTCAGAGGTGGAATTGAGAAATTCATAATATTATTTATTTACCAAAACATTTGCATTTCAGATCCTTTATTTTATTACATTTTTCATATTCCAGCTGCCATGCTAAGAGTTAGTGAATACGTAATTGAATATAATAGGGCTTCTATTTTTAAAAGCATATAAACTATACTCTAAGATTGTTTACCAAATAAAAGGAAGAGTTAAATAAATGACAACAGTAACAGCACTATGGCACAAAAGGAAAGTTCTATAATCAAGATGAAGAGTGCTATGGTATTGATTGACTACAGGGACAAATTTGAGAACACTCAAATCATATCAATTGTAATGCTGTTATTTGCTTAACATTCCCTGCATAATAGAAATGATGCTACAGATCTATAAGCTAGTATTTCTTAATGAAATTATAATTTCTATTTACAGAAGAGAAGACCACAAAATTATCCTTCTATCGTTTAATTCACATCAAGAAGTAGAAAAGTTTGAGGTACAATTGAAATGGTTCAAACCCCCTGTCTAAAAATCTCAGGCCCCTGAGTTCTGGCACTTAAGTAATTTTACAAAATGATGTTTATCAAAATGAACTCCCAGAAATGGAAACAAGAGGGGTTTTGTTGAGGTGCTTTTTTATTTTTAGATTATTGGGGGGTTTTTTTGTTTTGTTCTTTTTTTTTTTTTGCCAATCCTGGGCTTGAGCTTAGGGCCTGAGCACTGTCCTTGGATTTTCTCAAGGCTAGAGCTCTACCACTTGAGCCTCAGCACCACTTCAGGCTTTTTCTATATATGTGGTACCAAGGAATTGAACCTGGGTCTTCGTGCATGCTAAGCAAACACTTTAACCACTAGGCCAAACTCCCAGCCCCTTTTAGATTATTGTTATTAGTCATTCATTCAGGTTACACTCTAACCTATTTTGTACTGGAAAGAACAAAAACTAGCTACACACATGCAGAGATAATGGAATGTCAGCTTTAGCATTGCATATCTGTTCAACTTTTTCTGCATATAAACCATTATAAATATTCTAAAATGTTGCTTTGCATGTGTTAATGCTCTACTGCACAAATGTTATTCAGTGCTCAGTGTATCCTGTCCTAAATTTTTTAAGATTGGCTGAGCAAGCCTTACAGTGAACAACAGTTCTTGTACATTAATTTTTCTAATCTTTTATTGGGTACCAGCAACTAATTGTACAAGGGGTTACATTTTGACATATTCACGTTTGCATGCAATACACCTTGATTAGATTTACCCCCTCCATCACATTTCCTCCTCCCCTCTCCCTTTTCCCAAACCAATCTTAGCAATCACTATTGTTTTATTTTCACACATATACACAAGGTATTTTGTACAAATATATTTAATATTCCCCAAAGCAGAAATGACAAATGTAAAAGCCACTCATTTCATACAGATATGTTTAATTTAAGACTATGTTCCATAAATAATCATGTTCTTTTTTTTACTTTCTCTCGAATTTTTTTGTGTGTGTGGGAGCATAATAACTACATTCTACCTTTGATTTAAGTTACATCTCCAGCCACCCCAAGTGTTTTAAATTTTCTATTTGCGTATGAATAAAAACAATATTCTACCTCAAATAACAAAGAACAATACAGCTCTGTATATTCCACAATGTACACATTCTAGAAAAATTTAAGGTCTTATATTTCAAAATTATAAGCTCAAATATTCTTTGGAATCAGTTGGACAGCAAAGAAAAGTTCAAAGATACAAATTGTTTGTAACTTTGGAGATTCTAACTTAATGGATACTTTTCCTTCACTGTAAAAATGTTGGAGGCATAATTCCTAACTTATCGGATTAGTATCTCTTCTGGACTGCAGAGATGACTTGTCTTCACAGCACATATATTTCCAGCAGTCCTTGTCTTCTGAAGTACTGTGTAATGTCTAATTTTCATTCATCAGTATATTCTATTGATCATATTGGTAATGATTTCCATATTATTAGTATCTCTGTGTCTCTTTTTTTCAATACCCAGACAGCTTTGTTCAAACTGTCCACTCTAATTTTGTATTTTTCTTCTTGTAATATTATAGATTTTTAACTATTCATTTTGAGTTAAACATCTTACATATTTATGGTGAAAAGATTATCAAAACATTACAAAGTGATTCTCTTCATATGTAAATAAATACTTTTTTCCTTAAAGTCAAGTCTATTTCATTTGATACCTCTATTCCCTTTCTCAGTTATTATTTGAATTGTATAATTATCTATTTTGGTTTACTTTATATTAAGTAGTTTTTTCATAAAACATTAATTTAGTTTGGGTTTGTGTGAAATGTAGAATCTAATAATTTCTTCATCTAAAATAATTTTCTGCTTCCATTTAATGTATACTTTGGTTTACATAAAATGGTTTTCTGATTTACTTTAAAAATGTTCCAGATGAATCATTTCATATAATTTTTTAATTTTTCCCTAAGCTGGTTTGGAGTTTGTACACCTAACTAATCATTCTGTGATATATTGAAAATTATAACATCTAGTTAACTTGCCCATGTATGAAATTAGTTTTCTTTCACGTGAGGACTCTGTAGTATTTTTTCCAAGTATTCTCTTCCTGACCTATTCTCATGCTTTTTTGTCCTATAGTATTAACACTCAGAACAAACTTGTGTTATGGGTCAAGGCACACTGAGTTTTTTCACTCTGCTTAGCTTATTTTTCTCAGATATATAAATGATATCTAAGGTGTATTGAAATGGGACTATTTCATGCAAAACTATCATCTTTTAATGTCTCATAGGACAAATGCCTTTTTGAATGAAATTAATCACATTTTGTTTTTTATGAAAACACCTTTTAATTTGCCTTCAACTTGAAGATATCGTTAGGTGTATAATTCTCATTTGGCCAGGACCTTCTCTTCAAAAACATGGAGATTGTATTGCACTATATTTTGGGCATCCAACTGTTACTGTTATGAAATGAATTTTAACTCTCTTTGAAGAAACTTCTCAGGTTAAGTGTAATGGTTTATGCCCATAAATTTCAACTACCTGTGAGGCAGAGACCATGGAGGAAAACAGTATGATACCAGCCTATCTCAACCAGTAAGCTCAGCATGGCTGTCTCTGCTAACATAAGTCACAATTTTTTTTCTTTTTATTTTTTTTTAGGAGACATGGCCACAAATTTTTTTCTTTAGCTGTGCTCAACTTCTATTTCTTACTTTGTATCTTTGTTTGTAGTAGTCCTAATAACAATTATACTAACTGACTTCATCTTCATACTCCAAAAGTATGAAATTCATAATTATCTACACAGTCTCTCTAAATTCTTTGGAACATGGCCTGAAAGAGTATAAGAGGCCTTTACAATCATTTTAGCATGTGACTTTATGATTTTGCATTTATTTTATTTCTAGGCATGTAGGAGATAAATCTGCAGTAGAAGAGGTTATGTTTTCTTTGTGAACTCATCAGTAAATTTGTGCCAAGTATGCTGTAGTTTGAAATGAGGAACACATGATGGGCTTTTATCAAGTTGAGTTAGTCAGAGGTTTGTTAAATATACATTTCCATTCCTTAAAATGATAAAACCACCAGAGAAAATTTCAAAAAGTCTGATGTATCCCAATTAGCTTTTAGGTAGTTTAATTAGCAGCAACAACAACAACAGAAAGAAGGAAGGAAGGAAGGAAGGAAGAAAGGAAGGAAGG
Organism: Megascapheus bottae; assembly: GCF_031878675.1. NCBI lineage: Eukaryota > Metazoa > Chordata > Mammalia > Rodentia > Geomyidae > Megascapheus > Megascapheus bottae. The sequence goes on from NC_143509.1 coordinate 50,351,044, forward strand.
GAGGGAGGGAGGGAGGGAGGGAGGGAGGGAGGGAGGGAGGGAGGAAATACAGAGAGAGAAAGCCCACTAGCCCGAGCTCCAATTTTTTTTTCATACTATTACTTTTTGTAATGTTATCATTAATTCATTATGTAAAGCTCAGAAGGCTATTGTGGCTATAGAATTTTAAGACATGTTTTACTATTATTACTTCTCTGCACTCAGAAAATAAAACATTTAACCAAGCAGTGACAGAGCACATAAATTCACTGAAATCTTATCTAAGTTTATTTTAAGTTAGTTTAACTGACCTTTTCCATTTCTCATAAACAACAATCTTCTTTAACAGATCATGTTTGCTAGCAACTTCTCAATGCCAGGCACCCTAGATGATTCATCCTCTAACCCTGTTCTAAATCATTAAGGATTATTAGCACTCATAGTGGATTAAAAGCTCTGTAGCAAGGTAAAAGAAGATTTAAAATGTTTCTTGAGAATTCAGATTATTGCAGTCACTGGGGATATCATTGCATTTTTCTCTCAGATTTATAAATGAGTTGCCAATGGGGTAAGAAAGAAATGCAGTGAAGCTTGGTTTGATTTTGATAGATCTCTGTGGAACATCTAAACATCCTATTATCATGAAATCTTTGATGGTCAGGCTTTTGCTTCAAATTCTGAGAATTAGTACAAACCAAACTGATCATTTCAGCAAAGGTTCATATCCACTGCAAGACTTATCTTCTCATTTAGGGCATGTACACAGTGGACATTTTTATTCTGCTTGCTTAAGAGAAAAATACATTGCGTTGTTCAGACAAAAGACTGAAGCTGATGGCTCATGCTTGTAATCCTAACTACTAAGGAGGATGAGATCTAAGGATCGTGAGTCAAAGCAAGCCATGAGACTTCAATTAACTTGAAAGAAAGAAAGAAAGAAAGAAAGAAAGAAAGAAAGAAAGAAAGAAAGAAAGAAAGAAAGAAAGAAAGAAAGAAAGAAGGAAAGAAAGGGGGCCGGGAGTTTGGCCTAGTGGTAGAGTGCTTGCCTAGCATGCACAAAGACCCGGGTTCAATTCCTTGGTACCACATACATAGAAGAAAAAAAAAGCCAGAAATGGTGCTAAGGCTCAAGTGGTAGAGCTCTACCCTTGATAAAGTCCAAGGACAATGCTCAGGCCCTGAGCTCAAACCCAGGACTGGCAAAAAAAGAAAGAAAGAAATTTTTTCCCTCCTGAACTCTTTCCGATCAAGTTGCATAGTTCTTTTTCAACAGAGTCTAATAAGTATTACTTCTGAATTCATTCATCCTGAGAATAATGCTTAAAATATAATTTTGAGTACTAAGATGAGAAACTCCTGGAGTTTTAATGTCCAGTAAAGATTTTCACAGACCAACTGAATCAGAATTCCTTGAGGCTGTGGTCTCAGGAATTTCATGTTTATTTTAATCATCAGGAAATTCCCATTCTCAAGGAAATTCTATAACCAGTAAGCTACAATCTATGTTGAGTTTCCTTCCATTCACAATCTATATGGATTTCCTCTACCTGTGGAGCCCAAAGCCTAGTAGAGAGAGACGGGTGGGGAATATATATGATACAAGTTGGAAATATGTAGGGATGATTGATTTGAAAGACATTTAAACACAAAACACTATATAGATACTTTTTGGTATCTCTTCATTTGTTTAACCACTCAACTATGTTTTCATGCTTGAAGTGACTAATTCATGTAATAAAGGTAGAACTAGAATGGAGGTCACAACTACAAGTATGGAAACAGAAAATGGTAGAAATAGGGCAAATTTGACCAAAGATATGAAAATGATATTAAAATGATGTGTTGTTAAACATCTCCAATGGCCAGTGTTCTGGTTTTCAGTCTTTGCCAATTTCCAAAATATGCATGCCTGTTACAAGGCTAATCTCAGCTACCAAACTTTTAACAATCCATGAATAAAAATTTTGAATATTGATAATTATTGCCTCACTAGTGTCTGACTTCACAGGATGTGCTTACACAAATAAGAATGTTCTTTTATACAATTTAAGAACAAGGATTTGCTCATGCCTATAATCCTGGCTACTCAGAAGTCTGAGATGTAAGGATCATAGTTTAAATCGAAGCAGAATAGAAAAATCCACGAGACATTTGTCTCCAACTAACCAGCAAAAATCCTTAAGTGGGGTCAGAGTATGTCTCAAGAGTTGTGAGTGAAAAAGCTAAACAAGAGTGTGAGGCCTTAGGTTCAAGCCCCGATAAAAAAAACAAAAACAAAAACAAGGATTGTATTGAAATGTTTGAAGGGTGTAGAGGATTGAATTTTAGGTTAGAATTAATAGCAATACTGGAGGACTAATACTACCTTCTGTTCTCTTTGTATTTTTTCGTTGCGTTTATTTTTTCGCCTTTTAGAACTTGGATTTTGTTTATTTATTCTTCAATTTCATGGATTAATTTCCTAAAATGTTTGCTTCCAGCGGTCATTTTCTGTTCAGGATGGTGAACCCACTGAGAGAAATGATTGCATTTTACCCCCAAATGGTGGATGCATCGAACAAGTTTCCAAAACTTTATTAAGAACCAAGGTGAGTTAATTAATGTGTAAGTTGATAAGGCTCATTGCAATTTTTTCTAGATATACCAACTAGTATTCAATAAAGTATCATGTCTTCATTGGAATATAAATACCTTTTAGGCTAGTTCAATTTTAAAAAAATAATAAAAGAGGAGAAAGAATATTCATAGATTTCATTCACTTTCTATCACAACCCCTCAACTAATAACTGGTGTAGAACAGTGTTCTCAGAATGATTGAAATTTACCAAGAATTCACAATGTGTTTATCTTCTTTGTTTTTGTTCACAATTCTTTATCAGCATTAAAGTCTATTCTCATGGATCCTATATCTAAACCAAGGTTAGCATAGGTCATTTGAACTCTCAGCACTGTCTTTCTTACTAGTTTTTTTTTCTTTACCTTGATAAACGCTTGAGCTAAGTACTAAAGACTAATTTCTGATTGTTCTTTTTAAATCTGTAATATAGGAGGAAAAAAAGAAGAAGAAAGAAAGAAATTTCTTATTGTTCTTTTTAAATCTGTAATATAGGAGGAAAAAAGGAGAATAAAGTAGAAAGAACTTTGATTCTAAAATATGTCGTTGTTAAGCATAATTAAACCAGTTATTTTGAATCAATGTTCTGGGAAAGGTCTCTTCTTGCTTCTATACTAATATTTTGTGTAAAGCTCTTGGAAAACTTCCAGCCCATCTGTTTCTACTCAGTTGTTATCAGACATGATTTTCTATAAAAAGTCTTCCTAAGTTTTACTGTCTATCTACAGGGAGCACATTTGACACAAACACTGCATGATATAGAAATTAATGACCAGCTATCTTTATACTTAACTAGAAATGAAGTATATATAACATTTGCAGATACAAACAACATCAAGATATGTCTGTGTTTATTTTAGATTTTTGTTTTAAAATTTTGGGGGTGCAATATTAGATACTAGAAAATTATATGCTTGGAATATTGAATATTTCAGAAAGTAATTCATCTTTTGGTATGATTAGATGAATAATAATGGCCATTTCAGTCTGATATGCAATTCAAATATGATTGGTCAGAAGCGACAGCCTATAAAACAACTCCTTCTGAATGCTAACATTTCACAAAATAGTTGAAATCAACATGGCAAAGTATGCTTTTTTTCTGTAATCTCTTTCTAAGTAATCTGGATCTACCCCCCTTTTATTTGTTCTACCTGTTTTTGGCTTATGTTGCAATTATTTCGCACATCAATGACTGAGATTACTTTTGAAGTAGATTCTCTGTCTCTAAAGTCTCTACACTGCCTGCTCATATAGCATTACCATCTAGTGTAATCATCCTAAAACACAGCTTTTGGTCATGTTCCCCCGGGAACAAATGGCTACAATTTTCCCACTTGCCAATAGAGAGTTTTCATCTACCTGACCTGATTTTAAATTTACTGATTTATTGCTAACTAAATGCACTACTTTCAATTTTGTAAACATCTCCTTTACTTAAGTATTTTTGTGTCTTTCCTCAATTAGAAATGTTTTTTGTTTATCTCCCAGACTTGCCAACCTCTCCGTTCTGCATGCTCAATTCCTTCCTAATTATCAAGTAATTATTGAAGCACCACTTCTGTGATCCTGTTTTAGGTGCTTCTTGATCGCTCATGACCAATGTTATGTAATTTTTACCTGACACAGCATAAACTATTTTTACCCCTCTCAGTCTATTTGGAGTGATTAGCATTCAATTTATTTGTATTGCATACTGTGAAAGTCTGAAGGACAGAAATGTAAGCTGTCTTTAGGCAAAACACGATACCATAGACAGTGCCTGTGGCTCACACTTGTAATCCTAACTACTCAGGAGGCTAAGACTTGATGGTTGAGGTTTAAAGCCAACCCAGGCAGAATCCTATTTACTTTAACCAGTGAAAAGCCAAAAGTGAGAGGTAGAGCTCAAGTAGCAAAGCACCCTGCCTGTATGTAAAAAGCTAAGTGAGAATACGTGGCCTATGTAGATTTCTTAGTTCAAGTTGAGCATTGGCACAAAAAAAGAAAAAGAAAAGGAAAAAGAAAGGAACATAGTGTTCATTTAAACAAGTGTTCAGGTTGTTTTGAGTCAACTACCTTCATGAGAAATGGGAGAATAAAAACTTATATTGAAGGACAGAGCAAATTTATACTCTATGCTCTGATAGCCATTGCCTCAAATCTTGGTTTTCCTACTTCCTGTTTAAATCATTTCCCCCTCTGAGACTTGTGATGACAGGGAACAGCAGATCCAGAAAAATCAAGATTTAATGAGATTCTCAAATTTGAACTTGAAAGCTGTACTAGGTGGTTTTTAATTATTAGCTATTTTTTTCTGTGTGTGTATGTGTGTGTGTATGTTTTTCTTTTTTCTTTTATAATTTTTATTTCCTTGTGTAGAGGGGTTACAGTTTTAGTCACCACATAGAGGGTGCATTACTTCTCACACATTGATATCCCTTCTTATGTTTTTGTCCCCACTTCTCACCTCTCACCCCCTTCCCTGTAAGCTTTTTTTTTTCATCCTTTCTCTTCTCTGTCTACTTACATTGGATATAGCTTATCCACAGAGGCAAAGCCAAAGAAAACATTAGGAAAACAGATAACAACCTGACTAGATCTGTATACAAAGTGATTGAAAATCAATAAAATAGCATTGACTCTGACCAAGAATAATAGAAAGCTCCATACTAAAGTATATGCAAATGTAGTAACATAATTAGACGATTTCAAGATAGTCTCAATCCTACATTTCACTGTATCTAAAGCTAGGAGAGTGATTTACCATTCATGGCCTATGAAAATATTTAACAACCTAATTGGAAAGCAGAAGGACAGTTTGAAGGAGTAAACCCTACATATGTTGAAGAATTACAGAGACAGAGAGGCTTATTGTCAGCACTTTTTGTATGTCTTGTCGGTTTGATGATATTTTAAGATGCATTATGCACATTTTCTCCAGTACTGAATGTCAACTCAGGATGTCATGCTTGCTATACCGATAATCTGCTTTGGTGATATGACCCCAGCCCGGAATGCTTTGAGTTAATTTTCAGATAGATTCTTTTGTTCTCTTTGCCGTGAAGCAGCCTCACGTTGAGGTCCCCCTGCTTATGACTTCCATAATTAGGAACAAATGTGGACCACGAGGCCTGGCTTATTGTTGAAATGGGAAGTCTTGCTAACTTCTTACCTAGGCTGATCCCAATCTATGATCCTCCTAATCTCCACTTCTGGACCTCTGAGACTGCAGGCATGGGTCACCATTCCTGGTCCTCTGTGCAATTTTTCATTCATTTAAAAAAATTCTTAATCAAAAATTCATACATGGAAATATATAAAATGAACAGTGAGCCACCATCCCACAATCCTACATTCCTCAGAAGTCATCAAGGGAACATGTTTAATACCAGAAATTAACAAAGTATATCCACACAACAACACACATGCAAGATGCAGCCCTTTTGTTCAGCTTGTTTACTGACTGTGACCACACTGAAAAAATAGCTGTATCAACTAACTTTTGTCACCTGAAATTTGTTTGGATATTATCTACATTATTAATATAGAAATATAAATGTTTTAATAACAGGTAAGTTAATTCTTATTTTGTATTTTATATATATAACATTTTGTTTATTAATTTCTTATTTTTCAAAATTTTGGAATATTTTGTGTTTGAACTAATACTAAAATGCTATAAATGTGTAATGAGGAACTATAAATATCCATTTGTATCAATAAAAATCAATTTATAGGTATGTTTCTGTTGGTTTTGTAGATGTATCTACTACAATAATCATGGAGTCAAAGTTTATTAGATTAAAGTTAATGAGTTTAACAGGAAAATCCCAAATCCTCTTTAAAGCTATTACTTGCATCTATTACCTTATAAAAGTTCAATTTCCATACATTTGGAGATATCAGCCTTTTAAATATATGAAATTGTGAAGAGTAAAAATTATATATAATTTAAATTTACTTTTACCATATAATTAAGGGGGAAACATTTTCTTTGTACTTAACTAATACATTTTAAATGTTGTGGGTTCAAGTGCAATGCCTTACATCTGTAATTCTATAATTGGAAGGTAGAAACAAGGAAGATAATAATGTGGGGCTAACTTAGACAAAGAGCAAGTTAGCAAAACACTCCCTTAAGGACTGGGAGTTTGGCCCAGTGGTAGAGTGCCTAGCATGTATGAAGACCCTGGTTCAATTCTTCGGTACCACATACATAGAAAAAAGCCGGAAGTGATGCTGAGGCTCAAGTGGTAGAGCTCTAGCCTTGAGAAAATCCAAGGACAGTGTTCAGGCCCTCAGCTCAAGCCCAGGACTGGCAAAAACAAAACAAAAAAAACAACTCCCTTAAAAACAAGTCATGGGGCCAGGAGTTTAGCCTAGTGGTAGAGAAAGCCCAAGGATAGCACTCAGGCCTTGACTTCAAGCCCCAAGAATGGCACAAAAAAAGTCAGTCAGTGGTGGTATATGCTTGCAATCTCTTAGCTATATAGGTAACTATGTAGGTAACTAGGCCTTTGAGTTCAAGCCCCAGAACTGGCTAAAAGAGAGGACTTTCATGTGGTAGATCAAAACTGGATGAATCTATCTTGGGTGGCAGAGAGACCAACAGACATTTTTTTTTTTTTAATTACAATCCTACCTGCGTGCTATGCAGCCTACCTCTTAGCTCCATGATATTTCATAAGTGTCAGGCAATGACTGAGAAGAACCATACTTATAATATGCTTCATTTTTCAAATATTTCTGCCTATTCCCAATAAATATATGATTATTTCCTGATTTTATTGGCTATCGTATAGCTAGCTGTACCTTCAGGTCCAAAATGTTGCCAAGATGATTTGCAGGCTGTTTTTTAGCCAAGGATAAAGTCTTCTTCATTCCTCACTTGGCACTCAGCGTAGTTATTGGTTCTACCATTTGGAGAAGGAAAAAATGGTAATGGTAACAATAACAACAACAAAATGACAAAAGCCAAAAGGGAAATTTCAAGCCTTGGGAAAGGACAACCTGTTTTATACCAGGTAAACTGGAAAGCCAAAAGGAACAGAAAACTTATATCAGGATAAATATTTGAAACAATGGTGAAATGCCAAATATAATAAAATATCAGACAGAAAACTATAGATTTGAGAATAAATAACACAGGACACCAATCAACTTTCACATTTGTTAATCAGATTATTTGTCCTTTGAGTAATTAGTTTTTGAATTCTATATAATCTGGATATTAATTCTATGAATAATTGATCTAGAAAGTGTGTTTTCTTTTTTAATTCCGGTGGGTTTCATTCTTGAAATTGTTTCCTTTGATGTGCAGAAGCTTTTAAATTTGCTTTAATCCCGCTTCTTAATTCTTGCCATGCTTTTAGATTAAGTTATATTCTGAAGACTAGTGGATAGGGTTCTTTTTTATTTCATTTTATTTTATTTTATTTTATTGCCAGTCCTGGGCTTGAGCTCAGGGCCTGAGCACTGTCCTTGGACTTTCTCAAGGCTAGAGCTCTACCACTTGAGCCTCAGCACCACTTCCGGCTTTTTTCTGTGTATGTGGTACCAAGGAATTGAACCCGGGTCTTCATGCATGCTAGGCAAGCACTTTAACCACTAGGCAAAACTCCCGGCCCTAGGGTTCTTTTTAAGAGAATCTCTCTTGCTATCTTATGTAACAGGAGAAAAAAAGACAATAATGAAACATTGCTAATATACAGCTGATATTTAGATTAGGAACTATGGGAATTTATATGAATTAGAGAAATGTATGTGATGTTTTGAAAACACCAAAGTGTAAAAATAAATAATGTAAGGAGGGCATATATAACAAAGATATAAACAGATCTAGGACAAAGCCCAGTTAGGCACCGATATTTAAGGGATGAGCAGGGAGAGAGAAAGCAGCAAAGAAGTAGAAAGGAGAAAAACATAAATCTCTAATATATTCTTTTTTAAAATTTAATTTTGTCATGGCACAGATACATTTCTTATGTGCATGTGTGTGTTTTGTTGATTTTTTATTTTTATATAGTCAAATCCATCCAGCATTACTTCTCTGATGTCTGAAGTATTACAAGAAGGTTTTCCATTTCAGTCTCATAAAAACAAAATTCTCCTATATTCTCTTCCAGTATCTCCAAGTTTATGTTTTTATAAACAGCTTTTTAATGTATCATTCATTCATTACGATGATGGTATAGCTTGAATTCAAACTTTATTTTTCAGAACAAATAATTTTCCTAACAAATTTTCAACATAAGTATTCTGCAAACTGAAATGCAATTTTTATAAAAAACTAAAGTCTCTTAAAGTGACTTGTCTGTTCCCGAATCCTCTATTTTATATTGCCATTCTATTTGTCAGTTTTAGCACTAACAGCACTCCTATTAAACTTTGGAACCAAATTTTGATATCTGATAAAAAGAGAATTTCCTCTTGATTTACTAAAATGCATCCCAGTTAATCTCTTGTACTTTTCTTCCCAGATTAGTTTTTTTATTGTTGTTCTTTTTTTATATGTTTTTTATTGTAATTAATAGAAGGGTTACATTATATTCATCAGATAGAAGATGCATTATTTCACATACATTGATACCCTTTCTCATGTCTTGGTCCCCTTTTCCCTTCCCCCCACCCCCACCCCTCATCTTGATTTCCTATCCTATTTCAAATAATTAATGCGCATTTATCCAATATATCAGATAACAAAGTGAAATACTGTAACAATATGAGATAACCTATCCCTATCCTATTTCAAATAATCAATGCGCATTTATCCAATATATCAGATAACAAAGTGAAATACTGTAACAATATGAGATAACCAAGAGACAGCAAAAGAGGAGATAACAGTACATTAACAATCTCTCATTATATGGCTTTTGTTTTTATATCTGAGAGGTCCGTTCATTTAGCGTCATACTGTATGGCCTTATGTATCTAGGTTGTGCTCTATTGCAAATCTCTGCCAAGAGAGCCCAAGATTTCTATTGATTATGACAATGAGGGAAACCATTGAGCCTATATTCCTTTGAGTCTGGCTTACTTCACTTAATATGATTTTTTCTAAATCTTTCTATTTCCTTACAAATGGGACGATGTCGTTCTTTCTGACAGCAGCATAGATGTGTATAAATACCACATCTTGTTGATCCACTCATCAACTGAGGGACATCTGGGTTGGGTCCATATCTTTGCTATGGTAGATAGTGCTGCAATGAACATCATTGTGCTAGTGGATTTAGTATGCCCAGGTTTCTGGATGGTTGGGTAAATGCCAAGTAGTAGAATTGCTGGGTCATGGGGAAGCTCTATGTTTAGTCTTTTGAGGAATCACCATACTGCTTTCCATAGTGGTTGAACGAGTTTGCACTCCCACCAACAGTGTAGTAGTGATCCCTCCTGGCCACATCCCCTGCAGCATCTGTTGCTATTAGTTTTCTTGATCCTGGCCATTCTAATTGGAGTGAGGTGGAATCTTAGAGTTGTTTTGATTTGCATTTCTTTTATGACCAGAGATGTTGAGCATTTCTTCATGTGTCTGTAGGCCATTTTTGTTTCTTCTTCAGAGAACACTCTCTTTAAGTCTTTGGCCCATCTTTTAATGGGCTGGTTGTTACTTTGGAGATTAGTTTTGGATTGATTAAATTTTTTGAGCTGTTGATATATTTTAGATATGAGGCCTTTGTCCATTGTCTTGTTAGTGACAATCTTCTCCCATTCTGTAGGCTTCCTATTTAATTTACAACTATATCCTTTGCCCTACAGAAGCTCTGCAGTTTAATGCAGTCCCACTTATCCAGCCTTTCTCTGCTTTGTTGTGTTTCTTGGTCCTTATAGAGAAAGTTTCGTACTGTGCCAAGGAGGCCTAATGTGTCTCCTATTCCTTCTTGTAAAGGTCTTTGATCCAGTTGGATCCATTTGATCCATTTGGATTAATTCTAGTACAGGGTGACAAAGATGGATCCAACTTTAGTTTTAGTTTAACCTGTTGAAGAGGTTGTCTTTCTTCCATTCTATTTTTTTGGCTCCCTTGTCAAAGATTAGGTGGCCATAGGTCTGTGGTTTAATATATTCCCAGATTAGTTTTATGTTACATTTATTGAGTATATTTCTTATTGAACATTGTTATCCTCTCCCTCTTTTTTCTACCAGAGAAGATGAGATCAGGCAGATATTGAGAGAAGAATGTGTAAATAGTTACAGTAACGTATAATGGATATGTCAACAAGGTGCACATATTTAAAGTGTGAAATTTGATTCTCATTGAATGACCTCTGAAATCATAGCCATTACATCTAAACATTTTCAGCATCCCTTTTTGAATTCTCCTTAACTTTCCCAACTCTTAAGATATCTTCAGTAATGAAAGCCTTGCTCTGGCTTGCATTTCTTGAAGGTTCACATAAATGGAATCAATCTGTGGATGTTCTTGATATTCTGGCAGCTTTTTACATAGGAGAAAATTGTCTTCATCAATATTGTTACATAAATCAATCAATTATTTCTTTTTAGCTGTCATAATCTTTGGTGTTAATATGATGCTATACCTATAGTCCTAGGTCCTAGCATATCATGTTTTTGCACACCAATATTTCATCTTCTATGACAAGACACTAGGCTGGAAACTAAGGTAGAGTTGTGGACAAGATAAACACATTTGCTGGTCTTATACAGTAGAAAGCTTCACCTCTCTCACATCTGAACAAAGACTTCTGTGAAGTAGTTACAAAAAGTGTCTTATAAAGTACAATAATTTGTATAGCAATGACAACAAGCTGAATGACACAATAGTAGATATTTAAATTTTTAAGAAACTAGCTAATTGATATGTTAGGGGTTGTATCATTTTACATCCTCACCAGCATTGTATGAAAATGCCAGTTCTCACTAATTTTTGCTGTGGTTGACAATTTTAATTTTTTGCCATTCTAACAGGTAAGTATTGATATCTCATTATAGTCTTCATCATGTTTCCCTAGTGACTAATGATGTTGAGTATCTTCTCAACATCATCAGGTCCAGCCTTTTCTGTGTATGTGGTAGACAGGAAGTGAACCCAGGGCTTTCTCCATGTTAGGTAACTCTTCACTAGGCCACACTCCTGCCTCAAAGGTTACCTTTTTTTAAGTGTTTTTCTTCTCTTCTCTAGTTCTCCGCCTTGAATACTCTACCATTGTCTTAGTTTTCCCCAAATCTCTCATCTTGGCTCAGATATGCTGAGGGCTCTAGTTTGTTTTCATCTTTCTGTTCCAGAGAATAGTACTTTTCTTGCTGAAGAAACTTGGAGTGAGTCAGAGGCTGTGTCAGAACTAACTGCCCTTATCACATACTGTCTAGTCATCTCAGGAATGGTTGCACTGAGCCTGTTCTTTATAATGTTGCTAGTGGGAATATAATGCCTGTTTCAATATCCAAAACTGATTAGACTTGCTTGTTGAATAATTATTTCTGTTCTACTTCATTAATAAAAATTTTGACTTCAAACCTTTCTCCTTACCTTAAGGAGAAGATTAACGTTGCTTATTTTCCATATCTGTGATATTTTCAAATGATAAATTACATGAGTTTACATTATCATGACCCCCCAAAATCAATTACTTGATCTTCCATTCTATTTGCAAGTAAAAACTATGATTCTATCAGAGTATTTTACAGATCTATCTAATAGCAGCAGCATTAAATTTTTCCTTTAGGGAGAAGGGTCAATCTTAATCACCCTTTACTCCTGGCCATTGTTCTGGAGAGATATTTGCCTCTATTAATCTTAATATATTACAAAATAATTATATCTGTCCAAATAATCCTAGATGTGAGACTCAGCCCATCCAAAATTACTTTGTAGTTTAAACAGCAAACTGGATTCATGGAAGCTTCTAGGTTAAGTGAATTCAAATTGGAGGATTCTTGCCTTTCCTTCCACCAAAATGCGTACCAGAGAAACCAAACAATAATAGGACTATAAACTAAATATGGAGGAAAACATATGCCACAATCCAACACTGAGGAGATTAGAAACACCATCTTAAACTGGTAACCAAATGCTGCAACTGCTGATAGAAAATAGTATAAACAGCATCAAAGAAACTGGAAAAAGACATTCACTAAACTTCAGTGTTCCTGAAGGCCTGGGATTGAGAGGCTTTGCTAGCCTGAGAAATGTATGTCTGTTCTCCTGTACATTACAGGCTCAAGCTATCTAGTGAGAGCCTTGAGTCTCATTCATTCACTGATATTGCTTTGTTCCCTATCAAACTTCCCTCTCAAAATTTCCATGGCTATCTGAACTACTAAACAGTATTGAGCATAGAAGCAAAGGATCATAATACATTTGGTCTCAGGACACAGAAATAAGGAGAAAAGCAAAGTCTTGTAAAGTAGGTCACTGGCAAGGAAAAGCAAACCTTAAGCAAGAAATAAAAGTGAAAGTTGAACCCACTCACAACTTGTGGCTCTGAAAGTCTATCTTTATTTAGAGTGCATTAAACATGATTTCTTTAAGATGCCTTGAGTTTATAAACTAGCAGATAGAATAGAAACCCCACTACTCTCAACTTCATTGAGAGGAAACATTTTCGATCAATTGAAACTCCTGTGTACAAACACTTAATTATAAAATGAATGATTTCTTAACTTTTCTATATCATCTTGAGTCTCTTGTTATTGTTAGTTTTTACCTGAAGGGTAACTTAAAAAAATGAAAGACAAAATTTGGGAGATGGTCATATATGCAAGTATTCAATAGGAATTGATTATAACCATCAACAGGTAATCAGTCATATCACCATCATTAGCAATATTCCTTTATGGGTTTTTTATAGGAAAAAAGCAACAACAAGAATTTGGCATAGTAACTGAGAACGAACATGATCCATGACAAATAGAAGTTTGAAAGCTCCAATTTCCAGGTTTAAAGCCCTACTTGATAAGATATTGTTATTAGTATGAGTAATTTGCTTTGCCTGTTTTCTTCAGACCCTGTTCACAATTGTGCCTTGTGTAGCTATCTCTTCCCAAATGAAAGAGCCATAATGTCATAAAAGTAAAGTAAGCAAATCTAATAATTGTTTCTTGTGAAAATGACTAAGTTGAAAATACAAAGGATATTTTCATCACTTGATAAAGAATGATTGCTATGTTGAAATCCAGCAATATTATACTTCAAAAAGAAACTAGGGTGGTCCAATCCTTGAGAATAGAACAAATAGTATGAATAGGACAATTAAGTGGTTTAACTGTTGGAAAGAGAGACCATCATCACTTCTAAATAATTTATTTTCATTAAAAACTCTAGAGTTTTCACTGAGGAACCTTTGGAACTAATGGAGACATAATATGCTGACTTGGAGCAAAATAACTCCCTAATGTATTTATTTTGAAAATACAACTGTTTAACTGAAAGAAAATAAAGACTAATTTTCCTGAAGATAATGAAACATTCTAAACATCCCATTGTTGGCAAAAATCACATAGGGCAAGATTCAAATATTTTCTCATATTAACAGAAACCTATATCACAATACAAAAGCAAAATGGCAAAAATTATAAATGGGAGAAATGATTATAAAACATAGTGCATAAAAATTTCTGAAAAACTTAGAAACAGAACTCAACAATTCTTAGGAATGTAAACATCTGTTTATGTCAATGGGAAACTGTGACTTTCTAATTTATAAAGGAAATTTTAATACATATCATGGAAGATATAGTATTGACAATAATGAAAATCAAAACAGGAATATAATTTTTATTTAGGACTCTAACAAACATTTCATAAAATATATTTAATCACAAAATTATGTTATTAACATCGCACACTCTAGTATAATAACTAGTATTTATCAAGCAATTTTTATCAATCTTTTGCATATAGCATATTTATTTAAATTATAACTCTCAAATATTCACAACATTCTTATACACTAGATATTTATTTACATTACCTTAGAAACAAATAAATAAATGAGAAGCACAGAATAATTAAAAACTGGCAAGCACAGCTGACAAAAGTAAATTAAAGCTTTAACTCATTTAGTCTGATCAAATATTCTACCTAGTTAATTCATCACTATGCTGAAAAATCAATAGCAACTTTTCCAAAAATTAATTTAGGTACAATGTATTGTAGCTCTTACAAAAATGTCTGGCACTGGTGGCTCATACCTAAAATCCTAGCTACTCAAGCAGCTGAGATCTGAGGGGCACAGTTCAAAGCCAGCCAAAGCAGGAAAGAATGCCTGTGAGACTCTTACCATAAACTAACAATCAGAAACAACAAAAGTAGAGCTATGTCTTATATAGTAGAGTGCTAGTCTTGAGAAAAACAGCTCAGAAATAACACCCAAACCCAGAATTCAAGCATCAGATAAGCAAAAAAGAAAACAAAAACAAAAAGTCATGCAAAACACTTAAACTCTAATCTAATTCTAAAGCGTCCTCTCACTCACAAGTACTCATAAAAGTTAGGATTAAACCATATAAAAAGTTGAAGATGAACTACATAGTATTCTTTTCTCAAAAAAAGAAATGTCTCATATTATAACATAATAAACTACACAACTTTTAAATATTGGAATTATATAAATTTCAGAATTTTTTAATATTGTAAAACTGTTTGCAGCAAAATGAAAATGGTGCAAAAATCAATGTACTAATAAACATGAAGTTCAGAATAGTTTGTGTCTTGAGATAAGAGAAAACGTCACTACTTTCTATGTATGATAATTTGTACATGCTTTTATCTCTTTAAATTTTTTACTTTTACTGTAGCAGATGTGTAAATGTCTCTTCAACAAATTAATTTCATTTCCTATCCATAAACCCAGCAGTAAAATAGCTGGATCATATGATAGCTCATTTCTTAAAATTTTATTTTTATTGATGAATTTATTTACATTGATTTTTACATATTTCAAATGACATGTTAAACAAGTATTCAACAAGGGAATCTCTATATACAATCATTTGCACTTAGATTTTAGAACATAATTAAAATTAGGCTGAGGGTTTGTATATCATAGATACATATTAATTTATGTAATAAAACATGTCTATATTTTAAAAATAGTTTTTCTACTATGGCTCTATTAATTTGCTTTCTTACAAGCAATGTGTGAGATGTCTTTGTTAGACATCTCTGACTTTGGAATAATATTTTTAAATGTGATATTAATTCTTTTAGAAATGTTTAGTAAAAGTCAATAGTGAAGCCAACTAATCCTAGGCCTTTCCCTTGTACAGTACTCTTCAATTCATTTTAATGATTCAGTCTGATTCAATTTCATGTCTCATTTTAATTTCATCTATTCAATTTTTTCATGATTTATCTTAGTAAATTATCTCCATATTTATACTTTCATCTGTTATAAATATTCATTCAAATTTATTCAGTGTTTTAAATAATAGTGTAAAGACAAAATTATGGTATGGAGTTTTGTTTAACATAATAAAATGTCAATAATTTAAATGCATTATAAAAAACAGAGATCAGTGAAAGTTTTACTATAATTATTTTGGATAATTAAGTTACAGTGCTTTTTATTTGTTTCATAACTCCATTTATTTTCCCAAGCACTTGTATATGAGTATCAGCTTTTTAATTTTTGGTAAGGGCCATTTATCTGTCATTTAAAAACAACACAAAATATTTGTATATTTTCTAATTTTCAGTAATGACAGCTTGCTTGTCATTAAAAACAACAAAAAGTCATTAACTATTAAGTTTTCTTTTGGATTAAGTATTGATGAAAACAATCAAGTCAGGCCAAGTGCCCCTGGTGAGGCCTGAAATACTAGCTACTCAGGAGGCTGAGATCTGAGGATCATATTGAAGATACATCCGGCTAGAAAGTGTGAGATGATTACCCAGTAATAGAGTTCTAGATAGCCTTGAACAAAATTATGCAGCTCAAAGACAGTGCCCAGTCCTGAGTTCAAGTGCCAGGATTCACACACACACACACACACACACACACACACACACACACACACATACACACACACACACACAGAATGACTCAAGTCAGGTCAGTTGGTTGTAGCTCACACATGAATTCTCGGCTACTTATGCTGCTAAATATCTGAGGACCAAGGTTTAAAGACAGCCTAGGAAGGAAAGTTTATGAGACTCTTATTGCAAATTAACCATTAAAAAGGCAGAACTGGAGGTATGGCTGAAGTCTTAGAATGCCTGCTGTGAGGGACAGTACCCAGGCCTTGAGTTCAAGCCCCAGAGGAGCATAGTCATCATAATATTAAAGTCAGGAGAAATTTGAGCTCTGAATCCAAGTGTCTTATTTAGATTATAACATTGATTCCATTGGTTGAATTGTGGAAAGCAGTATTTAAGCGTATTTTTTGTCATTTTAGTTTTTCCTTAAAATCTATGGTGGAATTCCTTCCTGTTCTGGTGAATATAGGCCAGAGTTAATATCTCGAGAGAACACATAATTACATTCTTGTGAAAGTAATAGTGCTAAGGTTGCTTTTAACCATAATAGTACTTGAAGCTTGCCCTACTTACTTTCTTATTTAATAAGTATAGCATTCTTTGGTGAAGAGTGATTTAAAACACTTCACTATCAAAAGTACTGCTCCAAACTTGGGTAAGAATTTAATATAATGAATTCTCACGAGTATTCTCCCAACTGGTAATGTTTTTCTCAAAACATTACCAAGAAAATTGTATATTTTCATGTTCTAATAATAGACGCAGCTTTTTTGACATTAAAAAAAAGGTTATCAAGGTAAAACAGTGACAGATGCTCAAGAAAAATTAGTTTAGATTAAAATGTATTTGTGGATAGAAAGAAGTGTGTTGGGGAGCAGGGCATGTAAGGCCATCTCTCTAATCAAAACCAGTTGTTTCATAGCATTTTCCATTTAAGTCAGCTACCATTAGGTGGGTGGGGGGTTGATAATTTTGTTCTATAAATGAAGTATAGCAATGGGTAGAGGAAAATTTGAGTGTTAAAGCTTAATGTGCAGCCAGGTGCCAGTGGCTCACGCCTGTAATCCTAGCTACTCAGTATGCTGAGATCTGAGGATAGCAAGTCAAGGCTAGCTCAAGAGACTCTTATCTCCAATTAATTGCCAGAAAACCAGAAGTGGTGCTGTGGATCAAGTTGTAGAGAGTGAAGAGCTCAGGGACAGCAGCTAGGGCCAGAGTTCAAAATCCCACGACCACCACCACCACCAAACAAACAAAAAAAACCCACAATGTGTGATATTGGAATCTATTATATGGACAGTTTGTCTCTTGTTTGATGTTCTACATCTGTAAGAGAGCTCCTGCAAAGAAGAATTATGTGGCCACATACATCATTAGTTCTGATGTTGAGAAGTGCTGCATCAGGTTGACTTTTTCGCTAATTATTTCCATCAACTTCACTCCTTTGATATCGACTTTGTCATTTTTCATGCACAAACATCTTCCTATTTCCCTGTGAGAAACTTCCTAGAAACACTCTATCTTTTGTTTAAACTTAGAACTTAGGCCTCTTATCATATGTGTCCTGTATGGAATTGATTTCCTTTTTCTTTTTCTTTTTTGAGCTTAGTTTGTTGTTATTTTAGAGGTTACATTTTCATGTATCAGGTAATAAGTATATTTCCTTTTTTATATTGTCATCTGTTCCCTGGTTCCCTCCCATGCCTTCTGACCCATCTCCACCCACAAGTTGATAGTCCACTTTCATCAACATCAAATTTGCTTCACTGATGCCCATTTTCGCGCTTTCTCCTCAAATCCTGTGCCTACCTCCACCCTCCCACATATGTGCATGTGAATACACCATATATAAGGTAAGGAATACAGAATAATTATTAAAAAAGCCTTTCAGTTCCATATCTTTAGAGTTCCTTTCTCTATGTATATTTTAGACATTTGAAGAGGCACTTGGGTATTGTACCTTTTTGATTCTCTCCTAAGATTATAAAGGTGATTTTTCTGAGAAGAAAAATTGGAGGGTGAAATTATGAATGTTTAGCTCAGGTCCACTATTTTTCTTTCTTAAAAATATGCTGCTCTCTCAAAGCATACATTATAGTCACTTCCTGTTTCTCCATGACAGGTTCCCAAGACATTCCATGCCATGGAAATCTACAATGATCTAGGCATCTGTTGACCAAGTATGAAGGATTCCTTAATTATAGGGCAGCAAACCAATTGACTATAAGTATAGGTAAAAATCCAGCCACTAGGCAGTTTTGAAATGTGTTGTATTTAACAATTGATTCAGAACTCAGAGATGTAGTTTGGTGGGAGATTGTTTGTCTACCTTATGTTCAATCCTACATTCAATCACCAAGGCCAAAGCAAGTAAACGAATAAAAACAAACAAAATCAGAATAGTTTAATGATCATATCCTATGTCTATAATCTGAAATATTCCCAGTTTTTAAACAACCCAACCTGTGCTTTCTAATAGCATCCTTACTTGCTTTACTTAGCATCTCCATAGTACCTGAACTATTTCAGTCACTCATTTTACCTGCGCCTTTTTTTTCTATTTATGGTATCATCATATTAATCTTCTCAAACTACAGGTCTAATTGGGAGTTTCTTTTATTACATAGACTTCAAATATTTCTCCAGTTCTATCCATAAATGTATTCAAATTTATTACCATTGATTTCAAGTACCCTTTCAAACACTTGTAGCCCTCATCTTAATTCTTATTGCCCTTGAGCTTGGAAGAATTATGATTCTTCTGACATGTTCTCGTGATGCCCATCACAGAGTGAAAAGATCCTGAATTTAGACAACTTAATGTGATCATACACAAAGCGTTTGGGCTGTCCAAGTCCCCTTTTCTCATTTATAATTATGTCTGGTTTTCCTTCTAACAGGATAATAATGATAATTAAAAATTAAATATGCCATGTCAAGTTTTATGTAATGGCAAGGTGCTAATAGAACAATAAGAAAGCACAAAGTGCTCAAATGCATATAGACAAGACTTTGACTGTAATTGCTAATGACTGGCAAGGCTCCTAATTATAATTTCCTACATATAATTTGCAGGATGTTGATGTAAAAGAAAAAATTTAAAATCAAGTATTTTATGTTCATGTCATAAATTTCATGTTACATCAACTTTTTGGTTTTGCCTTTATTTTTATCCAAAAAGTAAAAAAGTCCACAGTCAGTATTTATTAAGTGCACACTAATAGGATTCACATAATGCTTTGAAGTTAAAACTTCCTTTAAGATGAATTTGTCTGGCCCCTTGAGCATTCACACATCAATGGAGTGAATAATATTCTCTAATTGCATAATGCTTTCTCTTAGGAAGCTTAAAGCATTTCACATATTTCAAATGCATGCAAATTCATACTTTCATATATAAAGTTAGAAACTAAATACATTAACATGCAAATGCTAACTTAAATATAAAGTGAACTGGGTACTAGTGGCTTATTCTTATAAGCCTAGATACCAAAAAGTTTTAGACCTGAGGATAAAGGTTCAGAGACAGCTTGATCAGAAAGGTCATGGAGACATATCTCTATTAATAAATGGAAACACAATTGGACTTGATGTATGGCTCATGAGGTAGAGCACCTCTGTGAGTTTAAAAGCCAAATGACCATGAAACCTCAATCAAGTCCAAGTAAGGGAAGAAAGGAGGGAAGGGAAGGGAATGGAAGGGAAGGGGAAAAAAGAAAAATAGAAAGAAAGAGGGAAGGAAGGAAGGAAGGAAGGAAGGAAGGAAGGAAGGAAGGAAGGAAGGAAGGAAGGAAGGAATTTGACAAAATAATATTGCAGTTGGTAATGATAGCAAGCCAATAAACAAAATGTCTACTATAGCTTGTGGTCCACTTTTTATAGTGGAAAGGTTTTCAGAACTTCCTAATACCATGGAAGTTATTTATTATTATCCCATGAATCTACATTCACAAATGGATAGACTAAGGATATGAGAAGTCATCGGATACTTTTCAACATTCTAGATACTGTGCAATAATACTAGAATCCATATCCAAAATCCCCACTTTTATGATAGCCTTACTAATCTCTAAAAGTACACATGCATTTGCTTAAAGTTATTCTTGGAATGTACCCAAGATGTCTTTCAGGCCTGTAACTTCCACAACAAAAATTTCAATAATATGTAAGAACATGTTCTTAAATGTTGAAATCTAGAAAAGCAAAGTATTTAGTCAGTGCCAAATACTAAGTTCACATGATGCTGAATACCAGAAGTTAAATATTTCTAACACAATATCAGTTTTTATTGGTATTTCAGTAGAATACAAATATAAGTATAAATATAAATACAAATACAAATACATGGAAACAGGAGTTGTATGTAGTAAGCATATAACAACTCCAGGTGAAATCTTAAGGACTACATGGTAGAATGTAGCATGCAGCCTAGGAAGAGCAGGGCCTTTGGTTGGACAGGCTCGGAAGCAAGAAAACAGAAAGGCAGGTAGGAAGGATGTAAAAAGGAAGAAAAAGAGGGGTGGAGGAAGAAGGAAAGAGCATCGCAAATGGAAATGTTATTTATAGAGTATATTTTTTGTCCAGGAATGTAGCCTGGTGATAGAGTGCTTGCCTAGCATGCACAAAGCCCTGGGTTTGATTCATCTGTACCACATACATAGAAAAAGTCAGTGGTGTTGTGGCTCAAGTGGTAGAACACTAGCCTTGAGAAAGCCCAAGGATAGTGCTCAAACCCTGAGTTCAAGCCCCAGGAGTGGCAAAAAAAAAATCCCTTCATTTTCTTGAGATTTTCTTATCCAGGAAGAGATCCATGAAAAGCATGCTATAGGTTCTAAGGTTGTTGAGTGAAGTCATTTTCTATAATTACAGTTTGTGTGCCTATCTACACATTGATTACTAAGTAGAAACAATTTGGGTAGCAGAAATGCTACTAGAAGTGACATGTTTGAGACAGAAATGCTTTTTTGTAGAGGATTTTGGAGTAAATTCTGATTAAATCCTTGATAATACCCCATAACTAGTACAGTAGCAAATGATTCAGCAAGTCTTATATGGGATAATGCAATAAATAGAAGAAACAAAACAAGACTTTAAAGAGAATATAAGCCACAGTAATAGGCATTACTGTAAACTCTAAATTTAAGCCTTTAATCACAGTCTGAGTTGCACTAATTATCAACTCCATAACCACAGTACTGCTATGGTTAAATGTCTTTTACAATCTGATCAGCTATAATGATATAGGTATGTAGTTAATTGCTTTTAAATGGTTGATAATTCCTGTGAGTACCTTAGATAACATCCTCTTTAGATTTATTTTCAGAGATATTGGAACAAGTCAACTCATATTTTTAACTTAAATGTGGTACCTGGGTGAAGGAGGTTTTAGCACTTACAACCCAGACACAGTTGGGTTCTACAAAAGCAGATGGTAAGTTTGACTTGGGATGCAAGATGTTTTAAAGATCACCAGCTGTGAAGGGAGGTAAAGGAAACAGATTTGGGCATCGGAAGGCATTGAACTAAGATGCACATAAGATAAAACCTGTAAAGTATGTCAGGGACTTTCAGCCAAATGCTTGGATTTCTTACCCCTACCTTCACAGTAAAGTAGGCAGTCAGAGAGAGCCAGGGGCATCACAGGGAGATAATGTTCCATGTCAATCTTTAAAGGAATCTTTCAGTAGTATCACAGAGACTGAGGTAAAGCTTGAAGCAGGAGAAAATAAATAAAATATCTTTGTTTTCATGGTAATGTGTAGGAAATTCTGCATTTTCATAATACTTCCATTTTCTTAAAAAATATTATGGTAAAATTATCTTGGCTACCATTTGTTTTGGCACTCATTAAATGTGTACATCTGTTACCAGCACTTCCTATTTTCTGTATTTCTTTGAAAGGGGAATGGAAAAGATTTAGTGATCTTTCTGTGCTCTCTCTTGTAGGAGGGGTATTTTCTTCTAGAGCTCTCGAAATTATGCATTAGGATATACTGCCTGCTATAACTAACATCAGATTAAACAGATTTTAAAAGAGGACTTTATGTTCTATCTCTATTAGCCATGTTGAATAACTCATCACACTTCTTGTATCTAGTTCCTTTGATACCTATTGACCCAGAATTCACAGTGCTTGAGATAATTTAAAAATGGTGAGTGCCACATGGTCTAACGAATATCAGAAACTTCGATTGGTCACAAAGCACCTACCAGATAAATAGGTACCCGGCAAACTGCTGACTGAGCTTATTGAAAATAAAAATATTCACAAAGATTTTAGAAGTATCAATATCAAAATATTCTCTAGATGCTTCTGAATTCCACTCCATCTACATTATCATTACAATATCGAAGTATCTCCCACTCCAGTTCTCCTATAAAAAAGGGTTGTTCTCTCTCTCTCTCTCTCTCTCTCTCTCTCTCTCTCTCTCTCTCTCTCTCTCTCTCTCTCTCTCTCTCTCTCTCTCTCTCTCTCTCCCTCCCTCCCTCCCTCCCTCCCTCCCTCCCTCCCTGCCTCCCTCCCTCTCTCCCTCCCTCTCTCTCTCTCTCTGAGGCCACTATTAAATTGGATTCCTTGCAAGGTTACAGTCTGAAGGAATGTTACCTAGAAAAATGCAAACATCCAACCTGTCTTTCCAATTGACTAAGAAAATCTTTAGTACATAAAAGAGAGAGAGAAGTCGAAATGTGTACGTGCTGGGTGTAGGAGAAGAAAAGATTTTGTTGAAATTCCAAAGCAGAGGGAGAAGCTGGTCTCCTCATTTTTAAGCTCTCGGTCAAAATTCCCAAGAAGAGAAGTGTGGAGACCATGGCAGGGACGAGTGGTAGGAAGGAGCATAAAACAGCAAAGGCAGAATGAACCTTGAAAGTCCCAGCCTGGCCAACAGCTGACCGCCATTATGGGTCCTGTTGTGTACACCACCATGTAGGTTAAGAAAATGAAGGGATGCTTTTTTAAGCTTTTCTTTTTTGTTTGTTTGTTTGTTTTTCATCAGATCTTTTTTTAATATATTTTATTTGTAATTAATAGAAGGGTCCATTGCCAGGGCAATCAAGGAAAGTCCATGCGATTTTTATACAATTAACCACCAAAAAGCCAGAAGTGATTTTGCCGCTCAAGTGATAGACTACTAGCCTTCAGAAAATAAGCTAAGAGACAGTGCCCAGAAGGAGTTCAAGCCTCAGTATGGTACAAAAAGAAAAGAAAATATATTAAAGCAAACATGACCCTTTACATTTCAACCCAATTATCCATCTTCTCTTACTTTCATTAAGACAATTATTAAAGATAAAATTATGACATAAGCTTAACTTTTCCAAGGTTGTCTTTGGGTCTTTTCCCACAGAATTAAAGTAAAACAGAATGAAAGTGCATTCAGTTTTCCATCCCAGTTTATTTTTGGCTCAAGTAGCCTTGAGATACTTCAACAAATATTGTCTTTAGAACTAAAGATGCCATTCAACTGGAGACTTTCTTAAGTTATTCAGTGACATGAACACCAGCATTTGGCACATCAGCTAGTAAAATATGATTATTCTGTATTTGTTCTGCATATTCTGCATTTATAAAAAGGACACGTATTTTTACATATACACCAATAATAACAAATGAAATATGTACCCAAGACATTTAAAATTTTTAATGACAGTATTTTAATTCAAAATTTATAATGACAGTATTTGAACAAAGTTACCCCAAAATGTTTAACATCTACTCCATCCATACCTTTTTTCCCTTGGGCACACTTATGCATATTCTAGTAGTTGCTATGAAATTCATTGTTTAATTTTTTCATACATTTTTCATTGAACCAAATGTTAGTGGCATTCCCGTTTTCCTTTTATTTTCCTTACTACAGAGATAATCATGCACAAAATAGAAGCTTGCTAAGTCATACAGCCCTGTTTTGGTGGGTTCACATATGAGAAGGAAAACTTCCACTATTAAAGAGATCTTATAGGATGATCTAGATCCTCAGCTGGAGAAACACTGTGCTGTGAGAAATATTGGAAAGTCCAAGTTTACCTTCCTATATGATTTGCATAACCCCTTCTTAGGGGGGGCCTAGTTATACTGAAATAAAATATAACTGGCAAAAAGAAGCAGGTAAATGACAGGGAGAATTGATCAGGGGATATCTTACTCAAAAAATTGACAGGTTGAATTAAAATACTTTTGCACAACTACTGACAGATAATTTAAAAAAATAATTTAAAACAAGAAGTGACTGAGAGAACTCAAGTTTCATAGAAGGAACATCTGTTGCAAACTCTGTCCCATGTGTCCTGACTATGAGGAAATAGATAGACACAGTTGGGGATAGTAACAGAGAGGAAAAAAATAAAGCCTGTTGGACACTGTGTTTTAAGGAAATAGCTCAGAAATAATGTCATTTGATTTAAATTTCATCGGCATGATAATGGTTGACCACACTTAATTTGGGGGCAAGTAGTTAAGGAAAGGCTTAGGAAAAGTGCCATGCATTTGAAAAGAGGGTCATCTGAATATTAACGTATAGTGTCACCACAGTTATGACCAATATGATGGAACAGAAAGGAGGAAGCAGATGGCAGTTTCAGGAGAGAAGTAGACTTGTTGGGCTCGTTTCTTCTATATGATCTCCTCTTTAGCATTTACTTTCTTCTTAATTGACGCACAGTATGCTTTTTGGAAATGTGACAACATATTGAAGTCAGAATGGTCAGGAAAGTCTGAAAGCTAAATCTGGCCCATTGCCTATTTTTTGAAAATAAAGCTTTATTGGAACATTGACCATTCACTGACAAAATCCGCTTTCACAGTTGGGGATAACAGGGTTAAGGTATAACAACCTTATAGTCCATAAAACACAAAGTATTTATTTTGTGACCACACACACACACACACACACACACACACACACACACACACTTGATTACTCCTATGCCAGAGATTAAGGGACAAGAAAATAAGGAACCTGTATTCTTAATGAAATCTTTTATCACCTGAACACTCCCTGTTGGTACTTTCAGAGAATTTTTTATTTCTAATGATGGAAACAGCAAGCCTGTCTATTCAAGCCAGTCAAGCACAGTTTATTATGTAGTCGCTGAAAGAGTCTTAACTGATTTTTCCTCCTACGAACATACCAACATATCCATGGGTAGAGGTAATGTAATTAGTCCAAGTTCCTGTACCTATGTACCTGAAACTCAAGAATGCAGATTGCCTATGCTGATCACAAGTTAGATGTACTACTACATCTTAGGGAATCATTATGCTGAAAAAAATTAAAAATAAAAGCAAAGAGAAGAGAATAAGCATCATGGAAGAGAAAAACATGGAGGTGAATATCAGACTATCTTCATGTTCAATCCTAGGTGAAAGCATTGATGAAATTCAGTATATTGAGAATGCTGACACGGCTCATACTTGTAATCCTAGCTACTAAAAATGCAGAAATCTTAGGATTATAATTCAAAGCCAGCCTAGGCAATCTCCAGTTAAATATTAATATGTCAGAAACGGAGCTGTGGATCAAGCAGTACAGCAGCAACCATGATCAGAAAAGCCATGTGAGAAATAGAGGCCTTGAGTTCAAGTCCCAGGACTGACATTTACTATACACCAAACTCTCTTCAGGATTGGGTATATATACTGGAAAGTGTAAGTTGTAGGAATGTATTAAAATAGAAATCAGCCATATTAGTACTGAAAGTTTAAATTAACTAATTCAAAAAGTTATGATGGCCCATGTGGAACAAGAGGTGTGGTACCAGACATGCCAAGAAGAAAGAATTCTGAGAATTATTCATTAAAACTGGTAAATACAAATACATGAGTGGTCCCACGAACTAAGACTGAAAACAGCTGCTCATTAGAGAAAAAGCAGAGGGTGTCTCTTGATGACTTTTGTGTTGTGTAATGGGACATGTCAAGTTAAAAAATGTTTGCTGAGAGAAGAGAGATGGAAAGAGAGAGTATGTGAAAGAGAAGTAAATTAGAATGGTTATGTTCTCTTTTTCTTTCCTCATCAGGGCAAAGACATTTGAATGGATATGAGGAGAAAAGGTTGAGTTACTCTGGGTTACTCTATGTTGTTCAGAGCAGTGATTTTAAAACTGTGGTATGTCTTTCCCTACTCCATACTTTAAGCAACAGTCTTGATCACTTTACCTATAAGTGCCAAAGTGAGAATGATATTACATTTCACTATTTCAAGTAAACTGCTACCATCTGTCAGCATACACAACTACCAAATGAACGGCATCTTATCTGTGTCAATAAACAATTAATTGGCAACTACATCAAATCATATCAGAAACACCAGGCATGAACTTATCAATGACATCAGATTCATAATACATGCAAATGTCTACACCTTGATTACATAAAAGGGATTCTTAGCCCTGGGACACAATGGCACACACCAACCTATTGGTTACTAAACCTTTTAGACTTTGCATCAAGAATGACAGACAAAAGGCTTCAACTCATCTCAGTGAATGGCTTCATGTGACCCACTTGAGTTTCAGCCTCTTGAAACCATAGATTTGAGAAGCTGCTTTGTGCCTGGTCTTAATTCTGCCTAAAATCAGGTCTGTACAGTGAATCAACACTGCGCCTCACAGTACTTTAATACCACAGGACCTTAACTGGGTTCTTCTTAGTGTCTTATCTATCATTAATGGTTCTGTTTACATCAGTTTTCACACTGCTTGTGACTTAGACAGGTTCTTTTTTGAACCCTGCAGCACTGCGGTAACCCTGTGACCTTGATATCATTGTGAATTGTAACCTATATATTACTATCATGGTTTAATGTGTGATCTGAGTTAATATTTATTAGCAAATAAAGAACCTCTGTTGGCAGGCTTACTTCATTAATATTTACCTTTTTAATGCAAATAAAATTTCCATAGCTTGTGAATTTGTTGTATTGAAAAAATTCTGACATTCTGGAAATACACATACATGCCTGTCTATATTTTTCACCAGATGTACACAGGGGTCAAATTTTATTAATTATTCAAAAATAAGATTTTAGGAGAAAGCCTTTATTTAGTAATTGAGAGGGCTAAATTTATACTATTTTCAGCTCAGGTGTCTAGTTTATGAAACAGAATTGCTGTATAATAAAGAATACTGTGGTGCCCTTTAAATTTAACAAGCCAAATCAAGCACAACACACAAAGCATATGTTCCTATAATTAATCACATGATTATTAATTTATTGCCATTTTTAAACAATAATTTTATTCCCTGTTTCTTTCCCCCAGTAAGAGAAATAATCCATAAAATGTTGATTTATTTCCTAGCCAAATCAATCATATCTTTCATCATTTATAGAAATGTGTCTCTTTCTCTCTCATCCTGAGGAGTTTCAAGTTTTTGAACTATGTCATTGATTTTGCTCACATTCAATGAAGACTCCTATTCTTCTTCTTTTGTCTCCTTCTTTGCTCATCGGCATCTCTGTCGTCTTTGGTCTTATTTCTCCTTGTGACCTTCTGGTTTATGTTTCTCAAATTTCTACCTTCTTTAACACATAAAGTTCTTAAGACAGTTCCTTTTGTGTACTTTCACAAATCATGCTTATCCAGTTCACTTCCCTGGATGCTGAGTTTATTCTAATATTCTGTACAATGTTTGAAGCACATGAATTCTTAAATGTTTATTCTTACTTATCTTCACAAGAAAGACTGGGTTCTGGTAACCCAACAACTCTTAATATTTATTTTAGTCCACATAAAAGGAGCTATAATCTTGAGACCTTCAGCTGAAAGCCAACACTCACAGCTTTCTTACTGACTGAATTTTACCCAATGTACTGATGCCTTGCTGAGGGAGCATCTTCCTCTTCCTCAGCCTCTTCTGTTTCGTCATTCAACTGCATTAATGTGGCACATAAAAACCCAAGGCTACTTGGGTTTGCCATTTCTCTCTCCCACTGTTACATACCAATTTCAGACTTCTAGAGAGAAAATTCAAATCTGCCATGCAGGATCACTATATAAAAATAGAATTGTAACCACAATTTCCACTCAGCCATCCAGGAAGACAACCTAGCATAGTAACTAGCCAAGGAAGTGAAGAAGATAAAACCGTAACCCCTGGTGTTTGGTCTACAAATAGTCAAAGGTCAGCCACTGTCAGGGTATAAATGAATAATTCATGGTTTCTCTGATTTTTATCCTGGCTTCCAAATTAGGACCAATGAGGAATCCAAATATATACTACAAACCAATCTCACACAATGATCTGCTTCTAATCAGCCAATCTTTAATTTTTCCATGAAAAGGAATTCAATCAGGAAACAATTGAAATCTACTATTGCTACCAGTGAATGCTGGCAGAGTTGAAAATCCTAGCTTTGTGGCCTTTCAAACAAGGAATTAAACAAAGAAGTACCCAAAAGCAAAGTGAAGATGCAAGCAGAGGGTGGGTGGGGGAAAGGAGAAAAGAGATAGAGAGAAAGAGAGAGAGAGAGAGAGAGAGAGAGAGAGAGAGAGAGAGAGAGAGAGAGAGAGAGAGAGAGAGAGAGAGGGAGGGAGGGAGGGAGGGAGGGAGGGAGGGAGGGAGGGAGGGAGGGAGGGAGGGAGGGAGGGAGGGAGAGAGAGACAGAGACAGAGAGAGACAGAGAGAGAGACAGAGAGAGAGAGACAGAGAGAGACAGAGAGAGAGAGTTATACTGCTAAAGGAAATAGCTGTTTCCTTGAGCTAGATTGCTCAACAATAATAACACAGTTGAAAACATCACGGGTATGTAGAAAAGCCACTAATTTTTGTAAGTTGATTTTATAGTCAGCTGCTTTGCTGGAAATACTTATCAGATCTAAGAGACTAGTGGAATCTTTTGTGTGTTTGAAGAGTAGGATCAAAGGTATAATAGAGAGTGAATGTAATTACATTTATGCATTCATGGAAATGTCATGATGAAATGCTTTTACTTTATACAGTTAATAGGCAGTAGTAAAGAGAAACAATGCTAAATAAATATCCACATTTTCAGGATCTGGAAAGTATGGGAGGACTTCATAGTAATTGTGCTGCTCTGAAGCTGGGGACTGAGGGATCATGACTCGGCAAAGTTTTTTAGAGGGGATCTGTGCATGTTACCATGTCATGTGTTTAATTCTACATGTAATGGACAAAACAAATGCATGAAATTTTCAGTAGGAATTTGTTGTGCAAAATCCAAGCCAAGGATACATGTGTTTTCACTGCACAGGTGTTTTAGACTGGTTAGAACTGTCCCAGAGTGTTTCTGTACCTAGATAGGTGTCTTAACACAAACTGAGCACTAACTGCCGCAAGGATGACTGGCCTTAGAAGATACTAGAAAGGGGTTTCCAGAGCTTGGCTGGATCAGTTTCAGCATTCTTTCCCCACAGCTAGTCTTTATGCTCCTCTGTCTTTCAGTGAGTCTCTGCCAGGCACAAATGTTACTGGCTGGTTTGCTTGTAATAGCAAGCACTGAATACATACACTTTGCTAATCCACATTTGAATGGTGTTCACTTATTTCCACATTAACTGCCTTTTTGAATTCTGGGCTATATAGCCTTTACCTACATAAATAAAAATGAATCAATTTATATTTTGGGAAATAATGCATTTTAAGAAGAAAAGCAAATTAGACCGCCTGAACTAAAATTCACATGGCTTCTTTTTTATTCATTATAAATATAGCATAATTTTCATCAGTTTTAGTTTTCTTTTTTCTTAATGTTTGTGAATATTTGTAGTGGAGGTACTCTCACAGGATGATGGGTGAGGGTTTCCCTCAGTATCTCGCTTTCCAGCAGAATCACTGGTCCTTGAGATCCACTCAAGAAAAGCATTTCAGAATGTCTCGCAAGAGTTTCACAGGTGACAGTTTTAGCAAGGATTTATTTTAGTATAACAGGAGAAAGTAAGGAAAAAAAGGGAAAAGGAGGAAAAAAAACATTTTCTGTTCTTCAGGAAGGAAATCAGACTCAAAATGGCCTATACTTCCTGAGTTAGGGGAATACATATGGTTACGTCTTCTAACCATCCCTAATCATTAGCTATATAATGGTTCTTGGTGGGCAAGTTAGGTATTGTTTACCACCTGCTGTCCCTGTGTCCCTACTGTCTTCAGTAGATGGGTTTTAGGGCTTGCTTTCCCTCAGTAGGCATTTCAGTTTCCTATCTCTATTCATTCCTGAAGAGTTTAGTGTTTTTACCATTTCAGAGAAGTAAATACAGTTAGACACTTTCACAGTTCCTTCCTAGTTTTGTATCTTAATATCAAGAGGTAAGAATCAGGGTTTTTTTGTTGTTGTTGCTGTTAATTTAATTTTATTGTCAGGGTGATGTACAGAGGTGTTTCAGTTACATAATAAATAATGAGTACATTTCTTGTGGAATCTTGTCATCTCTTCCCTCCCATTTTCCCCCACCCAGATCCCTTCTATATTGTAATGCTCATTTCCAACATATTGTCTTGTGGGTATTACTGTTGCATTGGTTCACCTTTTATCTCATCATGTTGTTGTTTCCCTTCCCTTCCCAATTTCAAATACACATATATAAATGTATGTACACCAGGTACCAATATCAGATATGGTGACAACAGGGGATAAACCTGAGGAGAAAAAACTAAAAGGAAAAAAATAACTACGTAGTATATTAAAAACAGCAACCACAAAGAAAAACATTTTGTTTCCATGTCTTGGAGCATCTTCTTTTATGGTCATATGTACATAGTTATTGAGCTATTGTGATCCTCTGCTAGGAAAATCCTAGACATAAAGTCATTATTACAAATGAAGGAAACCATAAAGCCTATGTTTTTCTGGGACTGACTTACTTTCCATTTCCTTACAAATGGAATGATGTCATTCCTTCTGATGGCAGCATAGAATTCCATTGCACAAGTACTACATTTTCTTCATCTATTCATCTACTGAGGTGAGGGGCTTTTGGGTTGGTTCTATATATTAGCTGTGGTGAATAATGCTGCAATTAACTATTTTTTTAGTTACTTCCTGGTTTTAATCTGAGTATGGCCCTTTCAGCACATATTGGTTTGTTTTTAAACTCGTTAACTCTGCTTATTAGATGAATGTTCTACTACTTAAGCCAGCCTTCTCTCTCTTTTCACTTTTGTTATTTTTCAGATAGGATCTCACATGTTTTGCCCATCATTAGCCTGGAACTGTAATTTTCATATTTGCTGTTGCATATAGCTAGAGTTAAAACTGTTCACCTCCACTGTCTGTCTAACTTGTTACCTTTTGCCCATGATAATTTCAAATCAAGATTTGCCTAATCTCTGCCTACTGAGTAGCTGAGATAACAAGGATGAGCCACTGTGTTCAGCTTGACACATTTTTCTAGTGTATTTTATTCACAAATAGTAATGTGTTTTTAAGGAAAGTAACTACATACACAATTACGCACACACACACACATTTTTGACATCTCAAAAAAATTGAAGGGTGACATAAAAGCAAAGTGGTAAAATATGGTGTCTATCAGAGAGACAGAAAGTACACCATTTAGAAAAATAGTAGGGACAGGCTAGATAGCTCCAGAGCAAACATGTGGCTAAAAAGTTACATTTCCTGGGGTCCAAGAATATAGGAATAATTCACAGTACTGATAGTGGCTGATTGTAGCAAAATGAAGGACCGTGACTTGGCAGACTTTTGAAAGAAAGTGATCTGGGTATATGCAATGCTGCCAGACCACAGTTTTAAGCATACACACATATGTATGTATACACACATACACATATTGCATGGGTATATACATATCATATATTATATAGCTATGATATATATTATATAATTTATGTTATATATTATATTATATACATATATTATGCATATATATCATACATATACATATTTATGCATATATATATATATATACATATGTGTATGTACCTATATTTGCTGTAACCCATATCCCTGAATCCTCAAGTAGAAATTTATTGGGAAAAGATCAGGCCAAGGACACATGTGTCCACTGCACAGATGCCGCAATTTGGATAGAACTGGCCCGAAGCTTTTTTTTTTGCCAGTCCTGGGCTTGGGCTCAGGGCCTGAGCACTGTCCTTGGACTTTCTCAAGGCTTAGCACTCTACCACTTGAGCCTCAGCACCACTTCCAGCTTTTTTGTATGTATGTGGTACCGAGGAATCGAACCCTAGTCTTTGTACATGCTAGGCAAGCACTCTACCACTAGGCCAAACTCCCGGCCTGGCCTGAAGCTTTTCTATCTCCAAGTTCTAACAGCAAACTGACAACTGAATAATGCTTTTCTACCAGGAGACAGGCCATGGTTGGTACTTGGGAGGAGAAGGGCATTAATGAATATTGGCTTTCATAATCCTTTCCTGTAGCTGATTTGTGCCAGTAGTCATTATTTCATCTTTATTTCTAGTTTTATGTTTTGTTCTCAAATATATCCATATTTCATATGATAGTATTATTTTCCTGGAATTAGCCATAAACTAATTTGCTGAACCACCCAGCTGTCTAATAAATCTTCTAATTAATGGGGTGCCTTCTACTGGCTTAAAAGGTTTATTTCTCACATTATGCTGCTCATAGTTTTGTAGGCTTTGTTGTTGTTGTTGTTTTATGAATAAATGAGGTCCTAACACTGACATACATTATTAACCAAAGCAAAGCATTGGACTACTTAAAAGTAGTGAACAGGTCTTCTTTTCAGATCTTTCTGTTAGCTGAGATAAGTCCATAACTTGCAGTATGTGTGTGTGAGTAGTCTGTTCTATTCACCCTCTATGCACAGCCTAGTGTCCTTGGGACACAAAGTAATTTAGAGTGGCTCTTTGCTATTCCCGGTAATTCAACCTTGTTTTTTTTTTTATTGCATACTCCAAAGCTCAGTGTGAAACATTTATCCTACTTAATCATGACAATGCAGATGCCAGAAGGAATTGAGTAAAGTAGCAGCACAGGGAGGAGCTAGCCCTTGGCGAGGACAAATCCTGTCTTTCTGTTTTCCCTTCTAAATTTTCCTTGCAAAGCTGTCCTTTCAAGATCTAAATAATATTTGTTTGTTTACTACATCATGCTCTCTGTTTAGATCCTGCTCCAATCTAAAATTATTTTTTCATTTCTCTCACATCTCACAAATTTATTATATTTGGTAGGAGAATTTCTACATCCTTTAGTATCTACAGGTAAATTGTGATTGTTGAATTCACAATACGTTGGTGATGGTATTATGTTCTAGGAGGCATTTATTCCCTGAAATAAAACTTTGATTTGAATTGACGGGCAATCTGACTCAGAGAATTATCCTTTTACAAACCTATAACTAGCTAACTTAAAGCCAGTTTAGCAACATACTGTATGATTTGAATTGACGGGCAATCTGACTCAGAGAATTATCCTTTTACAAACATATAGCTAGCTAACTTAAAGCCAGCTTAGCAACACTGTATGATTTGATTCCCCTGGATATTGATTTGATTCCTCAGTGTGTATTGTACTAAGCAGGAAGAGTTGAATCACTTGAGTGATCTTAATCAATAGTAATTACTGATCATGCAGGCTCTGACAGTAATTATTGTTAAGTACTTGTTATGTGCTGGGTAGTGTGCTAAGGAGTTATATCTCAGACTAATATCTTGAAGCAGAGACCATGACTGCATGCACTTAACAGATGAGTCAAGCAGAAGCTACCTCTGCAAATGGCTAAGGAATTTTTTTCCTCAAGGCAGCAACATTTGATCCAAATTTTATCTTAGTTAGGATGCTATTTCTTTAATAATTCTTAAAGTTGTCTCATAGTTGAAAAGGTAGAAATTGTACATAAATCATATTTTAAACATTCATTTCTTATAAATATAAGTATAAAAATGAAATGGAGACCAGTATAGTAAGGAGAGTGTGCACATACATTGAGCAGGCACAAAATAAATACTAAAGAGAGATATGTGCTCTGGAATATTCTGACTTTTGGATGGACTGAGGGACTTATTCTACCTTTTGGCTATCAGAAAATTCTTCATGGAGTCATTTGAAATGAATCAGGAAGGATAAGCTGCAGTACCTATGCCAAAAAGGGTTGAAGGATATTTTCAAGGGGAGGAAATTGTGAGCCAGGAAAACATCAGACATGAAGAAAGAGCTATTTCATAGCATAAGGTCTGGAGATAAATTAGAAATAATCAGAAATTGGGGTAAGCTGACTTGAGATAAACACTGCCTGAGGAAAGTAGAGAACTAGGAAGTACTGCAACCGCTACAACTTACTATCTATATGACTAAAGGGCAGAAATGTTCATGTGTCCATCACTTATTTGAATGGAAAAGATCCACCTAGGAGCTGTTCTGGAATTTTCCTGGGTTTGGTCCACAGCACTCCAGTACAGCTTATGTAATCCCTGCGTTTCAGCCTCAAGACAATGACTACTTTCTTGGTCTCCAAGGTTAATTGAAATTTCCTGTTACTGGACATTCTTTGTCCTGGAACATCATGGTCTCTTCCAGCTTAAGCATTAGCTTTCCAAACTATCCTCTCTCTGAAGACTTTCCAAAGTACCATGCCTATATTTGGCCTTGTCAAAGTAGACATCCGTTTTGTGCATCTATTCCAACAGATCTGCTGTTATGCCACACAGTTTCACATCACATGTAGTGTCTATTTTCCCCAATAGAGACTGTTCTTCAGGAATAGTCACCATATCTGGATATCCAATAGTCCTGGTAGCCATGGATAGCAAAAATGGATAAACAACATTCACCCAGTCAATAAAATGTACAATGTAAAATAAGCTAAAAAGTACATGTAAAAATGTAAATAAAATTGTCAAATCAGAAATCAAGCCTCTATAATAATTTGAGTTTTTGTACAGGTAAGTGAGCCTCTTCTAAAATACTCTAGTTTTTTTTACCAAAAGTAAAAATATGCTATCAGTTAATTGAGCACAAAATGATCAGGTAAAAGCTTATCTCTTCTGACACTTCAAGCTATAAATCCATTTTTCATTTTTAAAACAATAAACTGTGTTCTTTGATAGCTGGTCTAACCAGAAGGTTGTACTATATAATTTTATATTCCCTTTGTTGATGTACCCAGATAAGTTATTGTTTTATGAGCTCTAACCTATTTACAGGCATTTATATTGAAAAACTTATTTTGCATAAAATGTTCCCTGGAAAATACAGTTACTGCAACACTGTTATTAAAGTAATAGAGAAAAATATCACTAAAATCCTATACTAACCACCACTTGTACCTAATCTCAAATGCTTTTTATCCATTTAAAACTACTTTTCTTAAAATTAGTGTATTTTCCCTTCTAGCTCTCTTTTTATACAACTTCACAGTAAAATCTATATGGCCTTTATGGTACTTTTTATCTTTCATTCCATAGCTCAAAAATATATTTGATTATTCAGACTCTTCTTTCATTACAAAACTCAAAAATAAATCTGATTTTTCAGACTCTAGTCTTTCTACTTAATAGTATAATGAGTTGCCCTTACTGTCCATGATTAATCAATTATTTGCTCATGAAGCTAGAAGGAGAGCATCAGTGACAAGAAATCTACCAAATTAAATCTTCATAATGATGAGCTGCCCTTCTCTAGAGTCAATATAATTAGCTTTGGCTATAAGAATTATGTCCTTCTAACAGAAATGCTTGAGATGATCTCACAAAAATAAGAATGTGTTGGGGAACCAAAACACAACAAAATTCTGAATACAGTCAAAGAAGCTTGATTAATATTGATGTTGATATGTATGTACATTTTCTTAGAAGAATATAGGGTACATATTACATAAATACATACACTTCAATATAGTAAAATAAAATATTGTACAACACATTTAATTAATTGTGCCTGTTTCTGTCTGTATTTTCACTTCTGAACACTACTTCCAGATTCTTCTAAACGATGGATATCACTAAAGCTCCAAATGTACCAAGAAGCCAAAATTACAATTCTTTTTATTCCCTACATTCTGTCCTGACCCTTTTTCCTATATCCTACCCATAATATTCTCATCTGTGACCTTCTTTTCCTTGACTATAATCCATGAATTTGCCTCATAAATAACAGCCAATGAAAATCAACATAAGATAGTAAAATTTAAAATTCCTTATTTTTATTTTCTTGCTTGTCTATTTTAAACTTGAGCTGATATTAAATGCTTATGTGACATAATTAATTGAATCATGGCAATTACTTCCTCTGGTCAGAAAAGATAATTTGTTTTCCTTAAAGAAGATAGTTGTAAAACAAAGGCCTCATATCTAAGATATATCAACAGCAAAAAAATTAAATCAATCCCAAACTAATCTTCAAAGAAACAATGATCCCATTAAAAGATGGGCCAAAGACTTTTGAGTCTTCTCTGAAGAAGAAATAAGAACGAGAATAAACACATGAAGAAATGCTCAACATCTCTGGCCATACAAGAAATGTAAATCAAAACAACTCTGAGATTCCACATCACTCCAGTTAGAATGGCCAGGATCAAGAACTCTGGTGGCCAGGAGGGATCACTACTTCACTGTTGGTGGGAGTGCAAACTCATTCAATCACTATGGAAAGCAGTATGGTAGTTCCTCAAAAGACTAAACAAAGAGCTCCCTTATGACCCAGCAATTCCACTACTTGGCATTTACCCCATCATCCAGAAACAAGGACATACTAAACCCACTAGCACAATGATGTTCATTGCAGCATTATTTACCATAGCAAAGATGTGGAACCAACCCAGATGCCCCTCAGTAGATGACTGGATCACGAAGATGTGGAATTTATACACAATGGAATTCTATGCTGCCATCAGAAAGAATGACATCGCCCCATTTGTAAGGAAATGGAAAGACTTGGAAAACATCATATTAAGTGAAGTAAGCCAGAACCAAAGACACATAGGCTCAATGGTTTCCTTCACTTGCAATAATTTGTATAAAACTTAGACTCTACTAGCAGAGACTTACAAATAGTGCAAAACCTAGATACATAAGGCAATATAGGATAAGCTAAAGGAAAGAACCTCCAGGATATGGAAACAGGAGCTATAAAATGAGTGAATGTTTTTCTTAATGTACTATGGTATTTCTCTTCTCTTTTTTTCCCTTTTTTATTCTCATATTTTTACAGAATCTTACCTTGTCATCTGGTATATTGTATATACGTTTATGTGTTTATTTGAAATAGGAAAGGGAAGAGGGGAAAAAAGATGAAGGGAGGGGGTTGGGGGTGGGCAATTGGGACAAAAGCATGAGAAGGGGTACCAATGTTTGTGAATAATGCTCCTTCTATCTGGCGAATGTAACTGTAACCCCTCTATTAATTACAATAAAAAAAGAAGATAATTGTAGCCGGGTGTGATGGCTCATGCTTGTAATCCTAGCTACTCAAGAGGCTGAGATCTGAGGATCAATGTTCAAAGCCAGCCAGGGCACAAAAGAATTTGAGTCTTATCTCCAATTAACCTCTAGAAAATGGGAGGTGGGGCTTGACTCAAGGGTAGGGCAGTAGTCTTGAGCTGAAGAGCTCTGGGACAGGGCCCAGGCCAAGCTCAAGCTCCATGATCCACAAAAAATAAAAGGTGATAATTGAAAGGAACTTGGTTTTTACCACCATAGAGAAATTAAAATTTCACATAGTGTTGATTCTTCTATCAACTAATACCTGTCAGAGCTGAAATAGTCTTCTTTGATTCCTAATTTACATGTGTATGTGAAAGACAGAGAATTAAAATTAAGAATTCAGTATTTCTCAAGATTATTTCTAAGACTAAAGGATTAAACCACACAGTGTGGCATGGTACAAAAATCTTGATGACTTAGGAGAAATGTAAGTTTATGAAAGGAATAGTATAATAGCCAGGTGCTAGTGGCTCACTCCTTTAATCCTAACTACTCAGGAATCTGAGATGAGGATTATGGTTTGAAGCTGGCCTGGATAAAAGAAGTTCACATGAGATTTTTATCTCCAATTAACTACTCAAAGACTGGAAGCAGAGCTGTGCTTTAAAGTGACAGAGTGCGAGCTTTGAGCAAAAGAGTTCAAGGAAAAAGCTCAGGCTCTGTGTTCAAGGCATACAACCACTAAGGAAAAAAAATAAAGAAAAGAAAGATAGAATAAGAGAAGCTTGAGAAAGAAAACTTGAGCAAAGGTCACATAGAAACTTGAATGTCACACAAAAGCACTGGGAATAAATTGTTGTTGAGAAAGAACAAAAGCCATTAGGCCTACTGGAAGAAGGTTGAAATACAATCCTGCTATTCAATTTTATTGAAAAATTATCCAGGGAGCATAGACTAGATTAGATTTCAGAAACTAGAAGATAGGGGAATCTAGATAGAGTTCTTGCCAACTACTCAAGGAAGCAGTTACGGTGCCATCTTTAAAGTAATAATAAAAGAAACAAAGATCTAGTGATAAACCTCCCATCCCACAACTTCTCCACATCAACAGAACTTGGTGATTGATTGTCTATCAGACTGTAAAGAGAAGCTGTAAAAACTTACACTAAGTGTTCAAAAATGGATAGCTGGAAATGGCCAATCCATTTCAGGATATACCTACTCCATGAAAAACTTCATGAATGATATTTAAGATACAATATTCAAAACTCCAGACAGTAAATGGAATCTCTCTGATATGATCATCTCTAAAGCATTCATTTACCTTCATTATAGTATCAATTTATTACACCCCCATTAACATTTACTGACTGTTAATCTAAGATGTAAAATAATAATTAAGGCACATGAATTAATTGTAGCTAGAAAGAGTTTCAATATGTAATTTTCAAACAAAGTATTTACTCCAAGTTTTATCTATTTATACAAAATATTAAAGTTATGGGATATTTTATAATGTCAAAAATGGTATCTGTCAAGGCTTGTTTTTCTTTTTTTGCTAGTCCTGGGGCTTGAGCTTAGGGCTTGAGCATTGTGTGTAGGCTTTCTGAAGGCTAGAGCTCTACCATTTGAGTCACAGCACCACTTCTGGCTTTTTCTATGTATGTAGTTCTGAGAAATCAAACCAGGGTCTTTGTCCATGCAAGGTGAGCACTATACCACTAGGCCAAACTCCCAGCCCCTGTGAAGGTTTTTTTTATACATATATCATATTTCTAATTTACTTTTTTGTAATATCAAATATTTTAATATGATGAAAAGGAGATTCTGCATCCCTCCTTGTGCTTATATTTTACTCTGTATATGCTTTTACTTTTTCTTGCCTTTCTCTTTCCTATGCAACTTTAAGAAAATCAGACTGTCCTAGGCCCAGATACTCAATGTTCAAATGTGCCCATTAAAAGCAGAACCAATATGTTTACATAATTTTTGGGTACAGAAACATATATAGGTTGGTCTTGATTACAATGGTATTATATTTAGTGTTTTACAGAGAAATCAAAGCTTTAATCATATGAAAACTTATTTGAACATCAAACAGGTACTATGAATAATGAAATATTGAGATGTTCCAATCGATCATATTAAAAGAAGAAATAAAACTAGAGAATCTATATGATGTGGCCAACATTTTAGCTCAGGAAGGATTCAAAGTCATTTCCATGGATTTCTGGCCAAAGACCCATTGAAAGATAGTTCAATATGCCCCAAATATATAAAGCAACAAGAGTAGAAAGTAACCTAATCAAGTCTTAAGACTCAAATTTCCCTGTGACCACAGTAAGCCTAGAATCATTTATATTATTATTTTTCCTCTTATCACATTTGCATGCCCTAAAAAGGCACAGTTGCATTTCTTTCCACCAGCAGAGAACTAAGACATTCACAATATTTTTTTCTATGATGTATTTAGCTTAGGGCTTCTACCTTAGCAGTAGGCTCTACTGCTCTGCTTTTCAGCAAGACATCAGGCATCATCTTTCATCCCACTGTACTGGTCTAGAAGTCTGGAGGCTGAAACTGAAGAAGTAAGACATGGGGGGTTGGGGGGCAATGTAATCTCTCCTCCTATTTTCCCACACCCTTAGATGTAGCTTTCTGACTCATTTCAGTCTCTTTGAAGTACATAAAGAAAACTTCAGCAAGACATGGAGGAACAGTAGTGGAGCAGCAAGCACTTTTAAGCTTTATGATTTCTGCTGCCTTGGCATTTTCCAAAGGCATTCCTTAGGAGATCAAACTATTTCCCACAAAGCCTGTCTGCTCCACAGGGGGAAATCTGATGACTGAGCACAGAAAAGTCATTTCCAAGGCTGATAGTATCACTTTGGGAAAAATCAAAGCTTTCTTTTTTTTTTTTTAAATGATACTCTAAATCGGGAACTTAGTACTTTTGACAAGTCATTCAAACCATGTATTGCAATTGCCTGACCCCCCCCCCCCCCCCGGACCTTTTGTATCATTTCTGGCTAAATAAAATTTTGTCCCACACAGGAAAGCAGTACATTGCTTTATTAAATACCAATCTTTAGCAATCATGTTGGAGCATCATAGAGAGTATTTTGTTTGTGAATGATTACTCTGTGACAAACTCAATCACCAAAGCACAGATCTCAGTGGAAGCAAGGCAGGCTTTGGCTAATTCAGTCATGAATGCCTTCATGTACTCTAGCTTACTGTCTACAATGTCAGGATGGTTTATCCTTCAGGAGGTAAATGAGAAAATAAAGCATGTGATAATAATAAATTAAAGCATGGGAATGAATGATACAGTAGCTAAATTATTGACCTGAGGAGATTCCCTGTATTAAAATTATGTTATTTTGTTTAATGGATGATGTTATAAAAAGCATATCCAGCAGTGAAAAAAGTATTAATTTTTCTTTATTTTTTCCATTTGTTTTCCAAAGGGGTTTCAATTCAGCATATGAATTTATGTATTATGCATCTTGATCCATGTTCTTACTTTCCTTTTTCTCCAGCTCCTCCACCTCACCAAAAAAAAAAACAGTCTGTGCTAGAGCACAGTTGTGAAGTTCTTGCCTGAATCTGATTCTTAGGTTATAAAGGTTATAAAACATCGCTTATTAAATTGAAATCTGCATGGGGCCACAGTGGAAATAAGCTACCTTACAAACAATTAATAATTATGGGATACACATATATATAATGAAATGTATCAAAATGAACTCCAAAAATTAGAAACAAGAGGTTCTTATTATGCCCTGCAAGTAGTTATTTTTATTTTTGTTTTAGTTTTCTATGCCCTTTGTCTAATATATGCAAGGGAAGGGGAATCACAGAAACAGCAAGACAAAGAATGAACTAATGCAACAATGATACTCACTAGACCCTATGTTGGAAATTAGCTCTACAACTTGCAGGGAGGAGAATGGGGAGGGGTATGCAGGAGAAAATGAGGGAGAGAGCAACAGTGTTTATGTAATTTATATAACTGTAACCTCCCTGTTCATCACCTTTACAATAAAGTATATATATATATATGTATATACATGTGCATATATATATACACACGCACACACACACATACATATATATGAATGCCCTTTTATTTCAAAAACAATTGGCATCATTTTAAGGAGAAACTATTGTGCATTCTTATGTATAGTAAGAAGAGATTGATTTAAAGAATAACTTTCACTAAATGCAATAGTTTATGATTTTTATATTATAGGAGAAGGGATCCAAGTTTCTGTAGATAATCCTCTTAAAATTAAATCCATCTCTTCATAAGTCCTACATTACTACTTAGAATACAATAATGAATTATTTAATGAAAAGGAGTATGTTTTATTATGTATGCATGTATATGTATATCTATCCAGTAAAACCCGGGACATGGAGCTCAGGGATGGGTAACAAGCTCAGCTCATATACTTCAGCTACATCTTCAGTCTGGCTCATTTTCATTATTATATCTTTCAAAATAGAATATCAGTGCTTATAAATAGCAGATGCAAAGTAGGATAAAAACTTTTATTAAATAAAATGTGATGTTTCTACATTTATGAAATGATTAGACACATAGCATTACATCAAAGAAGTTTATAACATGCTTATAAAAGTTGTTTTCATCTCATAATTATAGTGATACAAGTTACAGTTTACATCTACAGCTATTTTTAATTAGTAATAACTTATATTACTTCTCATTTAAGTTCTTTGACTACAAGAACAAAAATCTGTCACTGAAATGTAAAACTATGGAGAACTAGCGTTCTAGCTAGTTTCAGGTAAGAGTTAATGACAACGACCACTGTAAAAACTCTCTGGCTGGGTGAGGTGGCTCAAGCCTGTAATCCTATCTACTCAGGAGGCAGAGATCTGAGAATTCTGGTTCAAAGCCAGCCTGGGCACTAAAGAACATGAGACTCTTATCTCTAATTAACCACTAGAAAACAGGAAATGGGGCTGTAGCTCAAGAAGTATGGTGGTTACCTTAAGCTGAAGAGCTCAGGGACAGCACCCAGGCCCAGAGTTCAAGCCCTATGAGCCCCCCCCCCCCCAAAAAAAATTCTCTGTAAGTGAGCATCACCTAAATCTGCTGACAGCAAACATATGTCCCACTGTGTTCTAACACTGAAGAGCTTATTTCTTACTGACTCAAAATCCTTTGACATCATTTCTGAGAGTGACTCCTATCTGAAGGTGACTATGGAAAGAACTCAGCTATTCTTCTGATGGCTTCAACACACCCGTTTCTGTGGCAACTCAGTAAGAGAGTTTGAGGGCTGTTACAGTGGTCCACTCCCACAGTTAAAGAGGAATATACGTATGCCATGGTTCATGTACTGTACCAAAGTATGGAAAGTGAGAACTCTACCCTTCTATTTGCCTTGGAGAACAGATAATCAAGGGATAATAACTTTATCTACCTTACTTTGAATCATACTCATGTCTTCTGTGTACTTTCTGTTCCCCACAACTACCCTAAATAGTACTTTATTAGAAAACAAAGCCCCAAATTTTCTCATCAACATTGCTCTGAGTGCCAAAATACTACTACATAAAAATTCTCCTATACTGGGTATCAATGTGTGAG
Organism: Megascapheus bottae; assembly: GCF_031878675.1. Taxonomy (NCBI): domain Eukaryota; kingdom Metazoa; phylum Chordata; class Mammalia; order Rodentia; family Geomyidae; genus Megascapheus; species Megascapheus bottae. Next base: position 50,394,503 of record NC_143509.1, read on the forward strand.
ACATAATTTACCCACTATCTGATGAATGTAACTATAACCCCTCTATAAATTACCTCCATTTAAAAAAATAAAATGAAAAAAATTCTCCCATACTAATAGTGTTGACATGTATTTTATTTTATTAATGTATTTATATTTAAAATTTTTATTTCAAACCTGTGCTGGTGGCTCATGCCTATATTCCTGGTTACTTAGAAGACATAAATATGAGGATCATAATTCAAGCCAACCCAGGCAGAAAAAACACCTCAGAGACTCTTATTTCCAAGTATCCAGAAAAAAAGTGAGAAGAAGAGGTCTGACTCAAGTGATAGATTGCCAGCCTTGAGTGAAAAAATACAAAGAGACAGTGCCATACCAAGAGTTCAAGACCCAGAATTGGTAAAAAAGAATTTTAGAATTGTTATTTGTCAATGAAATTATATAGCTATATCTCTAGTTGTATAAACATATATACAACTATTGTGTATACATATGCATATACATATGTGTATATATATAAACTATGACACACCCGTTGGTCTGATTATAAATATAGAACTGTAGCTAGAAGAGTAGCCTAGTGGTAGAGCTTGCCTAGAACACATGAAGCCCTGGGTTTGATTCCTTGGTACCACATACATAGAAAAAAGTGGAAGTTGTGCTGTGGTTCAAGTGGTAGAGCACTAGCTAGCCTTGAGGAAAGCAGAAGAACAATACTCAGGCCCTGAGTCCAAGCCCCAGGACTGGCCAAAAAAAAAAAAATGAGTATAGGGCAGGGAGTTTGGCCTAATGGTAGAGTGCTTGCCTAGCATGCACGAAGACACGGGTTTGATTCCTTGGCACCACATACATAGAAAAAACAAAGTTAGAAGTGGTACTGTGGCTCAAGGGTAGAGCTCTAGACTTGAGAAAAAGTCCAAGGACAGTGCTCAGGCCTTGAGTTCAAGCTCCACAATTGGCAAAGAAAAAAAAAAAGAGTATAGACTTGCCAAACTTAGTGTCCAGGCAGATGGAAGAAACAAGATTGGAAGATGGATGACAAAGAAACTTTTGATATTATTTACATACCATACAAGTGCCCATAAAAAAATCCAGAGTCCTCTGAACAGTAACAAAATATAGCATATTATAGTTATATTCAGTTCTTTTGCCATTCACTGTGGTAGTTAGATCCATAATATGGCTACAGAATTAGAGAGAGAATTTGCCTTTACGCATACCAACAGGGACAACATCACAATGATAAGGAAACTACTGACAATGCCCAGCCAGAATCAGAGAGAGAAATTGAACCCAGAATGGGAATCAATAATTCTGATCATAATCAAGCTATCAGCATCTGGTGATGGAATGTTCTGGCTACAGCATCCCTTAATATTCCCTCTGGGACATATCACTCTTAGATAGTGAACATTTAAGCTTTGCTCAAGGCTCTCGTATTCTGGGTACAAAATAAATTTCATCCTGCTAAGACTAAGGAGTGATTTCTGGTTTTGAAACTAAAATACCTTAATGGTTCATTTTTTCGATGATGAACTGTCACACACAGAGAAGATAAGGGAAGAAGTGTGCACTTTCTATAAAATTTCAAATCAAATTTAAATCCAATGGAACTTAACTCTTGGTTGTGCAACTAATAAAAAGAAGGTTTTGAGGCAAAAGATGACTATGGCTCTTCTCAGGTCAAAGGTGGGAGACATGGAACAATAACCTTGTGAATGCTAGAAGTGTTCTTTTCGGAGATTTTAACACTATCTGATAATTACTTTTACTATTCTTCTAGTTTTCCAGTTGTTTATTCCTTGCACACTGGCAGCTAAAAATTACATTTTTCTTCATTACAACAATTATCTATCACAAAACAAATTCTCTGGGATACCACATACACTAAGACCAAGCTCTTGGTTTTGTTTTTACTCGTGGTCTGTAACAACAAAGAAGAACACTAGAGGCTGTCAGTTCAATTTCTTTTTTTTTAAATTTTATTGTCGGGATGATATATAGAGGGGTTACAATTACATTCATATGATAGTGAGTACATTACTTCTTTTTTGTCTTTGTTTTTTACTTTTCTTTTTTTATTTATTGTAATGTATAGAGGGGTTACAGTTATATTTGCCAGATAGTAGGTGCATTACTTCTCACACATTGTTACCCTTTCTCACGTTTTGGTCCCCATTCCCTCCCCTCACCCCTTCCCAGTCACCTTTTTCCCCCCTTTCCCTTTCCTATTTCAAATAAACAAATAACCATATATACAATATGCCAGGTAAGAAAGTCAAATACTGTAACAATGAGATTAACCAAAGGGAAAAAAAAGAGATGAGAAATAACATTCAACTTTTTGACATTAAGGACACACTGAAACCTTCAGAGACCCTGGAAACTTCCTCATGGCCCATAATGCTTGGTGAAACTTAATAACCTCCATCAGTATTTTTTGATACAGTGGCTTTTATACTTCCTGAAGTCAGAGGTCATAATGAAAATAGTCTTTGCTCTGAGATTTTTTTCCAGTTGCATACTGCAAATTATAATCCAGATTCTTCCAAAAGCACTGATCCTAAAGTTAAAATAACTCCAAATTAAATTCAGCACGAACACAGTGCCATATCAATTAGTTGTACAGACATAACTTTTCAAAAATTTACCTTGTCTGGGCTCAGATGAGATACTTAGTTTCCCTGACTCTACAAACTCCTTTCTTCAAATACAGCTTTCTTTATTTTCTCATTGACATAATTACTAGTAGTCCGTCAGTATAAAATTGGAAGTTTTCCCACTAAATTAATTACTTTGTATAAGATATACTTAGATGTTTAATTTATCCCTAGGAATGACTTTGGTTGTACTTGCTGACAGACATAGTGTCTCCAAGAACAACTGATCCCACAGATGCATTATTTATTGTACTTAAGTGTTATATATGAATATATTCATTAATATTCTTGTCCTAAGAAAATTTCTACTTATTCACATGCTTTTCTCAGACCATAGACATGGCCTGTGGTATATTGGTAACTAAGATGATATAACAAATGGTATTCAATATTAATCAAGAAATAACACTTGATTAGAAGTCGGACATAATGTAATCCCTTCTACTTGAGAGCAAGAGGCTGAAGAATCACAACTAATTCAAGGACCTTGAATTAGAGGCCCCAAATCAAAAATAAACAATAAAGAAAGGCTCTAGTTGTTAAGCAGACTTTGCGTTGAGTTTAGTCTCATGTACCAGAAAAAAATACAGAAATCTCAAAGATGCTTAGAGACTTTTGACATAACACCAACAAACCCAAAAGATAGATCTATGATTCACAGAAAATAATCCCTTAGCTGAACTGATCTAGGAGCCAAAATATTAAAAAAAATATTAGTCATACTTGTATTTGAATTCAGGGCCTCGTGCTTGCTAGAATCTCACGTGCTTGCTATCACTGCCTAGTAATTTCATGGATAAATATTTTCATGGTTGTCCATAAGACAACCATTTGTAGTTTGTTTATAAAATGTTTCTACTTTCTAAATTTTGACTGATGTGTGTTGTAATGTCCATGTGGCCATTCAGGTATTTACCAGTTTGAACATCTGAGCAAATCCAATGATTGTTTGGGAATCAAGTTGCCTTTACTTCATAGTGCCACCTGCCTCCTCCTCCTACGTGGTCACTTCACTCTCCATTCAACATATTCCTCCAGTGTAGACTTGCTTACCAATGGACATTTCCATCTAAGGCAATGTACAAGACTTCAGTGTTCAAGGGATTCACAATCTATCTCGACTCCTAATTAGAATGTCCCTTGCTACTTCAAGAACACCAACACAGATGATCCAACCCTTACTTAGTATCTCTGTGCCTAGGTCCTTATGATTAATGATTGGACTCTGTGCCTGGCTATAAACACACAGCAGCAAGTAGGGAGGCCCAAATCCTTAAATTAAAGGACTAATTTCTTTTACAAAGAAAAATAGCAACAAATTCTTATAAACAAGTGATGAAAAATATTGTTTGCTAGAGAACTTCAGTAGAAGTCCAGTGTTTGATCCAATAGCCTATCTCAATAATTATTTCTTAAACTCCTGTTATATTTCAGATGATGTTCTATGTAACACAGCATATTCTAGGGATTTTCAAGGATACAGCAATGAAATAGATCACAACTTAACAAAGCATCATCTGAAAGCTGTCAGAATTAAATAAATGGTTTGTGTCAACCTTAATAACGAAAAGAAATAAGTAAAGTCAACAGTTTATGAAGGAAGGGCTCTCACATGAGATTGACAGTAGCTTTCATAGAAGATTCTGCCATGACTACAACTTTTTGCAAAGGTCACTAAAATCCTATATCAAATTGTACTATATACTCAATGTGTCCTGGTAGATACATTGCATATTCAGTAAGTTTATCAGGGAAACAGCATTCCTAGGCTTCTCAATTCTTTCTTCTTCAGCAAATACATTCACACATTAGTTTTCAATTTCTAATGTTATAAAGTTATCAGTACAACTTTTGCTTACTTAACTTTTGTCAACTCACTCTAAACACATTCTTAATTGAATAAAAATATTTCAACTAAGCATTTTCTTACCAACTTAGTCAAAGTATGTTCAAAGTTCACAACCTTCCTCTGAGGTTGGGTTCCAGCCTTTTCCAAAATTCTATATTACATTAAAGTCCTTACCATATCTACATTCATAACTTGGAGATATTATTGGTTTCATTTTCTCCTTTACTCCTTGTATTAAAATGAACACACAATTTTGCCAAATATTTTTCAAATATGCTGTGTCATATGTCTTCTTCACTATTTTATCTCTAAAAGAGACTAATAAAAGAAAAAGACCTTCGATATGGAAAGAGATTTTTTAGACTACTGGTGGAAAGGTAAATGAGAGCAGCTGCATGGAAACCAATATGATACTTCCTCAAAGAACCAAAATTTAGGATTTTCCTATGATCCTGCTATACCATGTCTGGCCATATATACCCAATATATTCCCAAGTTATCAGAGTATAGAAATAACTATAAATCTACATTCATTGCAGCAGTAGTACCAACAGCCAAATTATACCAACAAATGAATAAAGAAAATGTGTTATATGTAATACAACGGGGTATTATCTGTGTATCACTGATCCACAAAGATAACTTTATATTATTTTTGCAAAATGAATAGAACTGAACATCACCATGGTAAGTGAAATAAGATGAACACGGAAAGACAAATATCATTTATTTCATATGTGGAATCATTAGTGGTACAAAAAGATTATTTGGAGAGGGCAATGGAATGGTAGAAGGGACAAGAACGCATGATGGAGGATAAGATTGAAGTATATTGTATGCATGTGTGAAAATATCATAAAGAAATCCATTAGTCTGTATCTGAGAAGGCTTTGCAATCTCTTAAGAAGAACGCTAGAATCTGATAGAATCTTATATGGGAGAGAATAAAGTATCCCCATACAGGCAAAAAAGAAAGAGCTTTTCTGCTGAAGATGATTCATCAGAATCTATGCTTGTTTCCAGTTACGCATAATTTGGTGTACTGAAATAATTTAGCAGACATAGATGGGGTTGAAGATGTGTCTGTCAGGATACTGAAATCCTATGTGATCACAATGTGGACCCTGTAGACTTGTTACCGATAGATGAGAAGGCAAGACAGTGACACATTTCACAAAGTGCTAAAGAACATCACTCCATAAAATCCTTCAGTATTTGGAATGCAAATTGGAGAGGAAAGAAAGTAGAAACCACTGAACATGGCTTATACATCATGTATATGAATAATGACCAGAACATATATTTAAGAGGAATTGTACAGATCCACCATTCACACATAAAGACTGTTGTCTGGATTTGGCAAGGATTCATGGTAGTGTTTTATTCTGGTTTGCCCCCCAAATTATAAGATTTAAGAGGGAGTATATAGATTTACAGAAAATAACTTAGTGCTGTGAAAAAATTAGGGACAGAATAGGAACTTTGACTCACATACCCTTAGTTCTCCTTGGTGTGGTTTTCTTTCTTTAAAAGCGTAGAAAAGATGGCGCTTGAAGTTTTGATGGGAATGAGTCTTTCTATTTCCACAATCCAAAAAGACAGAAAGAGAAGTTTCAGTTCTGAGAAACGTATCCTGAATTTCAGCTGAAATTTTCTATCAAGTTAAGGTCAGAGAAGTAGATAATGTCAATTATTAAGATACCATTTTCCAGATCCATATCTTTGATTCTACATTCTGCTTGGGCTGAGACTTCAGGTTTTGGTAGCTTTTCCACACCATTAGTGTCAGTAGAGGGCACTAGACTGAGCCTGAAGGATTGTAGGAGGAAAACTCAAAGTGCCCCAGCCCCCATTTTTCTTTCCCCATAGTTGCTGTGTGCTGGCTTGTCCTTCCTGTGAGGGGAGCCTTTGCAAGACTTTGTCCCCACAGTGACAACAGTTTTTAAGACCATGACCCCATCCCAGAGGTCCAGAAACCTTAGCCCCCCACCTCTGGGTTGAGACACTCAGGAACAGTGGGCCCCTTTGCCTTTAAATCCGTCTCCGTGTGGTCCCTTTGTTCCCTCAGCTGTGAGGAGGATGGAAACAGCTTGCAGCTTTCACCACTCCTATATTCTTCTTTAATCCTGGCGACATTCTATCTAATAAAAAGTCTGTATACTAAATCTCTGTCGGATTACTGATGTGGTTGCTGTCTTCTGTCTGTATCCTGAGTAATGCGTGAAGTTTTCTACGACGTTCCGACTAATCAGATTTTGAAAAAAGGACTTGAAATACTTCTTGCTAATGTCTGTAAATATTAAGTATGGGCCAATGAAATTAATCCATTCGTCAGTTCCACAAAATACCTCTCATTCTCTAAGAAAGTGTACTTCTTTGATTTCTGTAAATAACATTTAAGAACGTCTTCATGATGCCTCTTTCTTTAAAATATTCTTTCCTTCCTATCTCCTTTCTCTTCCCTTCCTTCCCTCCTTCCCTCCTTCCTTCCCTCCTTCCTTCCTTCCCTCCTTGCTTCCCTCCTTCCTTCCCTCCTTCCTTCCTTCCTTCCCTCCTTCCTTCCTTCCTTCCTTCCCTCCTTCCTTCCTTCTTTCCTTCCCTCTTTCCTTCCCTCCTTCCTTCCTTTCTTTCTCTCTTTCTTTTTTTCTTTCTCTTTCTTTTTTCTTTTTTCTTGCTTTTCCTTCCTTCCCTCCTCTCCTTTTTCCCTCCCTTCTTGCCCTGCTTCCTCTTATGTCCATCCATCTACCCATTTGAAAATTTTCACTTTATCATAGCATGTCAGGCTTGCCTCATAATTTCTGCTCACACTAATTATTTCCCTAAAACAAATGTACATTTGTTGCTGAGCATTGGTGGTCCATGCCTGTAATCCTAGCTGCTGAGGAAGCTGAGATCTGAAGACTGTGATTTGAAGTGAGCCCAAGCAGGAAAGTTCATGAGACACTTAGCTCTATATTAACTACCAAAAATATCTGGAAGTGGAAACTGACTCAAGTGATAGAGTACTAGCCTTTAGCAAAAATAGATAGATAGATAGATAGATAGATAGATAGATAGATAGATAGATGATAGAGAGATAGATAGACAGACAGATAGATGAAGGTCAAGGACAGCACTCAAGCACTGAGTTCAAGTTCCAAGACTAGCACAAATAAATAAATTGAATTTGTCACATACTGGACATTAAAGATAACAATACAAGACAATTTTCCTAGTTTCATGATAAGAACAATATCAAATTTTAATAGTGGTGTTTAAAAGAACCCTATATTAGAAACAAACTAAAGATCTAATATTTGGAAAGACATCAAATGATGCTATTTAATAGACTGAGTGAAATATTGCACATGCAATTCAATTTTGCCACAAAATCTGGTGACATAGAAGATGATTATGATAACATTGCATGAATGCATGAGTGAGTGACACTTGGCAAGATCTCAACTCTGTTAACATGCACAATAGCAGACAAAAAGGGAACACATTATATAAAATAGTAAATTTTAAAATTAATTTTGACAGTTATCTCCACCGATTATTATAATATTTTTCACTTTTCCCTCACCTCCTTATATAGTCCTAAGAAAGGGAAATATTTTTCAAGTACAAACATGTTGCTTCTCTCTGGGGCAGCAACACGGGAATGGGGAGGGACACACAGGGCCAGCCTGTAGTCCCCCGGGAGCCGAGCGAGATGGTAAGTATCCATGACCCAGCCATCCCCCAATTACCGGGGAAGAAAAAACCATGCTGAATCAGAAGCAGTGTTAACCATGAGAGCGCATCAGATCTCTCTGCTGATCTCTGCTGATCTGATCTGCTGTTCTCTCATGCTCTCTCTTTATTGCCATCAGACAATTAGTTATATACTGTTGGGATAGGAGAAGGTGGGAACTGGGAAGCTAGCCAATAGGAAGAGGGCCACTGTGCTACCACTAAGGGTCTGGGTGGGGCTTTCAGGTACTGGGCGGGACAGGTGCAGGAAAGCAAGCTATACCTGAGCTGCTGCAAGACCCACGAAGCTGCAGGGGGTCAGTCGAGTCACATACACAGAGATGCCTTAAGAGAGGTATGCAAAGGACCGAATGCCTGGTCAAAGCCCTTTAATTGCCACTGAGCCAGAATCAGGCCTCAGAGATGGAGGTCAGGCCCCAACACAAACATAAGGAACTCAACTAATAGCATATTGGCTACTCAACACAGTAGTGGGAAACAAAGGCCATTGTAGTCTGCTCTCTATCCACCATTTACCAGTTTCACATGGAGTTTTTCAGGTGATCTCACCAATGAGTAACAGTGCAGCTCCATCCTCAGAGCTGACCATCACACCTTCCTCCATGCTTCTGACAGCTCTTTAGTCATGTAGTTTAGGTAAATTGCCTCTCTCTTCCTCCACTTTCACATCTGTAAAGAGGCATTTTTAAGATGCTACACAGAGTAATTTTAGGATTAATGGGGATTATCTTTATTTTCTTAATACTATGTAAACTAAAAATGCCATATAAAATGTTTTAATTTTTCTTTTTTTTGCCCAGACCCAGTGCTTGAACTCAGGGCCTGAGCACTGTCCTTGGATTTTCTCAAGGCTAGAGCTCTACCACTTGAGCTACAGCACCACTTCTGCCTTTTACTCTGTATGTGACCAAGGAATTAAACCCAGGTCTTTGTGCATGGTAAGCAAGCATTCTATCACTAGGTCAAACTCTCAGCCCCCAAATAATTTCTTCTTTAGTTGTCCTTCCAGGATTTCTTTGCCCCAAATCAAATTTCTAAATTTGATCAAATACTCCCTTTGGTTAGCATACATCAACTAAATGGATTTTTTTCATAGATATTTTCTCTTATTCCTTTCTCACTCTCAGTCTTTTCCCCTCTTTTTCTACCTATTCCTTTTTTTCACTCTCTCCCTCCTCTCATCATTCTCTCTCTCTGTCTCTCTCTCTTTCTCTTCTTACTCTCTCTCCTCTTCTATCTCTCTTCCCTCATGTCTTGCTAAATCTAAAAGCTGACATCCATAAACACAGAGAAAGCATTTATTTAAGATTGAGAGATTTGTTCTACATGTATGCATCCCAGTTAAGTTCCCTAAAGGTCTACATTTCTATAATATATCTTAATTGATCCTTGTCAGTATAGGTCTTTCTAATGGCCTCATTCTTCTTAACTTCTTGTGTGTGATTTTGAATGTTAAGAATATATTTCACAAAGCAGCTGTACAAACACAGTCAGCATTGAGGGAGCATGTGGCTGTTTGTGTTATCAATCCTATTTTTGTACAGATATTGCATTATTCAGAGAGAACATTTTCAAAATTAATAGAAAGACATTATAGTTAGATCATGCCAGGATTCAATTATTTTGTAATACCTACCTGACAAACTGTTACCACAATTTTGATAGTGCAGAGGACTCAGAAGACTAGATAATCTACTATATTCTCCACATAAACTGTATTTACTAAGGCTGGAATAATCTTTTCTCATTTTGTATTGCTTAAAAAAGCCACCTAAGCCTAGGTACTTTATAAGGAGAGAGGTTAATTTGGGCTAACAGTTTTAGATGCTATAATGCCCAGGCTCAGATGGCCATATCTGGACCAGGCCAGACCACATGACTTAGCAACAACACATACAAGAGTGATGTGCAAGGCATAGGACACAGGCCAAACATGGGTGGATCCACTTTGTAACCATCACCTCTTTTAGTAACTCATATGCTCCCATCCTATTTAACCCACTCTCCTGAAGCAGGCATTAATCCCTTCCAAGATGATCCAGTGATCTAATTTTCTCCCACAAGGCCCCAATTCTTACAGGTTCTATCCTTTCTTAATCTGTTGGAATGTGGATCAGGCCTCCAATATGTGAACTTTTGGTGGTCAAATCATGTCTAAAACATACACATTGATTTTTTAATTACACAAGACAGGAAATAATGAATCCCTACTCTTTGATTTTAGAAATTGACCCACACAACTTAACTATGTAACAGTTCCTCATGGTTATTAATCTATTTCAAAATTCTTCCTAGTATTGAAATAGCTAGATGGCATTTCAGTCTTGGCTGAAAGTTCATACTTGGGCATTCCCTAGAAAAGAGTGAATAGGTGTATTAGGCTTCTTTGATGGATGGGTCTAATATCTCCATCCAAGAACTGACATTCTCTGTTAAAAAGCTGGGAAGGGGAAAGATTGTGTAAGTCAAACCTCATTAGCTTAAGGCATTCACTGCCTAACAAGTGCCAGAGATCATTCAGTATTGGTCTTCCATTACAGTGCTATCCACACTAGACTAACCCACTGAAACTGCTCCATTTCTCTAGAGAGTGTAATATTTCATGGATTTTTAAAAAGTTTTTCATATTCATTTAAAAATAAATATTAATGGATGAATAATGAATGAATGGGAGGCAGTGTAATCAATTTTAGTTAGATATCTACTTTGCACTGAACTGAAATGAATTATTCTGGAATTTGCTTTTAACTAGAATACTTTGATATTCCAATACTACCTGGCAAACTCATTTCCCATCTTTCTACACACAGCCATGCCATCATCATAGATAATATGTATTACATTCCATTCTCTAGAAATGCATCTTTCCTTCTCTGTCCCTTTCTCTGTTTTCTATCCTTAATAGAATGTATAGCCATTATTCTATCCGGATAGTCAGTTTGGTTGGTTAAACAGGATGGATAATAAATATCCTGAATCATCAAGGAATAAAAATCTAAAATATTCTTTCCATGCAAAAAGTATATTTAGTTTGAAAAATAAGAGGAGTTGTGTGTGATAACACATGCCTCTCATCACAGCTACACAGAAGGCAGAGACAGAAAGATAGAATTACAAGTTCAGCTCATTTAAAAGTCCTTGAGACCCCATCTCAAAAATAAGCTTGATAAGGTGGCATGTGCTTGTAATACCAGCTACTCTAGAGGTGAAGATAAGAGAATACTGGCCCAAGACTGACCTGGGGAAAACAATGTGAGATTCTACTTGAAAACAATAAATTAAAATAAAACTAAAGGATTGGATTTGTTGCACAAGTGGTAGACAACAAAGGAAATGAAAGAAACCTTAGCAACATGTTATTACATGAGAAGGTTTTTGAAAACAGAAAATGGGGGTCTCATTTATAGGAAGAAATATGAATTAGAAGATTCACATCTTTTTTCCATAGGTTGCTTACTGCCCAACCTTTGACTTGCTAGTTTAAATCATCTGTTTCTTGGAAATGCCTTTCCCCTTATGTAAGCAAGAGAACATGTTTAGAATAATTGAGTTTCTATTAAAGTAGATATCTGTGATTTTGGGTTTCACACTCCATTGGATTATGAAACTTATTTAGTCCTCACTAAGTCTCCTGGAGTAAAAAAAAAGTTTATGGAATTTCAGTACAGAACTTGCATACTTCAGTATATGTAAATGTAAATATTATTATTAACATTCCAAGTTAATCTGATATAATCATAAAAGTATGGCATTGAATTTAAAATCATAAGACACAGATAAGGTCACATCATTGTCTTGTTGCAGTGTTCTATATTTTCTTGGTTATCCTCTTAATTGTGAATGCCTACTTCTTGCTGGATTCCAGTGTGGCATATGCCTTTAATCTTAGTAACTCAGTAGACTGAGATCTGAGGATTATGGTTCCATGTCAGCTGTAGCAGAAAATCTATGGGATTGTTATCTCTAACTAGCTAGAAAAAAATACTGAAATGGAACTATGGATCCAGTGGTATAATTCCAGCCTTGAGAGAAAAAGCCAAAGAAGAGTATGAAGCCCTGAATTCAAGCCCAGTACTGGCTTCCTTCTCTATGAAATCCCTTCAATACTCGAGGTAATGCTTGTCCCTTCTTTGTACAGATTTTTCATGAGAAAATTCATAATCTTATTGACTGTTAACAAAATAACTATTTTTGAAGATTTATTACTTTCAGTTTGCAAAAGGTAATTTATTAACTTTATCCCTGCAGAGAAAGAAGCTAAGTAGCCAACTGGTGTATTTGGGGGCAAATCACTTCTTTCAATCAAGTTATGGAGTTGGTTGTGGAAGTTTAGGGGTAAATCTTACTTTGAAGACCACAATTCTCCAATCTATTACTGTAGTTGAGAGAAAATTGGAAGGGCATAATGACTGGAATATTTCTTTTATATGGAAGCCTATGTAATCATCATAATGAGATGGAGAAACCTATCACCTCTCAGAACTAGTAAGTATAAAGTATGACTTTTATTAGCTCCTTTCTTCAGTTTTTGTATCACAGCTCATGTTAATCCTCTCTAGCAATGAATCACTAAATAGATAAAGAATGTTCATTTAGTACGTGCTGATGCATAGAATGGACTTGGGAGTAGAGAATAGACAATATCCCAAGGGTGTCATTTAAGTACCAGGGACTTATCTTCTAATCAGTTTGATAGAAGCAAGAGAATTTGTCAACTACCAAAATATTAGTAGCTATTTCTTGAAGACTTATGTGTTTTATATGCTCACATGTGCTTTATCTCCTATTCACTCAAGGGAGTGAGTGGATAAAATAACCAAAGCAGAGATAGATTTGCATCAACTTTTCTAGTACAGAGAGGACGTAGGATCAACATAGGTTTAGTTTATCATGATGGTATGGGGGTTGCTGATCTTTCATATATAGATGGCAATTATGATTATAATGATGCTGCTGCTGCTGATCCTGATGATAGTGATGATGATGGTGGTGGTGGTGGTGGTGGTGGTGGTGGTGGTGATTATTTCAGTTATGGAGGTCAAAAGCAGTCCCTCACAAATTCTAGGCAAGTGATACACCAGTGAACTATACCTACACACAATGCCCTACTTTTCTTTCTTTTATTTTCTTTCTTTCCTTTCTTTCTTTTTCTCTCCCTTACTATATTTCTTATGAGATATTTTTCTTCTGTAGCTAATTTTGAGAATGTTAATCTTAAAGCACAAGGGTTGGACAAATGCTTTTGTCTCCATGTGATAACTATATAGGATTTATATTTTTTTCATTCTGTTAATGTCAGATAGGACAATTATTGATTTGCCTAAGTTGAGGCATCTCTGTATTCCACTTGGTCATGGTGTATGATTCTTTTAGTATGTTGTTAAATTTTGTTTAGAAGTGTGTAATACAGCTTCCTTTACAGCTTATAAATAAGTCCACTGAAAATGTAGGAAAAGCACAAACACTTGACCTGTAACAAAAGAAAATCCTCATATTAATTTGAGCAACAGTCTTCTTGTTCATGACACCAAATGCACAGGCAACAGAAGTGGTCATAGAAAAATGACATTGCATCAAACACAAAAGCTTCTGAAAAGAAAAATGAGACAGTCAGCAGAGTGATAAAGCATTGTATAGAAAGAGAAAATACTAGCAAGTATAAACAGAAAATCAATATTCAAATTATGTGCAAAATAAACCTCACACAGCTCAATGACCCCACAAATAAAACATGAAAATCACCTTATTTAACACTGTTTGAAAGTCCTGATTAAATATGCAGAGGATCAACAGGTTCATGGAAGGTTGTTCAACATCTTTAATCATCCAAGAATTAAATATAAAAACTGAAAAGAAATGTTACCTCACACTTGTTAAAGCATCTATTACAAAAGACTGTGCATACTAAGGAAGTTAATCTCATAAGAAATTGAAATAGTGATTACCAAAGGCTTAGAAGGTGGAGAGAGGGCTGAGGAAAGCTCCAGCTCTATAGCGGTAACCAGTGTGTAGGGTCTAGACTGATGTAGGCTGACTATAATGATAATTTACTGTATTTTTTGCCAGTCCTTGGGCTTGAATTCAAGGTGTGAGCATTATTCTTGGGCTTTCTCAAGGCAAGAGGTAAGGCTAGAGCTTACCTCTTGAGCCAAAGCACCACTTCATGCTTTTTTCTATGTATCTGATACCGAGGAATTGAACCCAGGTCTCCGTGCATGCTAGGCAAGCACTCTACTACTAGACCAAACTCCCGGCCCTGATAACTGACTGTATATTTTAAAGGGCAAAATGTTTAAAAATGTTTCTCCCTTTAGAATTGATAAATATTTGAGAGGGAAGGTAAGGTTAGGCAGTGATGAACATAAGACAATGTACACATATATCACAAGAACACATCTTCAGTAAGTTATGTATAGTTTTATTGTTTTTTTCATATATTTTTATTGTAATTAATAGAAGGGTTACATTATATTCACCAGATAAAAGGTGCATTATTTCACATACATTGATACCCTTTCTCATGTCTTGGTCCCCTTTTCCCTTCCCCCCACCTCCACCCCTCATCTTGATTTCCCCCTTTCCCTATCCTATTTCAAATAACCAAATACACATTTATCCAATATATCAGATAACAAAGTGAAATACTGTAACAATATGAGATAACCAAGGGACAGAAAAAGAGATGAGAGATAACATAGTACATTATGGACAACATTCACTCATTATATGGCTTTTGTTTTTATATCCTAGTGGTCCTTTCATTTAGCGTCATACTGTATGGCTTTATGTATGTAGGTTGTGCTCTATTGCAAATCTCTACTAGGAGAGCCCAAGGTTTCTAGTGATTATGACAAATGAGGGAAACCATTGAGCCTATGTTCCTTTGAGTCTGGCTTACTTCACTTGATATGATTTTTTCTAAGTCTTTCCATTTCCTTACAAATGGGGCGATGTCGTTCTTTCTGACAGCAGCATAGAATTCCATTCTGTATAAATACCACATCTTGTTGATCCAATCATCAACTGAGGGACATCTAGGTTGGTTCCATATTTGCTATGGTGAATAGTGCTGCAATGAACATTGTTGTGGTAGTGGATTTAGTATGCCCTTGTTTCTGGATGGTTGGGTAAATGCCAAGTAGTGGAATTGCTGGGTCATAAGGGAGCTCTATGTTTAGTCTTTTGAGGAACTGCCATACTGCTTTCCATAGTTTTATTGTTTTATATGTTGCTTTAAAGTTAGCCAATGGTGGACAACGTGCTCCTGGTATTCCATCACTGGGTGGCTGAGATAACATCACTGCAAGTTTGAGATCATTTAATGCTGCAGAGCAAGACCTTGTATCATTAAAGTAAAAGCAAAATTAAAATTTCAAAAGATTATAGAACAAGCAAGGCACTGGTGGCTCACATCTATAATCCTAGGTACTTAGGTGACTGAGGATAAAATTCTCATCTCCAATTAACCACCAGAAAACCAGAGGTGGTGCTTTGGCTCAAAATGTTTGATTACTAGCCCAGGGATAGTGCTCAAGTTGAAGGACCATTATACACACACACACACACACACACACACACACACAGACACACGAATATAAAAGGGTAGTTAGAGAAAAGAGAACTCATATAGTGTTAGGGTATCAAATTTTGTGCAGTCATTATAAAAATAGGATAATTTTCTCAAATAAATTACAATGGAAGATTATTCATTCTGATATTTGTGACAATGTAGATGAACTTGGAGGCCATTGTACAAACAAACCAGGAAAACAAAGCAACCACAGAAAGTTCAATAACACATGACCTGACTTAGATATGGAGTCAAAAGTAGTCAAACACTTACGGACTACAGTGATGTTTACCAGGGCCTTGGGAGGGGAGCAATGAATCAATGCAGGTCCAACAGTACAAAATTTCACTTATTCTAAGTTCTGGAGAGCCAACTAAAAATGTAATTAATGATTATTTTATAGTATGATTTTGCTACTTTTTATGAAAATAGTTGGTCTTAGTATTCTTATCACTCTGTGAAGTAAGGTATTTGTTAACTTGTTTATGAAGGAATTATTTCAGAAAAGTTTTGTGTCTCAAAATATCAAATATAGCCCAGCACCAGTGGCTCATGCCTGTAACTCTGTCTACTCAGTAAGCTGAGATATGAGGATTGTGGTTGGAAGCCAACCCTGACAGAAAACTCCAGGAGACTCTTATCTTCAATTAAATACTGAAAAACCTGGAATGAAGCTATGGCTCAAAAAGTTAGAGCACTAGAATTAAGTACAAAAGCTCAAGGCCCACACCCAGGCCTTAAGTTCAAGCCCCAGGACAGGCACACATACAAAATATCAAGTATATATTCTAAATAGAATATCAAGTGTATATTCACATATCAAGTATATATTCTAAATAGAGCAATTTCATTTGTCAGTTTTCCTGCATCTATCTGATAAGGAGAAGAAAAAGATATATTTAAAAATGACATATTCAATGTTTGAGAGAGGAAACCACATGTTTCTGTTCTATATATACCTCAGAAATGGACCATATCTGACTATTCCATAGATCAGAGCTTAGCAAAGTACCTAGCAAACAGAGGGATACATATCATACTTTAAAACTTTAATCAATGGTCAGCTAATAAAAATTATGCCAATCTCTCCTCACAGAATTTAATCAAGAAGTGCTGTTATAGATTTAGAGTTCAGATTTTTTATTGTATTTTATTATTGGGATAATGTACGGAGAGGGGTTACAGTTACATTGGTCAGGTATTAGATACATTACTTCTCAACCTTTTGACACCCCTTCTCTCCCCCTACACCCTCCCAATCATCTTGTTTTCCCACATCCCTTCCCTATTTCAAGTAAACAAGTAAATGTACATACAGTATACCAGGTAACAAAGTTAGATACAGTACCTGCATGAGATTAACCGTAAGTGGAAAAAAAAGTGAAAAGAAATAACTTCACATAATACATTAAGAACCACAATTTGTTTTTGACAACCGGAATTTTGATTTTTTTCTTTTCATCAGCAGAAAAAGCTCTATGATTTTCATCTAGGAAATTATCTTCTCCATGCTACATGGAGTTTTTGGAGGGTGGAGGAGGGTTAATAGGGGGAAACTCACCCCCTCTAGAATGAGCCACCATTTGAAAAGACTACTCTCTTTTTATTTTGGTGTCAGTCATAAGGCTTGAACTCAAGCCTGGGTTCTGTCTCTGAGTTTGTGCTCAAAGCTACTGCTTGCTCTATCACCTAGTCTACAGCTCTATTTTCAACATTTTTGGTCATAAATGGGAGACTAGATTTCTACAGACTTTCTTTACTAAGCTGTCTTTGAACCATGAACTTCAGATCTCAATTTCTTTGAGTAGCTAGAATTACAGGCTTGAGACGCCAGCACTTGTTCTAACTTTTCTATTTGATTATTGATTATTCGGTTATTGATTATTCCTGTGATTTTTAAAATCCTCTGATAGATTATTTTAAAGTCTGTGTTTGCTACCATATTTCTCAGTTTCACTTAGACAATACTGTTGAGACTGCTATATCAAGTAAAAATTACAGATTATTGATTTTATTAAGAAAGTTGTCATATATGTCACAATCCATTTTAACTATTAGAATAACAATGATAGGCCCTTGAGGGGACACCATTTATTTCAGAAATATTGAGAGGAAAAAATAAGATCACCATGACTGTTAAAAATTCTTCTAGCTCAATCTAATTTGAATAACAGCTGTGTGCAATTCTACAAACACAAGAAGCTATAACCCAGTAGACTAAACTACACTATTACCTGACAGGCATGACAAATGCCTGTCACAGAACTGTCACAATCTCCTTATTCCCAGCCAAGAAGTTGTGAATTCTCAGCTGTTGATTTACGAACCATGAATCAGTTTGGAAATTAATGATTAAGAGTTCTAGTAGTAGAGCTTTCCTCCTTCTGCAGCTACCTTAACAAATCATTATACAGATCCACCAGTAATCATTCTGTAGGGTACAGGGAGCTCCATGAGGATTGAAATAATTCATACCCAAAAGTGTCATCCAAAAGATACTTTGAAAGGAAAAAAAGTAAACTTGGAGGTAAATTCCATCCTAAAACTGTCTCACACCATTGACACATTTTTTTCACTTCAAACTAAAAGGAAATAAGTGTTAGGTGCAGGTGGCGCATGCCTATAATATTAGCTGTTCGGGAAGTAGAGACCTGAGGATTCAGATTCAAAGCCAGCTTGGGTGAAAAATCTGAAAGACCATTTTTCCAATGAACTCACATCCACATGTGGAGGTCCCAGTACTGGTGTGTGCATGCACTAACTCACACAGGCACACAAACACACACACACACACACACACACACACACACACACACAACAGAATTAATAACCATGTAAAAGTAATAAACATCTCAAAGGATTTTTAAAGTTGACATCTCTATTTTCCAAAAAAAAATCCCTTTAAATATAAACTCTATAGATTAAAAATACACTGAGATTGTTTTATTACGAACTTTCCATATCAGAGGGGCAAAATAAACTAAAGAATCAAGGGACACCTCCATTTCCATCTCTACTTCTTATGGCCAGCTACAAGGATCAAATGTTCCTGTCTATCGAGCTAGCTTCTCAGGCACTTGTTAGTCATGAGCAGTGACATGACTTCCTTAAACTAATTTTTTTTTACTGCCTGGTAACAAGAGAAAACTATACAAAACTTACAGGAAGGTTCTTGGATACTAACTAGCCAGCTCCCAAATTTTGCTTTACAATTAGTTCTCTATGAAAAAAAATTTTCCTATAGAAATTCAGCTCATGATATTCTGATGATTCAGGGCCATAATTCAGGACAAGTCATGCATCTCAAGCAACAACTACTATGGAAGCATTGTAGAGGAAAACTGTTCCAATCCTAAAACTAAAAGGAAAAATAAAAATAGACCAAGCAAATGTTTAAAATGTGAATTGCCATAAACATACATGCAAAGAGATAAGTGGTCTTTTCATGATCCAGAAGATGCGATCTCAGGAGGCATGAGTTTATGAATGCAGTGAAGATGCAGCCCATTCTAAATGATAAGGGTTAGAAAACACAGGGCGTAGCAAACCTTTAAAAATCTTTACATCTAGAAGTGATGTTCTTTGTCTGTAATCCCAGCAAAGCAGAGACAGAAACAGGGAGGTCAGGCCAGAGGCCTATCCTTGGCCAAATCATAAGACTCTATCTGAAAAATAAACTAAAGCATATCTTCACAGGAATATATCTCAAATGGCAAAGTACTTGTCTAGAAAATAAAAGACCCTGAATTCAAATTCCAGTGCAACCAAAAAATTATTTACAATGTATTTAAATGTTAGTGCTATACAAATCTAGGATGATGACTTATAATCATTTTTTCCAGTAAGAAATAAAGGCATGTATTGCAATATTCAGTTAGAATTCTCATGATTTTCATTGAACTGACCATAGGAAATATGAAGCTACTTGGGTCATAAGTACCCCCTTCCCTCTGCAGGCTTAAAATGGAATTAATTAAAGAACCAGGGCAACAGGGACTCAGATGATCCAGTTACATAAACAATTACAAATTCTCATGGAAAATTTTGTGATCTATTTTTTACAACTGGAGTAAACTATGAATCTAATTGAGATTTGCTTAAATATGATTAATTACCAAATAATGCTTTCCTAGTAATAAAAATCCTCTTACCTTGTTTCCTCCCCCCCCAAATGGGGAGCTATTCATTCTCTACCTAGCTTTATAGACATGAAATTGACAGGTAATAAAATATGAGAAAGGACTTTGGAGTTCCAAAGATTATGAGGGCCAAACTTTTTGCTTTACAGATATACTGACTTCTTGATGGTGTAGTATGTCTCCTTTTTCTCTTACTCAAATGTTTGAAGGTAAGAGGATAACTAAATCAGGAACCAATAATTTCCTTATATTGTCAGGTACCCATGACTTATGCCTGTAAGCCTAACTACTCTGGATGCTGAGATCTGAGGATTATGGTTCAAAATCAGCCTGGGCAAAGAAGTCCTTGAGAATTATATGACAAATTTACCAGAAAAAAATCCAGAAGTGGAGTTGTGATTCAAGTGGTAGAGCACTAGCCTTGAACAAAATAATCTAAGGGACAGCACCCAAGATCTGACTTTAAGCTCTAAGCCCAGCACAAAAAAATAGGTATTTTCCTTATGTTGAATATTGTTCAAGGCATCCATGAACAGATTTGAGTGAATCCATTTTAATGCCTTGAATATCTGTTGCCTGCTGGCTTATCAGTCTTTAATAGTAATGTCCTTTAGAGTTAGCAATTAAACATTTGTAAATATATAATCTATTCATTTTTGTGGCTATTTTATCCTTCTTAGAAAGTCCTTCATTCTATAATATTTTTTTCTTTTTCAGTTCCAAAGGGTGAAGTAAAGTAACCCTGTTATATATTCAGGTATATTCAAAGATTATCCTAAGAAATTCCCACTGTTGAATCTCATACTACTTCCTCTTCCTGAAGCTATAATCGCATGACACCTTGAGCACAAACCTGAATCCAACCTGAGATAGACTTATTGTAACCTTAAGGAAATTTTTCCTTCAGAGATTGTGTTTCTATAAACTTCCTCCTAGTTATCTCTTACAAGGTCAATTAACTTCTTCTTTTCCTATATTTGCTAGCTAGTTACAATGCATATGACCTTGACCACGCAATAGCTTTGGCTGAGAAGTAGGAAGAGTTCAGTATTTCCAGGACAGAAGAATAATTGACAGTTCATAGCCTATTGAAGCTGATGGAGCAGTGTCATTTCTGTCTGCCAGGGCAGGCACATTAAAACACAGAAGCTAATCCATGGGCTCAGAGAGCCCCACTAATCCTTGGGAACCATAAGCAGCTTTGCACATTTTATCATGAACTTGCAAAGCTTGTTTGCAACTCTATAAAAAAATCACAGAGACACAGAAATGTTTGGTTGGAGCACCCAGTAAAGGTCATTTCCTAGTAGCCTTCAGTATCCTAACTCTCCTCTGGTTCTTTTTAAGCCTTTCTGATGAAAGGATGTTTTAGTCTCAATTTCTCAAGGAAAATTTAGTCCATAATCTCTTTTGTGACTTTTTCCTATTCTAGGATATCTTAAATTGTGAGTTTATTAATTGATACCTCTGTGAATATATGAGCCTCCTAAAACATGAAATGGCAAGAATGGGGGTTGAAGAAAAACAAATATCATAAAGGAAAGTAAACCAAACAAATACATTGAACCATATCCACAATGTCCACCATTTCCCCCTAAATTAATGTATTAAAGATGATATATTGGTATGATATTACTTTATCTTGATACCTTATGAATCTCTTTATTATCTGGTTATTATTTGATTCCCACTTGTGTTTTAAGCTTTCCTTATCAAATACTTTGCCTTCTTTTTAATTGTTAAACTTCAATCTGGCCCAACAGAATGGTATTGATGGAACCTAAAGTTTATATATTTTCTCAATCTGTAAAATAACAATAATTAATATGCAAATATTAAATTAACATATAAATGCATAACATTAACAATAATTAACTATATGACACATTTTCAGTAAGCCTGGTCAACTTCTCAGGAGACAGAAGCAAGGGGATCACAGGTTTCAGGCCAGAATGGGCAAAGGGATATACTTTTCTCAAAAGAAAAATAAACGAAAGGAAAAGAAATTGAAAGGCGAAAAGTAATGAAAGAAAAGGCTGAAGGGGGTCTGGGAGTTTGGCCTAGTGGTAGAGTGCTTGCCTAGCATGCACGAAGACCCAGGTTCGATTCCTCAGTACCCCACATACATAGCAAAAAGCTGGAATTGGTGCTGAGGCTCAAGTGGTAGAGCTCTAGCCTTGAGAAAGTCCAAGGACAGTGCTCAGGCCCTGAGCTCAAGCCCAGGACTGGCAAAAAAAAACAACACACACACACACAAAAAAAAGAAAAGGCTGAAGGGTGATATTTGGCTCAATTGCTAGTGTCTCCTGTGCAGGAGACCCTGTGTGTATCACCAGGACTATCAAAAACAATAGATAGAGGGGCCTAGGTTTTGCCCTAGTGATAAAGTATGCATGAAAGACCCAAGTTCGATTCCTTGGTACCACACACATAGAAAAAGTCACAAGTGATGCTGTGGTTCAAATAGTAGAGCTCCAGCCTTGAGAAAACCCAAGGACAGTGCCCATACCCTGAGTTTAAGCCTCTAAACTGGCAAAATAAACCATAACAAAATGATAGATGATAGATGATAGATAGATAGATAGATAGATAGATAGATAGATAGATAGATAGATAGATAGATGAGAGGGAAGGAGAAAGGACAGGAAGGAAAGAGGAAGAATAGACATATTTTCTCCCATGTGAGACTTCCCTGAGTTCACATCAGTCTTCTTAGTATAAACCATCTCCACAATCATTTGCATTAAATATCATTTTCTAAATTGTATGAATTATGTATGTTCAGTTACAGAGATGAGACGTGTCCTTTTTAATTTCATGTGATAACCTTTCTTCCAATAATTTTCAGTATCATTCTGCTCTTCAATGCACTTAGGATCCATGCTGATGTGATGGTAGGAAACATCTAATGAAGAGGTAATATAGGACCACAAAACAAACTATGCAGTATCTACACCCTGGTAGATGTAATATGGGATGGAAGGTGGGTCTTAAAAAGAGTAATTAACTTCATTGATTAAAAACATTCCAAAGTTAACAAGTATAATTAATTTTGACATGACATGTAATACCTAGAGGAAACTTTCTTACTATGCATGTTGTATTAATTATAAATGCAAAATGTTATAGGAGAAACTAATTACCTGTTTTCAGAACTCCTGAATATAGATAAAATATCTTGAATGTAGTTTATCCTTTATACATTTATCCTGAAAATAATATAAATCTTTTATGCATATTATCTTATTTTCAGAATGTCTAAGAACTGCAAAATGTACAAGGCAAAATCTTCTGCAAATATTAATTTGAAAATATCATCCATGACATGATTTTATTAGATATTTAGGATGGCACACATATACTTTTGATATAGTACTGAGGATGGCACTTTGCCTTTTTAGAGATTAAAATTAGTACATGATTTCAGAAATACTATTAAATGAATAATATAATTTTTCATAACATTAATTGATAGTTTTTTTATAGATTTTATATTTTAACCAATATGAATTAATCTTCTCAAATTTATCTTAGGAAAAATCAAACTAGGCAAAAAGTAGTGGATTTATAGGTAACTCAGAGGATGTTATGTAACTCCCTCATAAACCACACTAAAAACAAATAGTGCTATGTCATGTTAACAGTGATATCCTTGTTTTAAAAGGAAAATGAAAAAAAAGGAAAAGAAAAGGGAAGGGAAAAAGAAAAGAAAGAGCTGAAAGATTGAGGTTTGGTTCTATTGGTTGTGCTTCTGTGCAGAATGCCCTGAAATAATCACAAAGTTATTTAAAAAAAACAAAAATAAATAAATAACCCCTGAATGGTATTTCATGCATTACTTTCTTAAACTACTTTTTGTCACTACGGCATTTGAGATGTGATTTCAGTCAATAAGAAAGAAGTCTTAACGTCCAGCTTCAGGTGTGACATATAGAGTTTGGAAATTCTTTTCCCACTTCTACAGTAAGTTTTATCCACTGAAAACCAATTCCACTTCTTGAGCACATCTCCTAATTGAGTTCCATGAGTATCAGAAAAATGTATGGGAACATAGAAAACCTGAAGAGAAGAGCAGATCTACCCAAACATAAAGCCACTACAGTCATGATCTGGTTGGAATCCTTACATGGTAATTAAACAAATTTTGAAAGACTAACCTGAGAGTGAGGAACTCTTTTTTTTTCATATATTTTATTGTAATTAGTAAAAGGGTTACATTATATTCACCAAATAGAAGGTGCATTACTTCACATACATTGATACCCTTTCTCATGCCTTGGTCCCCAATTCCCTCCCCCACTCCCACCCCTCATCTTATTTTCCCCCCTTCCCTATCTGATTGAGAAACTTTTTTTTGTATAATAAAGTTTTATTGGAGCACAGCAAACCTTTATATGTTTTCTTTTCTTTTTTATTTTATTCTTGGGGTAATGTATAGAGGGGTTACAATTACAATTACAATAATAGGTATATTATTTCCCAAATATTGATATCCCTTCTCATGTTTTTGTCCCAATTTCCCCCCATACTTTAATAAAAATACCACAGAATTTTTCCAGTTGAGAATCTCTGGCAGGGCTAACCAAGGATGAGCATTTTGAAATAGACATAAAGGATTCTCCATAGAGAAGTCAACATTCTCACAGAATTTACAGAGCTTTATCAGTTTACTGAAGGAAAATTACACAATCCTGTTTCATCCAAGAGGAAGACAGAAAAGAAAAGCCAAACTGTTGTGAAGGTCACAGCTCTGAAATGTTAAAAGACAAAGATTTAACCATAAGACTAAAAACAGGGTATGTGCCAAATAAATCCATAAGAACCTGAAATATCACATGTGAATGCACCCAGTGCTTCTAATCTACCAAATGTAGTGCACAGAGCACTGTAGAGTTCCAGGAGTTTCCTCTCAAAGCCCTTTGGCTGGCCGGGAACTTCTGCTCCCTGCTCTTTTCTGAAAACAAACACATCACAAACCCAGGAAAGGATCAAACATTCAAGTACTGAACCCTACTTTTTTACTAGAGTATACTTCTTTTGAAACATTGTAA
The DNA here is from genome assembly GCF_031878675.1 of Megascapheus bottae. Lineage (NCBI taxonomy): Eukaryota > Metazoa > Chordata > Mammalia > Rodentia > Geomyidae > Megascapheus > Megascapheus bottae. The sequence continues at coordinate 50,419,489 of NC_143509.1, forward strand.
AGCAAAATCAGAAACTGAACCATCATAAGCCAAATTCTTTAACTCTACCTACAGGGTTCCAACAGAAAAATATTAATGGGTTACAACTGAAAGATTGAAAGTCACAGACCTTCTTAGGGAGTGGATAGCCAATGACAACAAAACAGGGTCAAAAACAAGACAAATGGAAAAAAAAATATAAGAAAGTTCTAAAACCTACTACTACAGCAAACCTGAGTTATATAATAATAATAATAATAATAATAATAATAATAATAAAGCAAATAAACTAAGAGAACCCATGCAAGAAACTGTGAAATAACACTGGCAAGGAATCAAGAAGAATAAAATATATCGATATGTGAAAATATCCCAATAGATATCTTACTAAACTGGAATTCAAAGAGGAAAATAAAGGGAAAGAAAGAGAATATACTATTCAAAAGACATAAACCGTTCATAACCAGAATAACAAAAAGCATGGTGTGTGTGTGTGTGTGTGTGTGTGTGTGTGTGTGTGTGTGTGCTTGCATGCATAGGAGAGAGAAGGAGGGAGAAGTACAGCAGTAGATGATATATTTGAAGCAATAATGTCTGAGAATTTTCTAAAATTAATGATAGACAAGAAAAATCAAGATCCAGGAATGTTAACACAGTTGCTTTTAATGGAGATCTAGGTTTCCAGACTCCAGTATTCAGCAAGAAATATAAACATTTAAAAATCCATTGCAACATATTCAAAAAGGGGAAAAAGTCATCAAAGAGGACAAAGAGGTAAATATTTATAGGAGACTTATTGGAAAGTATGCAGACAAGAGGAGACTAGAAAAAAATTAAAAATGTTTTAAGAAAAAATGTAACAGTATAGACATATATACACAAGTATATATACAAATATATACTTTAAATATTCATATATATATATATCTTTCAGGTATATTTTATAGAGCATGCACACACACAGTTTCTCAGACAAACAACAATTGAAGAAATTTGCTGTCAGTAGAATTTCTCTGGTAGAAATAGTAAAGGACAGCTATTGAGGTATATGTCTGTAATGTCAGTCACTCAGGAGATAGCAAACTGGGAAATAAGGCCTAGAAGTAATTCATTTAATAGTTAAATCTCCATCTCAACAACAATAAACTATGTAGCATGGTGGCTCACTCCTGTAATCCTAGCATGTTGGAGCCATAGGGAGAAGGATCAGGATCAAGACTTGGTCCCATCAAAATCCTATTAGGCCAGAATTGTAAATTGACCAAAGCAAATAAATGTAGATCTAGAGGGTGTAATTTAAGACCATTTACCTGCAAGTGTGAGGCCCCACGTTGGAATTCTAGTATTACCCATATAACCTACCCCTAGAAAACAAGGAGATAAAAAAAATGTAAAAGAACTTCTCAGAGAAGGAAAATGATCAAGGTCAGAAGCTTGAATTTTTCAAGAAAGGGAATGCATTCATGAATGAATAAAGGAAGCTAATTGTTTGTAATTCTAATTTTTCTGTTGTATAGTTGATCTGCGAATACAAGAAGTTTATGGCATTTCAGTAAATGAGGCAACTAAAATCTGTGACAAGGTGTGAAAAGGAGGACCTGGAAACACCGAGTCATAGCTACCTTGGCTATTGTGAAGGAATTCAATATTCTTTCAAGGTAGACTTGGATTCATGTCAATAGGTATTAAAAACTCGCATCACTAAAGACTTTTCAAAACCATTATTACTGGAAGGATAAATGAGGAGATAAAATAGAAGTCTTTGAAATATATTCAAAGCCAATATGTGAAGAAAATAAAGATGAAGATACAAAGAATAAATGCCAAAATCTAAAGCAGCTAGATAACTGGTGATCCAATTATAATAATTATGAGTTCTAAAGGGAAATAATCCAAATATGGTAATTTAAACACAGAGATTTGTCATACTTGATTTAAAAACCATATAAGCAGGTCCAACTGTTTTCTGTAAGAAACCACTCAAACTCACAAGTGGGCAAAAATGTAAAGGGATAATATGCAAAAACCACACCAAGACTAATAAAAGGAAAGTTAAGACGCTGTATATTTATTTCTGAAAAAGTTGACTTTAAAGCAAGATATATTGTTAAGGATAAAGTGGATAATGCAAGCATTGCAAAGATGTGGTTGAACTTGACAACTACTTAATCTAATTGGTTTTAGACTGAAGGCTCAGCATGCTAACCAAGGTACGGATACAGACCATTTTGCATTCTAAGTTTCTAGTTTTGTCTAGTCCTACATCTGGCATAATACAACAGAAAAAGAAAGAAAATAAAATCATGACAAACACCTGTTATCCTAGCTAAACAAGATGCTGACATCTGAAGATCAAAGTTCAAAACTAGTCAAGGTAGGAAAGTCTGAAAGACTCTTAATTTCCAGTAAACCACCAAAAAGCTGGAAGTGGAGCTGAAGCTCAAGTGGTAGAAAGCTAGAGTGCAGCAAAAAAAAAAGTTTAGTGACAGTATCCAATCACTGAGTTCGAGCCCTACATCTGGCACAAAAACAGATCCATGCAACAAAGCTAAACATAGATTTAAGGTGTAGTTCCTTAGTCTTCAAAAGTTTCAGGTGCTTCATCTCTGCTCATTGCTGAGAAGGAATTCATTCTACACTTTGTACATACCAATGAATTAGTCACCTTGAGTCCTGGTTTAAAATACTATAACATGCCACCTATGGGAAGGGAGTTTTGCTATTTCCATGTCTATAATTTAAAACATGCCCCATTTAACTCAAAGTTCTGGTAAGCCACACTTGAACCTACAGAAATTTACAGTTGTACCAATAACTTCTGCATAGGACATTTACTTTGCCCTCCGTCCTGCCCAGCTGTTTTGCTTACCTTCCCCCAGTGCTTGAAGAGGTCCATCCAAAGCTTCCCCTACTCTGGAGTATGCCATTTGGTGTTTTCTTTAGAAGACATTTCTAATGTTTCAGTTTTTTAAAAAATACTGAACTTTGAACTTAAAACTGAAAACAACAAGAATGAAAAAATGCTGAAACTGAAAACATGAAAAATATGGAAAAGCTTACTGAATATTGCTTACTGAATATTGTGACTAGTAACTGGATACTGCAGTAGGCCACAATGGCATTTAAATTCAACTGGAAATCAAGTAAGTCCCTCCACAGACACATCTGAAGTACGTAAGAAAGTTCCCTAATTTGGTGCCATTTCCAACAGCAAGAGAGAATCCAGACAGTCATATAGCAAATTTTATGAGAACCACAGGGAACAACAGATAAGAGCTGTGTATTGAAGGAAATCTGGAAGATACTGTCATCATATACTGTAGGCCTATAAATAACTTCCTTCTTAGTACCTAAAGAGATGAGTTGTATAGACTGAACCAAAAAACTGGCCTGCAAAGGAGTAACTGCTGTTTTTATTTTTCATCTCCTTCAGAGAAAGTAAATCATGACAATTATGTTCATGAGTTTGGAACAAGATGAACTTAGAAGTTTAAATTTCTCATCCTCTTTGAACTTAGATGTAAAAGTAACTCAGTGCTAGGCATGTAATAAATGCTCAACAGATGTTAACATTCTCCTGATTTCTTATCCAGAAATCAAAACTAAAGATCCAAACCAAAGTTACATCATCAGAGGTGTCAATCAGACATCTTCTGCTGCCCACAGGCCTACTTGGCTTAGGATGAGGCATTCAAGTTTTACTTTCCATCCTTCAGCTTCATTCTCCCAGCTCCAGGATATAAATCCTATCTTAATGTCAACTCTTTCTATCCAGGCAGGAATCAGAAGACTGATTTGCTCTAAAAAGCAGTATCTCTAGATTCCAGGGTTGAGAACAACAGAAACAACTTGATAAGCCACTTGGCAACCAATCTGTTGTTTCTCAACAAAGTATTTAACACTATCCAGATGTAAATATTGATTCTCTCACAACTTTTGTCTTAGTAAAATCAAATTCTTATATTAAGCTTTGAACCATAAGAAAAATGTGTAATTATCCTGTTAATGAAGGAGAAAAAAGAAACATCAGTTCTTTTCTGGTAAGCACTCTAGAAGACAGAGGCCCTTACTAAAATTACTAGTTAGCCATGTTAATGTTATCCATGATTCCCAGTGGATCATCTTCCTAGAAACTGAAATTCTTCTGCATCTCACACTGTGCATTTCAAAGCCTACTGTGCATAAAATCAACTTGCTGTTTCTTTAAATATATTCAGGATAATCATTGATGGCGCAAGATTGTAAGGCTCAGAATAAGCAGAGTTCCTGTCAAACACTTCCCATTTAATTGAGACATGTAATTATTGGTATGCTCAAGTATCCATTTATTTCATTGTGGGCAAGAAGAGAAGGCATGCAAGTATAGTGTAAATCTAGTGATATGGTTTTACTATCAGACCAAAGATTACAAAAACTTGGATAAGGAAATGATGACATGCAATCACCATCAAATGATTCATTCAAAACTCAATGGATATTGTGTAACTGCTTTCATGAGTGTCAAGCTCTCCTTAGTAGGAAGAGCTTCAGGAATCCTTAACCTTCAGAATCACCTTGTCAAACCACCATCCCTGTTACACTCCTGCTAGCCAAAACCTCTGACCCCACCCTCAACATTCTTGTTTGGAATTGGACATGTAGTGCTGGGCCAGGTCTGTAAGACAATCTTTTCCCTGATTTAGAGTCCACTTGGTTCACTGATGACAGCAGCTGATAGATGAGGAGTGGGGTGCAGGTTAGGTAGCTGTCAGACAATCAGAGGCAATCAAATCTGGTCCCTGCCCAACAGCTCTACTTCATCCTAAGAAGGCCAAGTAGATTTTCCTGTGGGTAGTTCCTCAATTAGGTGTAGATAAGATAGTCAGCACACATAAATATGTTGACTATGCTTTCCATGCAAGACCTTCATATGCATCTGTCTGGAAGGAAAGGGTCTACCTAATAGTGGCAAATCCCAGAGATAATAGACTGACAAGGCTAGTCACAATCAATTGCTGAGTCCACCACAAAGCCACTGACCTGGCACTTTTGGGTACAATGAGGCTGACAAAAAAAGCCAAAATGACAACCTGAATATCCCTGCAGGTAGGCCTATTCCTTTATTCCTTTCTAATAGCTCCAAAATCCACCACTAGGAAATTGAGGAACCCATGATTGAAAGATTTTTATGCAGCCATGAAGGGGGCTAGATAACTGTCGATTTCTGTCTAAGTCCTCTACATGGAAGATTTTAAACAGTCTATGACTCAATATCATCTATGATCTCCCTAAGTTTGCTTCAAAAGAAAAAAAGTATTGTCCAGAACCAGTGGTTCATTTCTCTAGACTTCTATTGGCATACAAACCCTGAGAGACCATAATAAACTCACCTTTTTTTCCAATCTATTCAAAGGAAAGGAACTTTTCCTGGGAAAGATTGACCATTCCACCTTCATACATATGTTCCTTTGTTAAGGGCCTGTTTTTTATGGAATCTTTTCAGAGCCGAATAGAGAGAGACTTTCCTAATTTAAACAGGAAGGGTTAAGAGGTGACCACACTCTTATTAAGTAAGCAATACCCCATTTTGAAACTGCCTGGGTCTTACATTCAGATAATTCCCTACCTCTCTTTCATTGGGTACTCGGGGATTTCACCGGGCTTCTTAATAAAATTCTACCTACCTGATGCCTGGTATTCCTAATCTTCAAGAAAGGTGAAAAGAGCTAATGATAACCTTAAAAAGACATCTATTCATATTAATGCAAGAGACTCAATAATCTTGGCACACCTTAATCCTAATAGTATTTTTGAGTCTGTATAGTTTCCCTCCAAAAGAATAAAACAAAGCCCACCTTATTTCTTCTGAAGATTTATATGGTAGACATCTTACTAGAACTTGAAATCCATTATGTTGACCCAGTATGGTATAGCCCTAGAAAAATCCATCACATCACCCATAAAAACCCGTGAACAGACCTAACAGAACTCATGAAAAGATCATGGAGACTGGACATATTTTAAAACTCTTCCCTCAAATTAGCAGCCCTTGAAGCCTATCTGAACAGGTGCCCCTTACGTATTCCTAACCACTCCTACTGCACTTAAACTTTCAGCTATGTCTATCTTAGATATAAATCTAAGATATCCACCTCTACCCAAAGATTCATTGACTTTAATTACTGCTGTGAGCACAGGAGATCTTTTTTCTTCCTATTTCCCAGTGCTTCCTGAGATACCATTTCTGCTTTTTATGGACCTTATATCAAAGTATCGTCTCATTTTCTTCCAACTTACTTACTAGCTATTTGGTGATCCTTCAGTCTCAAATTTGTTCCCCTATCTTAGATCTTTTTCTGCAGAATGACTTGTCTGAAATCCATCTCTTTCCTAAAGTCTCAAGTTCCTTTCATATGTCTATACCCTGGGAAAGTTCATGTACCTTACCTCAACAAAGCTCCTCATTATCAGGAATATTATGGTTGATCTTGATATGGATTATCTGGCTATTTTTATGTCTCCATATCCTTATCATCCAAACTCTACTATAAAATATCACTTTGAATTACAGACTCTTTCTCTTTTAAATAAAAACCAGACTAAGGTGAATACGGTGGCAGCTCATGCCTGAAATCCTACCTACTCAGGAGGCTGAGATCTGCGAATCACAATTCAAAGCCAGCCCAGGCAATAAAGTCTTATCTCCAATTAGCCACCAGAAAACTGGAAGTGTGCTATGACTCCAGGGGTAGAGCTGTAGTATTAAGCTGAAGAGCTCAGGGACAACATCCAGGCCCAGAGGTCAAGCCCCATGACCAAACAAATAACAACAACAACAAACACCACAAAGTGTCTACTCCATACTATTTGATGGGCTATAAAGACCACACGGAGAATATTGCAGTATAGCTAAGTCCTATTCTTAGGATTCTGGGAAAATATACTTCATTACTCATTAAAAGTACTATATCTGCAGAGCAAACAGTCATTCTCTAATTACTGGTAATCCTCTTATGATTAGCTCCCCACCGAAATAATTCTCTATCACTATCAAGCTAAACAATACCATTATGCTTTCTTATAGGAAACTCCCCCTCTGTAAGACCCTCTAAATAGAGGGTGTATAAACCTTCATATCAAGCTCTGATCTGCATCAAAACTGAATGCTACTCTGAGATTCATGTAGCAATTCCGCTCAGTGAATTATTTTTTAGTGGGTCATGGGGCTTGAACTTCACTTAATGATTTTTATATTATAATTTTAACTACCAAGAGAAATGCCAGAAGTTCTTCCCCCTTATTCCCAGGTCCTCCAACAGATTTTCTTCTTCTACTCCTGAGATACTTCTCTTTTTACAGTTCTAGTATGCATATAAGCTATGGGTATGTCCCAAATGACAAGGACTCCTGCATGCATGTGTCCAGCATAAAATACTCTTCCCTTTTTCCTTGTTCACTCTGAATTTACCAACACAAGAACATGCTTTGTGAGATAATAAAACCACTTTACCTATTCACACCTAAACTCATAGTCAGGTTCCTTAGCTACTTCCACACTAATAACTGAATTCTGTGTCTGGGAATTTCTACAGGCACTATTGAATTTTCTTTGGTATGAAGTTTGTTTCCTTCCTCCACACAACACAAGGAATACAGCTTCATTATGGAAAATAATCCCATATCTGTTTGCCTTCTAGCTGGACAACAACAGATACTCTCGGCTAACCTGCCCACACTCCCATATCCCTTAGAATCTGTTTTTACCATTCTCTATGTGTGCATATTCACACCTTAAAAAGGGCCATTCAACTCATATCACTCCTAATTGGCCTGGCCATCCTATCTGCATCAGGGACTAGGAGTAGAGAAATTATCTCTTTTCCCTAGCCAATGTATTATACTCCCTAGCTCAAATCCTTTCCAACTTGATAAACTGAACACTTTTTAGCAGAAAGGTTCTTAGATATGCTCACTGCCCTCTGAAGGAAATCTTGTACTGTGCTTGAGGAAGACTGCTGCTTTAGGGTTGATAGATGAATACAAATAGAAACTAACCTTCATAAATTAACCTATTAAGTCTCTCAACTTGAGCCACTAAATGGAAACTCTGATAAGGTAATCCTGACTGGTTCCCTACTTAGAACCCTCAATTTATATTTTCACTTCTTTTCCCCATTGGACTAAGTTTTACTGAAATGTTCAACATAACTGTTTCTTCTCACATCCCTCACCAACTAACTCTGTTTCTCTTAGGCCCCCTACGGAGGATGCTGGTGATCAGTAGGACACCACAGTGTTTCCATGGATTTCTATATAACCCTCTGTCTAAACAACAAGTAAGAGGAACATCTCTACAATCCCACTCAGCTTGGAGAAATTATGAGAAGATGTGATATTAACCTGACTCTATTTTCAAAGCTGGAGTACATTCAAATTTGGCTGATGAAAATAATATTTCCAGTAATTGTAAATTGCCGGTGGAACTGCAGTCATATAAGACAAAACTCTAAAGAAACCTGTGTTGGATCTAATATATTTAATCAATTAGTAAATACAAATTGAAGACAGAAGATAAACTGACATTTGAAGAACATCACAGTAAACCTTGCCTCAATACTAGAACAAACTAAAATCTATACTAATTTTTGGTGAAAAGGACATCTTGTCTTTTAAAGCATCCATTTATATATATTTAGAATATTTTTAATGTAAAGCAGACACACTACTTGATGTAAGAAATAAAACATTGCAAAACAAGATGATTGGCATGGTATAGGGGGCATAAACGGGAACAAAAACATGAAAAAGGTATCAATGTTCGAGACGTAATGCATCTACTACTTGAGAATTGTAACTGTAACTACCCTATACATTACCCTGGCAGTATAATAGAATAAAAAAAGAAAGAAAACATTGCTAGTATAGTTGAAGGTTAAGCATGACTTTCTCATTGTTTCCACGTGGCTGTGTCACTCTCCTTCCCAATGAGAAGAACCATTGCTATTTTTGAAACCCATGACCTTCACATAATATCCCAAACTCCTTTAGGAATTTCTATGTACATATAAGAAACATATTTTTGAAACCAGGAACTGGTGACTCAAATCTATAACCCTAGCTACTCAAAAGGCTGAGATCTAAGGATGACAGTTTGAATCTGGCCTAGGCAAGAAAGTCTGTGAGGGTCTTTTTTAAAAAATGTTATTGTCAGGTAATGCATAGAGGGGTTACAGTTACATTCATCAGGTAGTAGATACATTACTTCTCACACATTGATACCTCTTCTCATGTTTTTGTCCCCTTTTCCCACCCCCACTCCCTCCCAGTCATCTTGTTTCCCTCCCTGCCCTTTCCTATTTCAAATAAACATATATACAATATACCAGGTAACAATGTCAGATACAGTAACAGATACCGATATGATATTAACCATAAGGGCAAACAGAAGAGAAGAGAAATAACATAGTACATTAAGAACAACAATCACACAAGATAAAGCTCTTGTTTTCATATCCTAGAGTTCCTTTCATTTAGTCTCATCCTATATGACTTTACGTACTTAGGTTTTGAGCTATTGTAATCCTCGGCTAGGAAGGTCCCAGATGTGTATTAATTATTACAAATGAGGGAAACCATTGAGCCTATGTTCCTTTGGGTCTGGCTTATTTCACATATCACTAACATCACCAAAATGCCAGAAGCGGAGCTGTGCTCGTGGTAGAAACCTAGCTAACCTTGAGCAAAAACGTTGAGGTACAGCACCCAAGGCACAAGTTCAAGCCCTATGACACACACACACACACACACACACACACACACACACACACACACACTGAAAGAAAAGAAACATATTTTGCGATAAATGCACGATGTACTTGTTAGTTAACAGCAAAGGATGTAAGTTGTAATCAACAATAAAAAAAAACCTTGAACCTAAATTCACGAGACTACCCGGGTGTTTGGCCGAGTGGTAGGGTGCTTGCCTAGCATGCACGAAGACTGGGGTTGGATTCCTCGGTACCATATAACTCGGTACATAGAACTCCATGACATGACAGATTCCTCTTGACAACTTTCAGAGGAATCACTGGGCCAAATCTGTGGTTGTAATCATAATTCAGATTTCATCAATATAGCTTTGAGTGTACAGAAAAGATTTTGTCTTTGAGAATAGAGTGCCAAACAGAAAACGTGAAATCCCCTCTCAGAAGCAATATATTAATTAACTCACTTAACAACATGCTCCATTGAAATTTAGATGTTTATTTCTGACTGACACTTGGTGTGTTGGGTGGAATCAGGGAATCAATGAATATGTATTATACTATTGATAGGTTTCAGATCAGGAATAAATTGGATGCAGAAACAATAAATCTTAGTGAAAATGGAAAATAAACTTCATAGCACCTATACCGGTTTTCTTACTACAGTGTTGTTTCCAGTTGCATTTCAAAGACTGAATGTGGCACCTAGGGCCCTTTCATGAGCAGGCAACTTAAGGAAGTAATCAGATTTTTTTAAGTCTATTCTAAACACTGACACAGTCTTTTTTTTTATGGTACTCAAATTTGAACTTAAAAGGCTCAGGCTTAGCTTCTTAGCTGGTCATTCAACCACTTGAACCATACCTCCAAACTGACTTTATGCTGGTTGCTTTGGAAATGAAATCTTTGGGGAGTTTTTTGCCCAGGCTGGAAACTCTGAATCTCAGCTTCATGAGTAGCTCATATTACATATGTGAGCCACCAACATCCAGTTATTTTTTTTTTTTGCCAGTCCTGGGCTTGAGCTCAGGGCCTGAGCACTGTCCTTGGACTTTCTCAAGGCTAGAGCTCTACCACTTTCGGCTTTTTTTTTCTATATGTGGTACCGAGGAATTGAACCCGGGTCTTCATGCATGCTAGGCAAGCACTTTAACCACTAGGCCAAACTCCCGGCCCATCCAGTTATTTTTAAAATTAATAATTATATAGAAAACAGTAAAACTAAATTTAAGTATTAATACAGACAAAATACTAAAGGAAAATAATCAAAATTATTCTGGATATTTATTTTCATTTGATGGTAACTCAAGGAAAAATACAAACTTCACTCTTGGAATAAAGCAATGATTTAGTCATCCTGTGTATGTGAGAAGTGTGTGTGTGTGTGTGTGTGTGTGTGTGTGTGTGTGTGTGTGTGTAATTCCATCTCTTGCATTAGAATCCTACTTACTTAGATCTTTACAATCTAACTAGGGTGCTGGTTCAACAATATCAGTGTCTAGAAATGGGGATTCACAAATCTTCTCTAGACATGCAAAATCAAAAACTATGTTTCAGTAAAAAGCTGAAATGATTCAAAGGGACATCATGTGCTGTCTTGAAACTAAACAGATTCTTTTTACTGGCTTGAGAAAAAGATTTAATGATAGATTTTCATTTTGGGGAGCTCTATTTAAAAAGACCCACTTCATATTCCCCAAATGTGAAATCATTTCAGAATTGCAAGAATGTCTAAAATTAATCCCATCCAATTCCTTTTCATACACTAAAAGTTTAAGGACTCAAATTTAAGTCTAAATTCACACAATTATTTAATTACAGCATGAAAATTCAAGTTTAGATGTTTTGGTTTCCAATTCAAATGTGGAATGAAAGTAAGATCCATCTATAAATAATAAAGACAATGCAATTGGCTTTCATATTTTCTGACAAATATATATATACTCATATATGTGTATATTTATAATATGTGTATTATGTGTATATTTATATGTGTATTATTTATTTATGTATGTATGTATACTCCATTTATACAATCATTAGGATGAGCTGTCATCTGAACCAATAAACAGTCTTAGGTATTAAATTTGCCTTTCCTTTAGAATCTGTCATTTGCTAAATCCTCTCACCCAGTCACCTGTGTTTTACTCTACTAGTCCTTTGCATTCTAGTTTTTCCTCCCTGATGACAGATGTGCTTGCCTGTGTACATACAACTCTAAAAAGCAATAGTTTACTAGAGAGAGGAAGGAAGGCCCTTTGCAAGGAAGGAGAGCCGCAGAGTGTTGACTTGCATTTTCCTTTTTAATGTTGGGAAACAGAAAGTTCAGCATTATCAAGAGGCTACTCATTGAGCCTAGGCTTTCACCATAGGTAAAGTTAGGCCTAGGAAAGTCACAGAATCACAGACTTAGTGATCTGCATAGGCAGTTCACAGTTACAACATCCATACTGTTTTGGTTTGCTTTTATATTTTTTCCTGTTGTGTGGCTTGTACTCAGGGCCTGGGTGTTGTCCTTGAGCCCTCTTTTTGCTCAAAGCTAGCACTGTACTATTTTGAGCCACAGTACTACTTTTGGTATTTTGGTGATTAACTGGAGATTAAAGTCTCATGGATTGTCCTGCCTGGGCTGGCTTTGAACCACTACCCTCAGGACTAAGCCTCCTAAATACTGGGATTATAGGCATGAGCCACTAGCACACAGTTACATATATTGTTTTAAGTGCCTTGTAGAATTTTGATCAAGCAGTACAGGTAGCAGAAATTTCAAGGTGAAGAAAGAATTATAAAGAAACAGAGAATGAGGTGTTTTATTTTTCTTTTTTTAATCTGTGCTACTGGATTTTGAAATATCTAGGCACTTTGCAGTTGAACCATGCCATCTGTTCCTGTTTTGCTGTTTTTCTTCCTTTAGACAGGGTCTCACTTTAGCCAGGATAGCATGTACTGTCTCCTATTTATACTTGTGACTGTAGCTAAGATGAATGCTTGCCACCCTGCCTAATTATTTTTTGTTGTATGGCATCTTGACAAAATGTTGGCCTGGCTAGCTTTGAAGGTCAGTCCTTTCAAATCCTAACCTTTTGAATACCTATCACTGACATGCGCTACCAGTAATCCTGCCTGATTGATACCAAGAAAATTAATCAAATTCCTTTAAAACTTAAAGTAGTTGCTGGCATATAATTAGATAAAATTATTAGATCCTTAAGATGTATTGTGCGGCAATCTTTTTTGTATGTAAATGGCATGTTAAGAGCTAGCCAGTGTGTGATGAAGATGATTAAGTAGCAACCTGGTATCTGGGTGAATTATGTCTCATCTGTTCTAGAGATTCACCACTGTTTAGTGTAAACACTTTACCTCCTGAAAGACTTTGGCATTGAAGGGTTCAGGGCTGAGAGAAAGGACAGAGAGAATTTGGAGTGAGGCAGTGGGGGAGATAGAATCAAAGTAATGTGTAATCTGATTTTTAAATTTAAATAACTATACAATTGTATTGAAATTATACATTTTGTTTTTTGATGTCTTTCTGTAATTGGATTTGACTGATGTATCATAATTTTTTTTTGCCAGTCCTGGGCCTTGAATTCAGGGCCTATGCATTGTCCTTGGGCTTTTTTAAGCCAGAGCACCACTTCCAGCTTTTTTTTCTATATATGTGATACCAAGGAATCAAATCTGGGTCTTTGTGCATGCTAGGCAAGCACTCTACCCCTAGGCCAAACTCTGGCCCATACTCTGTCCGTTTTAACAGTGATTTCTGAGTATATTGCTCTACTAAAATTTTTCAGAATATATCCCCAAATGAAAGGTGTATTATTGAGAAGTAGCAAATGGGAAATGAGCTTTGAGCATTGGCAAATGTAAAGAGAAACTAAAATGGAGGATAAGCTCACAGGATCTCTGGATGGAAGCATTGCAATTAAGCTTTTCAACTAGCTTATATGGTAACAGGGTCCTAAATGACATTTCTTGGAGTAGTCTTTTCATCTAAGGAATAAGGATAGGTTCCAGTCTGCCAAAAGTCAACAAATTGTTTTCAAACAGTAGATCTTCAACTTTCCTATTCATGTCAGTAAGTTATCTACTCTATACCCTGGAAGTCAAATAGAATTTAGTAAACTTCTCCCAAACGTGAAACAGTGACTCTCTTACGTCCTGGGGTGGAGCATAATTCTCTTCTGTAGTAACTTTGAAGAAATCTTGGAGTTCAAAGGACTATAGAACACTAGTCAGTTACCATTGACTCTTTATTAACAGAGCTGCACTTGACCAATCCTGAAAGAACAATTTTCCTGATAACACTTCTGAACTGAACTTGCTTCAATGAATGATTTTTAAACTTGTAAAAATTATGTTTTATTATCTTTTATGCTGTACAAAGGAGTCACCATTTAACAAATCAGTTTGTAAGTATAATAATCTTCATTGAGGTTATCCCACCCTTCACCTCTCCCAAACATAGCCCCTCATTCCCTCCAATATTCTTAGTTTCATAAGATATGCACTGAATATAATGACTGCATCCTCTTTAAACTTAAAATATTCTTAAAGATGAACAAGTCTTTAAACATTCACATTGGAAACCTAGTCAAGACTGAGTTGTAGCTATGGAACACTTGAAATATGACAGCTCTTAAAGATATAGATGTAAAAACTGCATGATATATGGTGATTTAGAAAATAAGGAAAAAATACATGCACTATCCTAATGTTAAATTTTGATAACTATCAATATACTTGTGATTTGTTTATGTTTTATTATCTTTAAGTAGTTGTTCAAAGGGATTTCAATTCAACATGTCAGTTTATGAATACAGGATATGTTGGACAGTGATACTCTTCTTAACCAATATGACATTTTAGAAAAGATTAAAGTCTATCAATGAAATAGAACTCACCAAGTTTTGCCCTTCTATATTTTCTAGGAGAACATTTAAGATCAAACATGTGATTAACATTATTATTCTCTTACACAGTATGCAATATACATTTCCACAATATCTCCACAATTTAAACATCATCATGCCTGTATACATTCTGTACATCCAGAATCAAAGTCAACTTCAAAATGACATTGTGCCAGGTCCTGATGGTTCATGCCTGTAATTCTTGCTACTCAGCAGGTTGAGATCTGATGATCATGGTTCAAAGCTATGAAACTCTTATCTCGAATTAAATGGCAGAAAAAACAGAAGTGGTGCTATGGCTCAAGTGGTAGAGTGCTAGACTTGAGCTGATGAGCTCAGAGACAGCGCTTAGACCCAGAGTTCAAGCACCATAATCTACAGAATAAAATAAAATAAAATATGAAGTGTCATAGATGATTAGCAAATGCTCTTAAATAATGTATAATGTGTTTCCATATTACTTACACAGTATATAAATGTGTGAGGTCAGTGTGTGTGTGGCTATTTTTCACTTATATTAAAATTGAAATAATCTCCTCTTCCTGAAAATCCTGTCAGTGTGAATTTTAATGTCTGATATCAGCTGAGATAGAATCGTAAAATAGGGCTCTTCTATCTTTTATTTTTGTTATCTGGATGCACTATTATTTTTCTTGTCCTCGTGATAAACAGATCTCTCTACTCAATCAGCATAATGTGTCAGAAAAAAAAGTAGACATGCTTTTGAAGAGCTTGGCATTGATGTCATAACGTTCTCTGTTGCACATATAACCAGGGAATGATTTGGCAACTTCACAAATCAAGAAAACTAATCTATTGACTGACTATGGAAATATTAACAGATGGTAAGGTTAGCGAGAGCCTTACATTTCTCAATAAATTTGGATATCAATAAACTGGAATCTTCCTAATGGTGGATTTCATAATTACTGAAATGCTTTTTAAAAATCATCTCAATTTATTCTTACTGCTTAGTAATTCCATTTTTCACTTAAAAGTATCAATGTCCCTCAAACCATAATAGGTAGGCAGCAAAGTAGAGTGATGAAAAACTTTAGGAAGTAGCATCAGAGATGAAACAATAAATTATGGTGGCAAATCAAAACATTCTTTGAACCTTAAATTCATAAGAGTTGAGATTGAAAATCACTTCCCTTGATCTCACCATGGAACTCTGAAACCATATTATAATTACTCCTGCAATGTACAGAACTTATTCTAAGTTCCACATCTCTCTCCCTTCTATAGTCATGACAAATGAACTTAAAGGATAATTATTGTGTTTTAAAAAATCAATTATTTAAGATCAGCTTTCAAGTTTTAATTTCATTTAGAACATAGGATAAGAATCCAAATATCTTTTGTCCACAGAGTAAGTCCAGCAAAGAGACCGTACTGTATTTAAAGTCCTTAAGTCTTAATTGAAATTATTATAAAACATCCTGTTGAAGTGCAAGAAAAATCCTGTCACTTTCATCTTTACTAAAGGCTCTAAGTATTCTGTCTGGCTCTGTGCCAACCTGTACTAATTCACTATGGAGCAGATTTGATTCACAGACTTAGAAATGAGTTTTGAAATTTCAGGAAGTTTTTCTTCTGTTTGTTTATGTGCTTTCATTTGGAAAATAAATCTCTGTTGGAAAATAAATTATAACTGTCTCATGCCACATCCAGTGAATATTAAGAATAAAGTTTCTTCACTAAGAGAACTCATATATTCAAAATAGAAGTCTGATGGAAAAACTTTGCAACACCATGATTTTAAAGGGGATTGAAAGACAATGAGGATTGTACATTAGTAGTTAAACTAAAACAGAGCCAGAAGTTCCAGGGAATGGGAGTTCTATCCTATATGTTGAACAAATATCACATCAGAACATACAAAGGCATCAGGTAGAGTAAACTTAAAAGAATTTGATACAGAGATGTTGAGGTCTCTAGATCAATACAGAAGGCAATTTTCTTAAAAATATAAAGAAAAAATCTGGTTAAGAGTTGTATCTGACTTTGTTACCTGGTATATTATATGTACGTTTATTTGTTTATAAGAATGGCCAATAGGTAAGTGAAGAAGTATTCAACATCTCTGGCCATAAAAGAAATGCAAATTAAAACAACATTGAGATTATAACTCACCCCAATTAGAATGGCCATTATCAAGAAATCTATTAAATTTCATTGCCTTTACAGTAAAGAGGAAAAAAAAAGAAATGTAGACTCTTGAAAATTTTATTTTTGTTTATATAATGCATGTGTATATATGAGCTGTGTGTGGTAACTCATCTCTGTAATTGTAGTTATTTGGGAAAGTGAGATTAGAAGGATGTCAGTTTGAAAATAAAACTCTGAGTATGGTCAGGTCTCAGTTGTTCAGGCATATAATCTTATTCAGAAGGCTGAGATCTGAGCGCACAGTTCAAAGCAGCACAGGCAGACATCTCTATGAGACTTTTTTAAAAAATCCAGTTAAGCACCAAAAGGCACAAGTAAAGCTGTGGCTCAAATGGTGGAGCTCTAGCCTTGAGTAATAAAGTTCATGCATAGTTCCTAGACTCTGAGTCCAAGCCCCAGGAACCATGTGCATGTGAACACATTCATGCATGCATTCATGAACACTTCCACATGTGCACATGCACTCATGTTGTGCACACACACACACACACACACACACACACACATACACTCACACCTCTAAGAATGAATGTAAGACTTAAAATGTAAGCTGGAAGTTGGGCATAGTGGCACATATCAGACATATCAGTCAGTCATCCCTGCTATGCAACAGGCTGAGATTGGGGGGCCATTTGAAGAAAACATTTATGAGAATAACTCTCTATCTCACCTCCTCCTAATAGGAAAAGCGAGGCATGACAGTTCACAACTGTCATTCTAGCTACAGCACTAAGCGTAAGTAGGAGAATCATGGTCTTGGTCTACTTTGACAAAAATTGAAACCCTATGTATCTCAAATATAATCACAGGAAAAAAGGTATAAGCATTAGAAACCATGCCAGGCAAGCACATGGCTTTGAGTTCAAATTCCAGCATTGCCAAGAAAACTTTAAAAGCAAGGAGAAACAGGACCTAATTTGCCATCACAGGAGTAGCTGATTCACTACAACAGAACTCTGATGAATGTAGAATTGAAAGAATTTACCATGTCCTCATATAAAAACAAGTCCCTTCATCTGATGAAGAAAAACTGGGGGAATACTAGTTAACCATATATCCATATATTACATGGAATGTTATGGTTTCAAAAGATGACAATCTTGCAATTTCTTTTAAAGCAATTCATTCAGGGAAGTTTATCACTTACTACAAGAAGGAAAAAAGCATGGGAATATTGACACTCACACAATACAAAAAATTCATCCCACCTTATACACACACACACACACACACACACACACACACACACAGCCACCCCTAAAGCCTGTATCTCTTCCTGTCTTCATTCATCTACCGTGTCTACCTTTACCCCAACCCTTTCAAGTACCTCTTTGTGGTGGTTGCTTTGTTAAACTTTGACTTTGCCTATCTAAAGAATTAAAGTATTTGAATTCTCCCTTAAAGCTGTCATACTTCAGTTAATATATTTGTATACACTTGCATACCATTCCACTCACTTATGTATAAGTTTAATAAGGTAGATCTGGTTTATTTTGGAAATTCTGTAGATTCTAAACTCAAAATATACTCAGAACATCTTCACTTCCATTACTGCCACCTTGGTCCAATTGTGTTTCCATTTTAGCAGTACTAGGGTTTGAATTTATAGCCCTGTACTTGCTAGGTGACCACTTTACCACTCCCAGCCATTCAAGTCCTTGTCAAAATCTTGCTCAAATTCTTGGAATAGTCTTCTAACGTCCTTGCCCATTTGTGCTCCTTTCATCACTCAGCACCAAGATCCCTCTCAGGGATCCATGTATAGTCCTGCAGTGGAGGGAAGTTCTGCCATCTTAAACATAACACTACCACCATAATTATATTTGTTTTCTATCTCATGGACAGTGAAGAACAAAAGGTGCAGCAGAAGCATCTTTGAAGTACTGATTGGAAAATTGGATTAATCAATTATTATTATCTACTATTGCCCAAAAATTTAGTCACATGGTCACTGCTACATATAGAGAGAATAGAAGGCCTAGTATCTGGTTCAGTGATAATAAATCTAAATATTACAGTGTTTGTTTCTTTAAAAAGCGTGGAAAAAGACATACAAAGGGCAATGAGAGTATGTCTCTTTATCATTCTTGCAATGGGAATATTCATTTAGTCTTTGCATCTAACACCAAATACATGCAGAATTTTGTGATGTTTTTCATGAATTCCGCTATCCAAAATTTTTAAAAAGACCCTGTGAAATAAATAAAATGATATATTCTCCAGCTCTTTCCTAATATATGGTTGTAGAGTAGAAACAGCATGCCCACAGTAAAACCAACATTCAGGCAAATGAAACGAATGGGAAACAGAAGTCATTGTTCCAGAACAGGTGTAAAGGCCCAACAGAAACCACGGGGCTCCTGTGTGACTGTGTGAGAAGGTCCTCGGCACACATCTTTGGTTCCCCTTGACCTCTGGTTTTTCTGAGTCTTTTATCCATAGCTTTCACCATGGCCTCCATCCTATTGACTGGGACATTCTTGATCTTGGTCTCCTCTACCTAAATCTAAAACTGTTTTGGATTGTGGTTCTCCTTGGGGGGGGGCAGCTTTTGTAACCCTGTCTGCCACAGAACTGAATGTTCCAGGTTGCTAAGCAATTAAACAGAAGCTCTATGGAGAAGTAGCTTTCAGTTTCCTTGGCAATACAATTCCTGCAGAACTAGTAGACTTCCAGCCTTTGTTTAGATGGGAAAAATAGCAAAGTCAAGTGTCTCAACACATCCTAAACTTCCAACTGCAATATTTTCTTCAACTTGCTTGCTTTTGCAGTAGGCCCACTTCCCTTCACCCCCCAAAACTTAAATGATGTGCATAAGGGCAACAGAGATGACTGGCAGGTGATGAACTTTCTTCATCTGATACACACCTGGATAAGTTATCTTTTCTTGCCTGGGATATAGATATTATTTGACTTACTCTTACTAGTTTATAATTTGAAAACTTTCAAACGTCTGCGTTTCCTATTAATGCCATTTGACAACCACACAGAGATCTTCTTGGAGTGTTCTTTTCCATGTCAGATGCGATGAACTTTTGTTTGCATTCATTGAGTTCTTGTCATCACCTGCTAAATGTGTAATTTGGAAGCAGTCAGTACAGCATTACTTTGAATTTTTTAAGTCAGCCTCAGGAGCACAGGGTCTACCTCACAAGCTATGGCAACAGCCAGTTCCCTGTACATTCTTCCACCACTTCATGATAATCACTACCAACATTCCAGCTCAAAATAATTGTGAATTGTTCATCTGCAACTCTGTTCATGTTATACTTTATCCACAGTAATATCCTGCTTCCAGGTACCTGTGTTTTTCAAAGCATGGTTACTATTTAAGATATAAAACGTTTTCCAAAACTACAGTGGTCTTATATAGGAAAGGTTTTTCTCTCCTTGATGAAAGCTGGGCATGACTAATTCAAGGCTAATAGCAAAAACTCCGACAATGTTCCATTGCCCAGCCTAGCAGAATGTAGAAAACAGGAAATCCAGAATAAGAATCTTAAAGAGCACTTTCACTTCTACTTGAAAAGTGCTAGTATAAATTTACCCACATGAGAGCATGTAATTGTCACAACAACAAGCCCCTTGACTGGAATTAGACCAACTATGCTTCCCAAATATGCCATTTCTATGATAGGATTATTCCTTTAACTCAGAGCTCCCTTTCATTTTCAACTTGCTTAATTCTTCTAAAATTTTTAGGATTATCATCCATCTATAGTTGTACAAAGAAGTTGCTATTTTGATTTCCCCCTTCCCTATCTAATTTCAAATAACCAATTAAGCACATATAAAATATATCAGATAACAAGGTGAAATATTGTAACAATATGAGATAACCAAGGGATGGCAAAATAGGTAAGAGATAACATAGTACATTAAGGACAACAGTCACTCATTTTGTGGCTTTTAAGATAAGTGGGGGGGGAGGGAAATGAGGACCATGTCATTAGAAAGGGTATCAATGTTTGTGAGGTTATGCACCTTCTATATGGTGAATATAATGTAACCCTTCTATTAATCACAATAAAAAATAAAAAAAAGAAGTTGCTATTTAACAAAGCAGTTGGGGCTGGGAGTTTGGCCGAGTTGGAGAGTGCTTACCTAGAATGCATGAAGACCTGGGTTCAATTCCTTGCTACCACATATATAAAAAAAGCCAGAAGTGGTGCTGTGGCTCATGTGATAGAGCATTGGCCTTGAGGAAAGTCCAAGGACAGTGCTTAGGCCCTGAGTTCAAGGATCAATACTGGCAAAAAAGCAGTTTATAAATACACCTTGACCAATTTAATTCTTATTCATCCTTAAGCTTCTATTTATAGAAGGATTTCTCATTTTTAACTTAGTACCGCATTTTAGTATCTGTTCCTTAATATACCATCTCCCAGAAGGATTAAGTAACTTGTCTGATCAACAGTATGGAATACTCTCAGATTGGAATTAGGAAAATAATTATGTAACCTGCCAGTTTCAAGTAAAAATAGGTCTATTTATTGGGAGGCTATAGACGTATGATGTTTCATTTACTCATAAAGTGAACTTGCACACATCACAGGGAAATTACTTGATATAGTATATGGTATGTTTCCCATTATTACTTTCTTGAGCTTTCTTTATTCATGTAAATACAGTCCATTATCATTATTCACAGTAGCAATGTTCCATAAAACTGCAGCAAACACTGAATCATACATTATCTTGTTTTACATTAGTTACTGTTTAAAGCATTTGATTGTTTCTTTTTTTTTGTTTGTTTGCCAGTCCTGGGCTTGGGCTCAAGGCCTAAACACTGTCCTTGGACTTTCTCAAGGCTAGAGTTCTACTGCTTAAGCCACAGCACCACTCCTGGCTTTTTATCTATGTATGTGGAACTGAGAAATCCAACCTGGGTCTTCGTGCATGCTAGGCAAGCACTCTACCACTAGACCAAACTCCCAGCCCGTTTGAAGCATTTGAATAGATATTTTTGGTTCAGTAATGTTGAACGCAGTGGATATATCAGCACTATAACTCGTATTCAAATGAAACTTAGCTAACACACAAAATTCTGCTGATAACATATCAGAGCATCCCTGTACCCTCAGAGCATTTCTCTAAACCTCACATTAACAACAGTATACTTGGAAGCCATGTGAAACAGCAAATTCACCACCACAAACAACAACAACAAAAAACAAAAATGTGAAATATCAGGCTGTGAGCATACCATAGCAAGGGGACTTATCTCTAGTTTGAGGACTTGGCAAGAAAGCAGAGAGCACCTTATTTAAAGTTAGCTAAACAAGTATTTAACATATGTACTTAGCACAAGTGCTACAGATTGCTAAAGATTTTTGCTTCACTACATTCATGGATTTACAGATGATCCAGAAAATTGCCTAAGTTAATACTGTGGGTTAAAATAAATGTCAGTAGGTACGCAAGCTTGCCAATATGAAGTCTGAATAATAAGATAGTCTAGCTTCAAACCCAGCATTAAAATATGTAGGAGACTTAAAGTCTTATTCTACTATTTGCAAATAACACTTTCTCAGCTAAAATATGTTTCATCTTCTCTTTCCTTTGTTTCTGGAAAGGACAGATATTTATGTTGATAGTATCCAAGGATGAACCAAGTGATTAGTCTCTCAGTTCTTCCAATTTCCTGGGCTCATTCCCCTGCTGTATAGACGAAGTACTTGGATCACTGGCTACACTAATATTTAGATTTAAAATGGTAACTATTGCTGCTTAATTTTCTCCTGGGAAGACTGTCATTTTTGTTAAGGCATCAGCAATTCTTTTTCATCCACTAATTTTATTTTATATTTTGACGCCAGTCCTGGGGCTTGAATTCAGGACCTTGGCATTGTCCTTGAGTTATTTTACTGAAAGTTGGTATTCCGCCACTTGAGCTACAGCTCCACCTCTGGCTTTTATTTTTTATGGCTAAATGGAGAAAAGAGTCTCACAGACTTTCTTGGACTAGCTAGCTTCAAACTGTACCCTTGAATGTCAGCCTTCTGAGAACTAGGATCACAGGAGTGAGCCACTGGTATCTGGCTTCTTTTCCATTCATCTTGGGCTCCTTTGAAAAATATCCTTTAGTTCTCTAGTTATACTTTTAGTTTGTTGTTACTACACAGGTGATATGTAGAAAGGATACATTTACATGAGTCAAGTAATGAGTACATTTCATTTTATAAGTCATCTATTTCCTCATTCTCTCCCAATCCCTCCCTCTTGCCTCCGTGCATGAGTTGTGTATAGTTTATTTTCATCAGTGTTAAATCAATTTAAAAGAAATACTCTTAGTTCACCTTCAGAAAATGTCATGTAAAGTGTGTGTGTGTGTGTGTCTGTGTGTGTGTGTGTGTGTGTGTGTGTGTGTGAGAGAGAGAGAGAGAGAGAGAGAGAGAGAGAGAGAAACAAGATGTTGTGTTCAAAAATGCTACTTCCTTTCTCTTTATGAGTTCCATGATGACAATAAGGAGTAATTACTCATTCCACTGCTGTTTCTATCCTTGTGTTCTGAATTTGTGATGGAAAGAGCAAGCCACTTCCTCCCACACTGAGCCTGTGTCTCCAGTGAATTGGGAAAGGACCTTGCTCGGTGTCCTCCTTGGATTTTCCAGTCCAGTGTTTAGCCTAGCAGAACCAAAGCCTACATGCTATTAGGCAGATTCTCTGCTGAGAATTAGAAACCCTGAAATAATGGACAGCTAGGCCTCCTTGGAAGGACGCATTCATGCAGACTGATTTGCTGTCCGCTTTACACCCTAGGAGCATGGGGTAATTTATAACCTGTCATTTCCTCACTGAGTGGGAGGCATCCGTTGCATGTTATCAATGAAGGCACAATATAATTTAAAGTGTTCTGCTCTCTGGCCTTCTAGCTTTTGGTTTCAGTTTTCTCCCAAGGGAAAAACAATGTCTAACTACAAAGATTCTAGGAAATATATACCTCTTAAATGCTATTGGTAGCAAAAATATTATCCAATACTGTATTGTTGAATCAATAGCAGTTTTGATTTGCAATGGGATTAATCACATGGAAGTATCAACTGTAGAGCTGAGAGCAAGATTACAAACATTGGAAAGGAGAATGGCGTGTTTCAGTGAACATAGTTCACTGAACATAGTTGGGATAAGTTGGAAATTTTGCTAAAATGTCAAGTATTTTAAGGCACAAATTAATAAAGATAAAAATATGAGCAAACATTAAGAATACAATTTTGAATGGTAAGAAACTATTAGAATAGAAAAAGGAACAAATATCACTGGGAAAGAAACCATTTTCTCAGAAGGTGACAAGGAATTCTTGGCAAGAACCAGGAATTGACCAACGTAACTGATAGCAATAAATAATTCATCTTAAAATCTGTTTTGTTTCAATCATTTGTGGAGTTGAACTCTGGGCTTGGGAGCTGTCCCTGACCTCTTCAGCTCAAGGCTAATGCTCTACCACTTGAGCCATAGCACCACTTCTGGTTTCCTGGTGGTTAATTGGAGATGAAAGTCTCACAGACTTTTAGTGCCCAAGCTGGCTTTGAACCGTGATCTCAGATTTCAGCCTTCTAGAGTATCTAGGGTATGAACCACCAGTGATGGGCTATTTATTTATTTATTTATTTGTTCATTTATTTATTTATTATTGTTGTTGTTCTTACTGTTATTACTATTATTGGTGTGTGCAGGGGTGTGAGAGTTGGGGCTTGAACTCAGGGCCTTATAATTTTTTTTCTACTCCAAGCTGGAATTCTATCATTTAACCCACACCTACACTTCCTGATTTTTGCTATTTAATTGGAAATAAGTAGTACAGACTTTTCTGCCTGGGCTGACTTCAAAATGTGATCCTTAGAACTCAGCCTGCTGAATAAGTGAGGATTATAGCTAGGATTAAGCCACCAATCATTAGCTTTACCTCAATGTTTCTAAAACAGTTTATAACCATCTCTTATTTAGTTAGGATGTCTCTGAGAAGAAGATGGAAGGATTGTTTTCCAAAGAGGTTCAAGTCAAGAATCTACCAGTAAAGCTTTAGTCAGGAAAGCAAGGTGACAATAAATTTCATTCAACTCTATGTACATTATAGAAATAGACATTGTACAACTCTGGTAGTCAGATAGTGAAAGAACTAGAAAAACTGCCATCCTGTCAACCCAAGAAGCTAATCACATCCAACAGTGAAATGGAGCTACACAATTAAAGACTGTGAAGTCCATGGAACACCATTGCATCCAGGTACCTACTACCTCTGAGTTTCAGTGTAGTCTTTACCAGCAGAGCTAGGGCTCTAGTAATCAAAAGAGTACTTAGGAGGAAACACTGGACCTCTGACAATCTCATTCATATATTGAGACTTATTTCACTTTGAAATGTATTGAATAATGGTATATTTCTTCCAAGCCTTAACCAAGTTTTCCCTCTGATCAAATGTAACTGGAGATGTACAATGAAAGAGAATCTGGTAAATATATTTGTTCAGCACACCTTGTCTGTTGAGTGTCTGGAAGCTACAAGCTGAAGGCCAGGAAAGCACATGCAAATAGGAACCAAATCAATGGATATATTCAAAATGGTGGAATGTCAATCTTTTTCCACTTGCAACATTAAGGCTTTTGCCTTCAAAGTGAAGATGAGCAGAGTGTCATCTCATGGAGTTTTATTTTCAACAAGTGCCGGTTAGCCTTCTAGTTAGCAACAGTCTTGAAGATGAAAGAACACTGCCAAAGTTTCAAATCAGTTCAACTTACTTGGGAGTGGAGTCCATAAGGTTCTTCAAATACAGAATCATGTCATCTGCAAAGAGGAAAAAAATTCACTTCTTCTTTCCCTATTTGGATCCCTTTATGCTTGCTTCTTGCCTTATTGCTCTGGCTAGAAATTCTAATATTATGTTAAAGAGGAGTGGAGAGCGTGGGCATCCTTGTCTCGTTCCTGATATTAGAGGAAATGACTTTAGCTTTTTGCCATTAAGTATAATGCTAGCTGTAGGTTTGTCATACACAGCCTTTATTATACTGAGGAATATTCTATGGATTCCTAGTTTCTCCAGAGCTTTTAGCATAAAGGGGTCTTGAATCTTGTCAAATGCCTTTTCTGCATCTATTGCGACAATTATGTGATTCTTGTCCTTGCTCCTGTTGCTGTGTTGAATTATATTAATTGACTTGCTTATATTGAACCAGCTGTGCATCCCTGTGATGAATTCTGTTTGATCATAGTATATAATTTGTTGATGAGTTGCTGAAGACAGTTGTACAGTATTTTGTTGAGGAGTTTTGCATCAATATTCATCAAAGAAATGGGTCTATAGTTCTCTTTCTTGATGAATCTCTGGTTTTGGGATGAGGATTATGGTGGCTTCGTAGAATGAGTTTGGCAAAGAGCCTTCGTTTTCAATTTCATTGAAGACCTTAAGGAGTATTGGCGTGAGCTCTGCTTTGAAGACCTTACAGAAGCCTACTGGCCCTGGGATTTTCTAGGATGGACGGTCTCTTATTGCCATTTCAGTGCAATAGAGCAAAACCTAGATACATAAGACCGTATAGGATGATGCTAAATGAAAGGACCTCCATGATATAGAAACAATAGCCATATAATGAGTGATTGTTGTCCTTAATGTACTGTTATCTCTCATCTTTTTTGCTGTCCATTGGTTATCTCATATTGTTACAGGATTTCACCTTGTTATCTGATCTATTTTATATATGTTTATTGGGTTATTTGAAATAGGATAGGGAAGGGGGGAACACAAGATGAGGGTTAGGGTTGGGGGGAGAGAAATGAGGACCATAACATGAGAAAGAGTATCAATATTTGTGAAGTACCTTCTATCTGGTGAGTGTAATATAACCCTTCTATTAATTACAGTAAAAATATGAAAAAGGAAATGAAGTCAGTGCTAGTTCCTTCTCAAGACAAAAAAAAGATGGAAGGACATGGAAGACACTGAAAGTCTCTAACATGGAAGTGGAAGTACAAAGCAAGGGCACAAACAACAACTTGGAGAAGTCTGGGATCATGGGGAGGAGGAGTTATATATCGTTGACAGTTTCAATTTTAAAAAGTAGTATATTAAGTTTAGTAAACAATTCTAGGCTACTTTGAAAAAGAAATACTCCAAGAAAGGGTATGATACAAAGATGAAAATAGAAAACATGTTAAATTCCGTATACTTAGGTTTTTTGAAGGAATCCTTTGAGAGTCCATAAGAATATAAAATGGCTATGTGTAGTAGGTCATGTAAGAAATCCCAGGTACCTGTGCAATGGAAATCAGTAGGAATGTGGTTCAAGGCCAGCTTGAGGAAGAAATTAATGAAACTCAATCTTAATAAATTTGGCATGATACAACAGACAAAGGCCTAATATCTAAAAAAAAATGAATCTCTCCAAAACAAATCTTCAAAGAAACAACCATCCTATTAAAATATAGGCCAAAGACTTAAAAGAGAGACAAATCTGAAGGAGAAATAAGAATGGTTTATAGACAAATGAAGAAATGCTCGACATCTCTGGCCATACAAGAAATGATCATCAAAACAACTCTGAGATTCCACCTCACTCCAGTTAGAATGGCCATGATCAAGAAACCTAATAACAACATATGCTGGCAGGGATATGGCCAAGAGGGATCACTACTATGCTGTTGGTGGAAGTGTAAACTGGTTCAACCAGTATGGAAAGCAGTATGGTGGTTCCACAAAAGCCTAAACATAAATCTCCCCTATGACCCAGCAATTCCACTTCTTGGCATCTACTGAATGGTCCAGAAACAAAGACATACTAAATCCACTAGCACAGCGATGTTCATAGCAGCACTATTTACCATAGCAAAGATATGAAACCAACCCAGATGCCCCTCAGTTGATGATTGGATCAACAAGATGTGGTATTTAAACACAATGGAATTCTATGCTGTTGTCAGAAAAAATGACATCACCCTATTTCTAAGGAAATGGAAAGTCTTGGAAAAAAATATTAAGTGAAGTAAGCCAGACTCAAAGGAACGTAGGCTCAATGGTTTTTCTCAGTTTTAATAATTAGTACAAACCAAGGACTCTCTTAGCACAGGATTACAATAGCTCAATCCCCAGATACATAAGACCATATAGGATGAGGCCAAATTAATGGATCTCAAGGTCATGGAAACAAGAGCTTAATTATAAGTGACTGTTGTTCTTAATGTACTACTTTTTTCTCTTCTCTTGTGTTGCCCCTTGTTTAATCTCATATTGTTACAGCATCTGAATTTGTTACCTGATATATTATATATATGCTTATTTGTTTATTTGAAATAGGAGGGAAAAGACTAGGGAAGTAGAGATAAAAAGCATGGGAAATGTTATCAGTGTGTGAGAAATAATGCACCTTCTGTCTGTGGAATATAACTATATACTCTCTATACATTAAAATAAAATTAAAAAAAGAAAAGATATACAATACAAACACAAAGCAAGTGAAAACTGGTATTCCTGTATTGATATATCATAGAATGCTTTAAATCAAAAGGTAATTTCAAAGAATAAGCATTACTATTTATTATTATTTAAGGATTAAAAAGACAAACTGGCAGAAATATATTTCAGCATTTTCATCTTAATACTAATACATTAAAAAATAAAATATAGTGTACTTTAAAAATAAAAGAGTGAGCCAGCCACGGTGGCTCACACCTGTAATCCTAGCTACTCAGGAGGCTGAAATCTGAGGATCAAGGTTCAAAGCCATCCCGGGCACAAAACAAAACCTAAGACTCTTAGCTCCAATTAACCTCTGGAAAACATGAAGTGGGGTTTGGCTCTAGGATAGGGTGGTAGCCTTAAGCTAAAGAGCTGAGGGACAATGACCAGGTCCGGGGGCAGGGTGGTAGCCTTGAGCTGAAGAGCTCAGGGACAGTGCCCAGGCCGAGTTCAAGCTCTATAACCCACAAAAAGAAATAAAATATAACAAAAATAAATAAAAACAAATTTTAAAAAAGAGTGAATATGAGTTTGTAAGAGTGTAACTTGCCTAATAGAAGCATTGCAATTCAAGCCAACATAAGTGATGGTAATTAAGAGATATGTGAAATGTGATGCGGATGGCTCATGCCTATAATCCTGCTTACTCAGGAGGCCAAGATGATGCTAAATGAAGTAAACTCCAAGATATGTTGTTTTTCATGTGCTGTGTGAAGTTATTTCTTTTTTTCTTTCATTTTTTTCTTTCCTTTATCCCCTTCTATCACTGTATTTGATTTTGGTGTCCTGTATCTCATACATACATATATATGTTTATATTTATATATAGATATATATATATGTTTATCTGAGTTGGCAAAGGAAAGAAAACAACACGATAGTAAGAAAAAGAGAAAGAGTGAACTAATCTAGCAGTGATACACACAAACATGAATTTTACAATTTGGGGGAGTGATTGGGGAGGAAAGGGGGAGAAAATGGGGGAGGGGGTAACAAGGTTTGCAAGAAATGTACTCATTACCTTATGTATATAACTGTAACCCCTCTGTACCTTACCTTTGACAATAAATTAATTTAAAAAAACAAAAAAATAAATTTGGCCTGGTAAATACACTTGCAGTCCTAAGTACCCAGAAAGGATATGCAGGAGAGCAAAGTCTAAATCTAGCTACAAAGAACAAAAATATGAAATTGAACAAAAAATGCTTGGGATTAGCAGTTGCCTTTCAATATATGGTTCCTCAGTTTCAATCCAAGTATGACCAAATTGTATAAAGTTAGTCAAAAAGATGCAATGGAAATCATTGGGAAAAATCCAATGACTGATTATTAATCTAACCAGTTATATGATAATAGTAAAATGATAATAATCTTTACCAGGAGAATGGAATAAAAATCTGTACATGCTGCTGTAAAGAGTATATAGAAAGCTAAATTCTCATCTTTCTGATTAGTCAATAGTGTTCAAATCTGAAAAGAAGAAATGTTGAGGTAGTTAAATAGAAGTAATGTTAGAAATGTGAAAACACTATTTCAATTTAACTAAATCTGGAAAGAGAAATAAGGAAAAAGCGTCTGGGGAATCGCTATGTATCTGTAGGCCAGGTAGACATCTTGAACTTTAAACTTAGTACATATTTACTTTATAAAGAAAGATAATGCAGAAGTACACTTAATCATTTAGACTGGGTCTAACTTCAGTAGAGAAGGTTGTTGGAAAGTAACAGAGATGAAGAGAAGGGGTACTTATTTCACTGATAAACTAAAGAATTGAAAGGGCAATTACAGCAACTTTCAAATAGTTTATCTTCTTGAAATATAAGAAACACCTTCTGAGAAAAAGAGTAAAAGAAGAGAAGTCAAACAAACAAGGTAAAGGAGACATTGGAGCAGTCATGCAAACGGTAAAGCAGCACCTGCCTAGTGGTGGTGGCTATATAAACTTTACCCGAGAGCTACAGTCTCAGAGATCTCCCTGCATATATTGTGGTTCCATACTCAGAACTACACCTAGAATTTGCAAAAGTACAACTTCTCCTATAAGGTATATTAAATATTCGTAGAAGAATGTATAGTATTGATCTCTCTTCCATTTCTTTTCTTCAACTTTTTTTCTTTTGTCCCAAATGTGAGGCTTGAACTCAGGGCCTGGACGCTGTCCTAAGTCAAGTCTAGCACTCTTCCACTTGAACCATACCTCCACTTTCAGGTTTTGATGATTAACTGGGGATAAGAATCTCACGGATTGGTTACCTAGGCTGATTTCTAACCATGACCCTCAGATCTCAGCTTTCTGAGTAATTAGGATTACTGGCATGAGCCACCATCACCTGGTTTTTGTTCTTCAACTCTTCGGTATAGGTTTAGGTTGAAATTATGCACTGCTCAATGTAATCATTACAATAAAATTATTTTTCTAATAAACGGCATGAGAATCATGTTTTTCAAATAGTTCATTACATGGATTAATTTCTATCAATTCTCGATACTAATCAGAGTGGAGAAATGATCAATAGAAACTCATAAAGAAGAAATCTTGAATGCATGTTTCACTAACTTTATCATATACAGTCTCTACTTTAATATTTCATAGGATATAAGAATTAGTTTTGAAAATGTAATTATCTGAAATGCTCACTTTTTGAAGATCTACTTTTAAGACTCTACATTCAGTTTTTTAAAACCTAATTTTTTTCAGAAAGAAATCTAGACTTACTCTTTGACATATATATTGATGCAATAGGCATTTGAATTATATTACCTGCATAAAGTAGCTAACATAATTTGTACCCAAACGCAAAGGGAACATGAACAATCTTACAAATGTGGCAGAGATCCCACAAATTACAGGAAATACATTTGCCAAAAAGCTAGAGAACACTAGGTTTTCTCACAGGACAGTCTGTCTCAAAGAAAGTCAGAGTGACCTTGTCATTTGCTAAGTCTGTAAATAAGTAATTATTGAATTCACAAAGCAAGGTCTGTCCAGCTTCAAAACATTATTACAATAAAAGAAAATCTGTTCCTTTCCCACATTGGCAACACTCCCTAAGCACCTTAAGCAGGGCTAGAAGGAGAGTATCATCACTTGCTAAATACTTCGTACTGACACTTTACAGATATAATTACAGAGCTCCATGTCTCACCAAAACTAAATAGAATAGGGATTGCTGCCAAGCCCAAATTATTCACAACCATATAATTAATGTGTGCGGTTGTAATGAGGATTAAAAGCATGCTGGGCTTAAATCTGCAGAGAGAGGGAGAGGAAAACTGGAAAGGTCACACAGCCAAATACCAGGGACACAGGGCCTACTTAAGAGAGGCACTGATGACAAAGGAGTTTTCACTTCCCTCAGCTGTGTGTGCATGAAGGAAGAAGCAGTTCATTAGACAGAGAGTCTCTGTGAGGCACAGCTAACAGAGGTGAGGCACACCAAGCATATACTCTCCCAGTATATTTTGTCCTCATGGATAAAAAAATCTCACAGAGAAAACTTAAAAGTGTTTAGACATGAAAGACACATTAGAAGATGAACAAAGATAAGAATAACAGTAGACATTTTTAGAAATTGCATGGAATAGAAACAAATGATATAATATATTTATAGTGGTAAGAGGTAAAGATCTATCAAACCATAATTCTATACTAAACAAAATTATATTAAAGAAGAAATACTTTATCTGGAGAAAAAAACCCTATAAAACTCTGGAAATCTATTTCTAGTAGCCGTATTGTATAAGATTGAAGAATGGGTTTATACAAGGGAAAGAACAGGATACCAGTCTCTGATAAAAAAAAAAGAGGAGAGACAGCTGAAAACTGAGTAAATTGTGATAAAATAAAATAAAATGTGTTTTTTTCTTTTAAATTACTTTAAAAACATAACTGACTATTGAAAGTAAAAAGTGCAAAAATCTAATTTGTGCTTGTAATATATGGGAAAAGGGCACAAAAACAGTAAAACAAAGAATGGGAGAGAATCAAGGAGATTGTAAAGTGACAGAAACGCAAGTATTATATATTATTTGAAAATAGACCAAGTAATCTAAGTACTCGAAGGTCCTTGTGTGAATGCATGAAGTTATCTTGTCCAAAAGTGGAGAACATGAGGGGAAGGGAGTTTAACCTAGTGGTAGAGTGCTTGCTTAGCATGCACAAAGACTGGGCTTTGATTCTTCCGTACCACATGCATAGAAAAAAGCTGGAAGTGGTGCTGAGGCTGAACGGGGAGAGCTCTAGCCTTGAGAAAATCCAAGTACATGCCCTGAGTTCAAGGCCCAGGACTGGCAAAAAAAAAGAAAAAGTGGAGAACATGAACAGAATTTCCATAAGAATTTGAACCTGGTACATGAGTCACATTTATTATAAAAATAACAAAACAGATCATAGATAAATGATATCCTTCAATGGATGGTGACTAGGTAAACCTGTATATACCTACTTAATCAGCTATTACAGAATATTCTACTCATTCACGTGTCTCAATCTCAAATACACTTTGGTGAGTGTAAAAAAGAAAAAAAAACATCCACAAAGGCTATGCTTTGTATAATTCCATTATTATACAGCCTTCAGGAAAAGTCAAAATTCTTAGAGTATTATAAAGATTAGAGTTGGCAAGACTTGATAGGGGATTAGTGAATACTACTCGAAAAGAAAGTAATTGGAATGCTAAAACTTAATTCCTTTGCCTATGTATGCTGGGTTCTGTGGTAGACAAACAACTTAATGCATCTGTCAACACTTGAAGCACTCATAGAAAAAAGAATGAATTCAACTGCATGTAAATATAATTTTTTTTAAAAAATCAATGATTATTTTTTGAAACCCATAGACAAAAGAATGAGAAACACAATAAATCTCACTATTATAAATGAAAGATGTATTACATTAAAGTGCTAAGGAGAAAAACAACTAATATCCGTTACCCTGGGCAACAGAATTTGAACTGGATACCATAACACTACAAGTAGAAAGAACCATGTTTCAACCATTTACTCTACCTAGGTGAATTTGTTTCTCAGAGGTCCTAATTAGGAACACTATTTATTTATCCTAATTTTTATTAATATTTATCTTAATTATTGATAGATAATGTGATTGTTTTTATAACATCAGAGAAAATTACAAAGTGGGAAGAAAGGAGAAGACATAAAGAGTTAATGTTAGGAAGAGTTCTGTGGAACTGAATTTAAATTTGAGGTTTTCTAGGAACTCATGTATTGCTCTTTTGATTTGGGGGGTATATGAATCTTTCTTTTCTTCTTCTTTCCCCACCAATATTGGGGCTTGAACTGAGGTCCTGGATGCTGTTCCTTAGCTTTTCCAAACAAGGCTGATGCTCTATCACTTGAGCCAGAGTTCTACTTGCATATGAATCTTAATAGGTAAGGAAACAAATGCACGTGGCTTTATATATGGGCTACCATAAACTCCTTTATTCCCTGCCTCCATCCTCTGAGGAAACCTCGAAGCAGTAGAATCTTTATTTTTAATCAATTTAGTGTTATGATAGAAGTGGTCTATACAGGTATTTCAATTATGAGTCTGGTAATGAGTATATTTCCTCATATAGTGTCTTCTGTTCCCTCATTCTCTCCCAGTCTCTCCCTCCCCCATCACCACTCACAAGTTATATAGTTCATTTTCATCAGTGTCCAGTGAATTCCACTGCTGCAAATTTTCACCCCTTTCCCCTCCAATTCTTTACCCTCCCTTCAACCCCTCCTAAGCCTAATACACCAATTACCAAAAGGGCACAGGAGCTAAGCAGAGATTTCTCAGAAGAAAAGATAAGAATGGCAAAGAAACACATGAGGAAATGTTCATCATCCCTAGCAGTGGAATATTGTTTTGGCCAGTCCTGGGCTAGAACTCAGGGCCTGGACACTGTCCTTCGGCTTTCTCAAGGTTAGTACTCTACCACTTGAGCCACAGCACCACTTTTAGCTTTTCTCTGCGTGTTTGGTACTGAGGAATTGAACCCAGGGCTTCATGTATGCTAGGCATGCACTCTACCAATAGGCCATGCTCTCAGCCTGAAATCTTATTACCACACATATATTGCCTTTAATACCAAAATGTGACACTAGGACTCCTTGAAGAAGTGCTTGATTCTAGGCTGGAACAATCAAAGTATAGGATTATCTTGGAGCATCCTTTAGTGTCAGAACAAAAGAAGGAGGCAAACTGAAGATCAGATAGTATACAGATGTCAACCTGAAAAGGTGGCAATCATGAAAATACCTTGTCAAACACAATAATCATTGTATTAGATTGTAACCACAAAGTGAGTTTCCATTGATCCACACTGCTATAAACAAAGACAAGAGGAAGAGGAGCATTGTGTTTCTTCCTTATAGATTGAAAGAAGGGACTGAAACATCACCAGCAAAAGATCATCATGATAATTGCTCTAGGAGGGATTTGTGACATTCCAAAAGGATCAAGTCAAAGAGTCAAGGGGAATGGAACAAATATTGGGATAGTCACAATGTTTCTCTCCAATTATGTATCACTTACAGAAAGAAAATACAGCACTTTCTGGTCAGGAATCTGTTTGGACAATAGACCTTTCCAGCTGCATAGGGTGGCCTGGAGCTGAATGCATTTCCCCACCCATACTATGATGACAGATTTCTCTGAGGCCAGCCCCACACCAGCCCACCTTCATCCAGGGTTCCCATCCTTCCCACCCCTTTTTTTAACCTGCACTGGGGCTTGAACTCAGGGATCTGGTCACACTGTCCCTGAGGTTCTTTTTGCTTAAGGCTAGTGCTTTACCACTTCAGCCACAGCTTTTGCTCCTGGCTTTTTGTCGTTAACTGGGCTTTTCTTCTGGGACTGGCGTGAACATATGATTCTCAGATCTCAGCCTCCTGAGTAGCTAGGATAACAGGCTTGAGCCACTGATACCTAGCTCCTTTCCTAATTTGTAACCAACTTTTGGGCCTGCAAAACGGATCTTGGACTACAAATGTCATCCCTGATGTGCAGCAGCCCAGAGCCTCTGTTCCCATATGTGCTGGTCCTTCAGTCCTCCTCAACTTTGGCCCTACCAGTGCCCTGGAGGCACTTTCTCTCCACCAAGAAAATCATCTATGGACAATGAAAATGCGAGGGATACAGCACCATCTTTGGGACTGTCAATCTTTCCATATATCCCAGTCTCCACAAACAACCACTCTGTGTTGAACCAGGTTCCTCCTACCTCTCACCACCTCTTACTCAGTAGCACTCTTTTCATCATGCAAGATCCCAATGATTAATTTTTATAGTCCTAGCCCATGTAGGGACCAATCCCTAGTACTATCTACCTGCCTGGTACAAAAGCCACATTCCTTGTCCCACCTTAGATATCTTCATTGGAAAATACAAAAACAATAATTGTTTTCTGGGCCACCCAGTAGCTGAAACCACACCAGCTCTTGATCTATCTGCTTCTCCAGTGCAATTACCTAGTGTCACCACTAGGCAATAATATGGCCATCACATGGACA
This sequence comes from Megascapheus bottae, assembly GCF_031878675.1. NCBI lineage: Eukaryota > Metazoa > Chordata > Mammalia > Rodentia > Geomyidae > Megascapheus > Megascapheus bottae. The sequence goes on from NC_143509.1 coordinate 50,455,248, forward strand.
TTGTCCACAGTGAACCCAGTCATTACTGCTTACCAGGCCTCTGTTGGGAACTCTCAGAATGTTTTGCACACTGCCACACCCACAGCTTCTGGCAACAAAATCTCCAGAGACAATGGTGACCCCACTTCATCCATGAGCCAAGCCACTCTTACAGCAGGAGCTATAATGGGAAATTGAGTTCTTAAAAATGTAGGACACTTGGGGTTTGGAATGTTCACCCAAAACTCATGTTCCAAATTCAGAGCATCCAATGTTGACCAAAGGCAAAAGTTTCAAATGTCAAACATCAAAAAATGTCAAACAGGGCTCAGAGGGTCTGTCAGCATTATTCCGCCTCTCCCCCTTACTTAGACAAATCAGGCTGATTGCTATACCAGGAGGTTCCAGTGGACAGTACAAGAGGGCTATGTGTGTCTCACTACTCACCCTCCCTGCCTTTGAGGACTAGCGTGCTTAACCTAAGGCTGGGTCAATTTTCTAGAATGGTGTCCTAGAACTGGAAAGACACCATGATTCTTCCTTACAGACATGGTCTATTGTTCTACTGTCCTTATTTTCCTCAGTTAAATACAGAAAAATCTAGTTCTAATTAAAACAAATCAATGTTACAATGTGCTTGGCAGAATTTTAAAACATTAGATGCATTTTATTCATAAACTGACATGTTGCATTGAAATCCCTTTCTGTAATTACTTATAGGCTATACTCCACTAAAACCTATTTGTAGAAATATAGAAAAAACTTGGGAAACATACATGATTCCAATAATTAAAACAAGCAAAATGGTTACACAAATATGTACTAAATATGTCAAGGATCACTTTTTTCATTGTTACCAGCATTTATTAGATTTATTTATTGTATTTCATTGTCCAAGTAACATACAGAGGGGACCCAGTTACATACATCAGATACTGGGTACATTAATTCTTGAACATTGAAGTTTCATTGTCATGTTTTCATACATGAATAGAAGGTGCCTTTATCAAATCCATGCATTCTTCCCTCCTTCCCATTCTCCTTTCTTCCTTATTGGAGTAAATTCAACCCAACATATTACTGTCTTAAAAATGTTTTTAAATACTGTTTTTCTCAAGATTCTGTTGTTATGGTCTTAGGTTTGAGATTTTGTCAACTTCTCTGATGATTTTCATGTCACTCAGAGATTGACCATCAATCATAAAGGGTAAATGGATCAGCATGATGTGGACTTTAAGAGTTAAAATTAACACAATAAATAATTCTCTGATACTTGCCAAAATATCATAAATAAGAATGTACCTATGACCATGAATTGCATGTTCTTATTCAAAAAGTCAGTCTAGCAGTCAATATAAAACCAACTATTGAAAGGAAATATAACAAAATAGTAAGCATGTATAATTTTGTGTAAGTGAAGCATTCCTCTGTCTTCTTTCTATTTTTTTTTTGCTAGTGCTGGTGCTTGAACTTAGAGCCTCAAGTTTTCACTCAGCTTTTTTGCTCAGAGCTGGCACTCAACCACTTGCACCACACATCTGCTTTAAAGATTTTTGCTAGTCAATTTGAGATAAGAGTGACTTGGGCTGAGCAATGGTGGCTAACACTTTAAACCTATCTGGACCCTGAGATCCAAGGATCCTGGTTGAGGTTAGCTCCAACAGTAAAGTCCCCATGAGACTCTTATCTGAAATTAAAACACATATACACACACACACACACACACACACACACACACACACACACACACACACACACGTAGAGCTGTTGCTCAAAGATGTGGAGCACTAGCCTTGAGCCAAAGAGCTCAGAGAGTACCCAGGTCCTGAGTTCAAGTCCCAGAACCAACAAAACATAAACAGCAACAATAACAAAAAAGGGTTTCTTGGATATATATTTTTCTTGCTGGCTTATAACTTCAATTCTCAAGATCCTAACTTCTTTCATTTGTAGGTCTTTACAAAATTGTTTATGATTGCTAACTTTACAGCCATTTATCATTAGTAACTTTAGAATTGATACATATAAAGACCATAAGAAAAGAAATGCCTTCCAAATGACCTAAGTGACTTTTACTCATTGTGGAAAACCCACATCCTGAAGCAATCACTTCACGGGTAAATGGCAGGTTGTATGTTCACTGCACAGCACAGACACTTGGATTGGAAGGATGTGATAGCTACAATTTGTCTAGCTTCTGATTACTGAGCTGCCAGAATTAAATGTGCTCAACCCGTAGCAATTCCTTTAACCCTCCCTGGAAGTGGCTGCCTTTGGACAGTTCACTTCTCTGCTGGACTGTTCGCATTATTGATGAAAGCTGTCCACTCAAAACACACTCCATGATTTTTTTCCTATTTCTATCTACTTGGACCCTGAACTCAGACCTTGAAACATCTCCATTTAAATTAACTGTCACATGGAGTCCAAAGGACAGGAGTATAAGGAAAAAAAATAGTTCAGGGGGAGCCTTGGTTCTTCTATTGATTTAGTCATAGAGGCACTTCAATTCTAACACCACAGAATTGTAAATTAGAAACATGAAATAAATTAAGAATCTTCCACTCTCCTGCCCATATTCCATAGTAATTATAGTAAATACTTCTTAGGTATGCATACTTACCCTACAAAAATGTTTGGGATTAAAATAATTCACGAACACTATAAAACGAATAATTTCTGTTGGGAATGAAAATATTCAATCTCACTGGTTTCCCTGGATCCAGTGGAAAGCCACAACCAGGAGAGCAAATTCACAGTCTAAACCAGTCTTTATTTCCTTCTACTCAGAACATGGTAGATATTTGCATTACTTGCATGATTTCTATTAGATTTTGTATCACATTACAACAGCTTCCAATGTGAAGATGTGTTGCTGGTAAAATTAATATTCTTAAAATACAAATCTACTAGGGTAATTCATGTAATGGTCCAATCTTGGGATGGATTAAGTCTGGGAAATGAATAGGGATGAAGCTAGTTATGCTGAACAACTAGGGATTGTGCTGAGCACATCAAATGCTGCATTCTTTTCACAGTTCACAGTATCACACACACACTTCATAGATGAAGGCTATGTCTAGAAGAGAGACAGTACCTATTTCTTCCCAGTTGATGTAAAGAAGGTAACACTTCAGTCTCTCCATGAGTAACAGACTTGAGCAAAGAGGGAAACAGGGAATCAAACCATGCTGTCACATCTGTCTCTTACAGAAGTTATGCAAGGTTTTTTTTTTTATTGCTTTTTGGGGAGAGTAGAGGAGTTCAGTACTGGTACTTCTGCTTGAACTCACAACCTGACCATTGTTCCTGAGATTTTGTTTTGCTCATAGCTAGCATCATACGTACTATATGGGCCATAGCTCCACTTAAATGAGTCACTAGCACCTAACGAGAGTTACGTTTTGACCTCATAGTTATTGCATTTTACCACTGAACCCGTGAGGACCCTTCTATCCTGAAATAGCACACTTCAGGCTCAATGCAACCTTCATTAGTAGGCTTGTCACCTTAGCATGCCAACTCTAGGAGGAAAGTCATTTGCATAAAAAGTCATATTTCAGTGTTTGTTCACTTCATATTAAATACCTACAAATAGGGCTAAACTAGCTATAGTAAAGAGTCTGAACATGTTATTGGTGCAAGGGAGGGGGAGTCTTTTTCTTCTTCCTCTACTCCTTCCCCAGCTTGGAGTTTCAGAACCATGGATGACGGAAAAGGAGTCAAAAGAGGAAAAATAACAATACTCTATTCCCTGTCACTTTTTGGAGAAGGAATCTGAGCTCCAAGATAACCTGTGAATGTTGTGATCAGGCAGGAGGACAAAGAGCAAATTGTGGACAAAGAGGCCGCTGTTGCTAGTAACCTTCTCCCTCTTCGAAATCTCAGGTGACTTTGGGCCCTTACTGGCTGCTACTCCATTAGAAAATGCTACCCCTAGAAAGTGATAAGTCTCTGTGTATCTAATTGTGTGTAGACGATGAGGCACAGTACTGACAATGAGACAAAGCAAAGTGAATGGATGGATGGTCACTAAACTGCAGGGTTTTTTTGATCTTTTGCCTTCATGAGAAGAATCATAATCCCAGTGACCCCTATCTCATGGGACAATGGCGAGACATGCCACCAAAATGTTTTCTTTCAATGAGAGTGAAAGACATTTTTTTCCAGGTGGCTTGAGGTGAATAGCTTGGAAATTATGCTATTTGTATCATTTTCCTATGTGCAGAGTACAATTTGCATATACAATTTCAACATCTCTGGCTATTACTATTACTATTATTATTATTCAATTTACTCACTTAGTCATTTCTTCTCCCAAAGCTAATAACAGAATTAAATGGTCAGAGTGGCTTGACATGTGGTGCCATTGTTTCAGAGGCCCTCCAAAATTTGTGCCACCTTGAAATAACACATTTGTGTTTCAGAAATACCTGACCTTGCTAATTACTCCACTCTTCCTCTTGTTCCATGGAGGGTCCTCTCCTAAGAGCTGTCTGATGGGCCCAGCTGCAGCACGACTCTTTGCAGGGGAGAAGTGGCCTTCAGCTCTCATTCTCCTTGGCTTTGTTCCAGAGACACAGCCCTCTCCACTACCACCTCTCCTTCCTGGCAGCTGGAGCAAGAGGCTGGAAGCTAGTGGCAAACTGTGATGCCTGGCTGTTTGGTCTGTCACTAATGACATCCCCTGCTGAATCATGACTCAATAACTGTGCCTGTCCTTCAAACACGTCCAAATTAGAGTAAAGGAAAAGCCATTCTGACCTCTGGCCTATGTTCTCCTGGCTTGGCAAACATCTGTGGACAATTTTCCTTAGCTTAGAAGCTGACTCAAAGTGTGAAAGGACATTAGTGGATGTCTCTGGGGCTTGTTCATCTGACCCTTGAATTTCAAATAGAGCTGTGCTACACTGGGGAAGACAAGGAGCAGAGGGTGAGGAAGGTCTTCTTGCTTGCTGCTAAGTTAGAGTAAGAATGTAAAAGCTATGTGTAAACCACGTGAACTTCTTAAGGGAGGAAGTACTACGATGGACCACTCAGCATCTTTATCCTACTCATACAAGCATGATTGTTCAGTAGACACCTAAGCTCTTTTCCCAGGTTCTCCTGAATACCATCTGTGCCAACATCCTTGTCGGCAGGGATATGGAGTCCAGTTCACAGGATTATTCAGGCCTAGAAGAATTGATACTTAGGATAGTAGAATGGCTGGAAACTGGGAGCAGGTGAAGGGAAGCAGAGCTAGTTTTGCATTGCACACCGAGGAGCATCGCTGCCTGTTCCTTGCAATGTTGGCTGGAGATTTCCCCTTATATTGTTTGTTCTTTCTGTGTGTCTGTCTTTCTATTTATTCTATTTGTTCTATGAAAACATCCTAAATTAATCTTTGTTCTTCTTTTGTTTCTACTTATTTCAAATTCCCACTTCTCCCTTTTTGTTGGCCAATGTCATTTATTCCTTCTTTCCATATACGCTTAATATACGCCACTGCATCTCCTACTCACATTATCTTCTTTTATTGACAATTTTATCCATGCATTATTCCTTAGGTTTTCTTTAAATAGTTCTTTATCTGTTTGTGTTTGCTTTGCATAGCTTCCTTTTCTTGCCTTGTTCACCAAAGTAAATACATGTAGATAGCTGGTAGACTGAGAAATATGAAGCATTCTTTCACTGCAGAGAAAGAATAGACTGTCCTAAGTGGTTAATGAAAGCTTCAGGGACAGCAGTCTTGTTTGTAGATTTGCCTCTGGACTTTTAATCTTTTCTGATAAGCATGCCTGCTAGGAAGATAAGAGAAATCAAAGGCTGCTTCATCAACCTTGTAGTTTTGAAGTCTGCTAGTGCTGTTTCTGGAAGATGCCATTTTAACTCCCTTCCTGATGAAAAGCCTGAACCTGAAAATCAAATATTTCCTGACTATTCCCTCAGGCTTCCTTGTCAAATCTTCTGACTGACTAAAATCTCCAAGCTTCACATCCCCAAACAAAATCTTTTAAACATACAGGGATCAGTGAACATCTTACCTAGAGAACAGAGGTGGTTTTGTGAATCTGTTCAACTAACGTAGCCAGTGCAGCATGAGTTTGTTTTGTTCATGAAATTAGATTCCTCTCTCAAAATTAACAAACATTAAAGTCAATGGAGTGAGCAATTTTTGTCACAGAAACGCAAGGGAACTATAAGCATCATAGGAATGTGAAAAAGGATTATAGGTCAAGTTTAAATACAATCATCAGCATTCATAAAGCACTGCTTTGGGTCATTTTTAACCAATGTGAATTTATTTCTGTTAGGTAAAAGGTCATAACCGACAGTGACACACCCTCTGGGCAATTTTCACAATCTTGTGATGTTCACTGAAGATAGATTCTGAGGCTGGGCATACTGGTGTGCCCCTATAGTTCAATTACTTGGGAGAAAAAAGTGTTACTTCCACCTCTATTAATGATGGGTTCTGACTCCAGGAAAGAAGGACAACTTAAATAACAACATGCAATAATTTCGGGAAGTTCACTAGATTATGAAATACTATGAGTATTCTGCATTACTTAGTCATCAGCACACATAACACCAAGGCTAGGGATCGGTAAAGTCAATCACCCATAGGACCTGAAGTCAAAACGCATTGTCATGGAATTTTGTTAGACAATTGCAGTCCATATGTTTCAGCAAAAATCATTGAGAAATAATAATTATAGGGTAACAATGATGATAAAAGCAACTTAGGTAGAGCAACAGAAACAGGAAGCAAACAACATTCTAATTATTTTATTTTTGACAATATGTAATCAAAGCATAACAAAACTGTCAAGGGATTCAAGGAGGGGAGTGAGATAAAGGGAGAAAGGGTGAGTAAATTCAATCATTGTGTTCAATGAACACTAAGGAAAAAATGAGCTATGTAACTTGTGGGAAGGGAGTGATAGGAGAAAATGGGGAAGAAAAATAGGGGTGAAATTGTCAAGAAGCATTAAATTCAAAACTGACTTATGGAATTGTAATCCCTTCATGCATCTACTTAATAACAATAAAAAAGATAGGAGAGAGAAATGTAAAATAAATACACAAATAAATAAATAACAGAATGAGACACAGACCGCCAGAAGCAGCCAAAGAAAAGTTGACAAAATCCCTAACTCCTCTCCTAAAAGAGAGTCTCCAGTGAGCAACACTGTGATGTGGAGGAGAGAGCATGAGCTCATGCTTAACCTGATTCCAGTTCTGAGTTAAGCCCTGTCTATATGACCTTAGAAACTTACCTTCTGCAAAGCCTGATATTCTGCCCTTAGAAAGAGGTCATTTCAGACCAGGCAGGATGGTACATGCCCATGTTCACAGTTAACTCAGGAGGCAGTAGAAAGAGAATCTCAGGGCAAATGCCATCTTGGACAAACCTATCTCAAAAGCAAAAGGGCTGATACGTGTAGGTTAGATGGTGGAACACTGGCCTAGCATGCAGGAGGCGAAAAATAGATGTTCATTTATAAAATTCTGAGAAATACATCACTATTTTTTAATGACAGTTGGGGACTACTTGAGACTATTATGTTTATTGACCCTTTAATAGAATAACATTTAATTCTTATAAATATGCTTGAAGGTAAATCACATAAATATAATTATAAATGGGAAACTGAGTCTAAGAAAAGTTGTGTTGAGCCAGAAGTGTGGCCTAGTGGTAGAATGGGTGCCTAGCACACATAAAGTCCTGAGTTTGATTCCTTGGCAGAACATATACAGAAAAAGCCGAAGTGGTATTGTGGATCAAATGGTAGAGCACTAGCCTTGAGAAAGCTTAAGGACAGCGCTCAGGCACTGTATCAAGCCCCAGGACTGGCAAAAAAAAAAGAAAAAGAAAATTTAAATATTTTTCCTAAGATTCCAAAAAGATTCCAAGACCCATCTTTAGGACTCCTAAGAAACATGAACCCTCTAAATCTAGAACAACTTTTGTGTAATTATCATCCTGTTTTGCTTGGATTAAGAGGGTGTTGTGCCAGTTTGAAACATTTCTTTTTCTTTTCTTCTGTAACATAAGCATTATGGAAAAGGTCACAGTTGAACTGACCAGGGAAGGGTGAGCAGAGGAGTAGCATCTTTGAAAGTATTCTTACTCTTATAGCTTTGGCAGTTCTTTAAAGAGCTTGTATAATTTCTGGTCTAGGATTCAGGGAAAGATTTAACCAAAAATTATACCTCCTGAGATTAAGCAACCATAGGAAACTTTAGAAATCATTTCATCAATGAAATGAGGAGAGACCTGTAGTTACCTAGGAGTTGTTCCTGCAGCAAAAATGCAGGGAAATGATTGACCAGTTGACTGAGGATAAGTGGCTACAATATTCATGACAATGCCTGAAAGGTCAGGAAAGCTTGCACTTAGTCTTTCTCTCTAAATATCTAGCCATATCTACAATACGTGAAGTGATATGAGGTAGATAAAAACTACCTAAAAAGAATGAAGAACTATAAAATCAATAATTCCAATTATCATTGTACATAATGTATATAAAGGAGCTGATAGAACACAAGATATTTCTTTTTTAATTTGTATTATTGTAATTAATAGAAGGGTTAAGAACACAAGATATTTCTTAAAATCTAAATACATGTAGCAATGAAAAATATGTCTGAAAAGAAAGAGTGAGATAAATAGCAGATGAAAACATGTTGCAAAAGGAGAGAGAGGTGGGGGTGCTGGGAATAAGAATGATGGACTTTTTTTTATAAAACTCCTGGCCCGAAAGGATCTGTAAATAGGAGACTTGGAAAATTCAAAGGAAGAAAAAACATTGAAAACAAATGTCCCAAAATTTTCTAAGCTGATAAAATATATGACCTCGTAAGTTGAAATACACAACAAGTTTACCTCTAAAAAATAAAGGTAAAGAGACTCAGACCAAAAAATATCTTATTCAAATTAATCCTTAGATAGTGCTAAAGAGAGCAAGGTACAGGTGACTCAAGCCTGTCACTATACTCAGAGAGCTGAGAGCTGAGAGCTGAGGGCTAGTGTTCAAAGACAAACTGGACAAATAGGTCCATGAGAGTCTTGTCTTCGATTAACCAGCCAAGAGTCTATAAATGGAGCTGAGGCTCAAGTGACAGAACATTAATCTTGACTGAAAAAGCATAAGGACAGCACCCAGGCCCCGAGTTCAAGCAGCAGAACTCACCCTTCCAACCCCCACCCCCCATACAAATACACACCAAAAAATGATTGTGCTCAAGAGAAACATTTAAAACAGCCCTCAAAAAAGACTCTCCCTCTCTCTCTCTCTCTCTCTCTCTCTCTCTCTCTCTCTCTCTCTCTCTCTCTCTCTCTCTCTCTCTCTGTGTGTCTGTCTCTCTCTCTGTCTCTGTCTGTCTGTCTGTCTGTCTGTCTGTCTCTCTCTCTCTCTCTCTCTCTCTCTCACACACACACACACACACACACACACACACGAAATATCTATAATCCCACCCACTCAGGATATTGAACTGTGGTTGGAGGTCAGACCAAGCAAAAAATTTGCAACAACACCTCTCTATGTACCAACTTTAGCTGGTTAGATTACCAGCTCTTGAAAGTGAATATGAGAACTGTTGGTGAACAGCTCTAAGTGATCTTGAGTATCTCAGGGAAATGTCCTTGCTCTAATCATTAGCTAGGACCAAAATTCACTAGTCTTGATCATGGCAGGACTTACATTATTGTATACATATGATAAATGCACTATATCCTACTTTTCAAATGGGCAGGGCTTTTTATGTAATTCTTCCCAATAAAATGGTTCTTAAAATTAAGAGAGTACTTCATATTTCTCCTCTCACTTTTTAAGCAAAAATACATGGTGAGAGAGGAAGAATAGTGGGGTTTATGAATAGAGGGAAAAGAGAGAAAAAACACCAAAAGTAATAATAGGAGGCCCTATTTATATGTAAAATATCCATATGATGTTTCATAAACTTTTTTGCATTTATTTCTCACAATGTATCTTTTAAAAATGAGGAATGAGGCCTGGTGCTGGTGGCTCATTCTCGTAATCCTAGCTACTTATGAAGCTCAATTCTGAGAATTCTTGAAGCCAGCCCCAAATCCAAAAAATGATTTTTCTGACTAGCAGAAAAATAGCTCGAACTGGGATGTATGGCACAAATGTGTCAGTGGTAGTGCCTTGAAAGAAAAAGCTAAGGAACAGCTAAAGCCATGGACCAGAGTTGAAGCCAAATACTGCCTAACCCCTATGCCTCAAAAAAAGAAAGAAAAAAATAGCTTATAAATTGATTTAAATAAAGCCAGTTAGTAAGGAGTTAATGATCTATTTCACTGCATGAAGATTCTCCTATCTTTCAGGACTAATTTCCAGACCCAGATCCAGTTCTCATCCACTGTGTATCACATAATGACTCTGAACTGAGGTCAGAATTTACTAACATTTTATGGCTGTTGTGAGAAGCTAAGATGTACATGATAGTGCTTTGTCACTTACTCACAACAAGGGATTAAACAAATGAAGTTGCTATTATTGCTAAGGCTTATTAATAAGGATAATTTGAACTCTCAGTCTCATTACTTAATAAATCATTGAGTATCTAGATTACATCAGAAAATTCTTCCAAGTTTCAGCATTTCCCTAGGCTCCAAGAACTACCCTCCTATGTACTTAGTACCAAGGACATTCGTACTACTTAGTAATCAGAATCCAAACATTCATCTCACTATATATGTCATATATCCCAATCAATCTCAGGAAGAATTCATTGAAAACATTCTTGCTGCTATTTTTAAATAAAATAGAAACTAATATTTCATGATTTGAAGTCCAGGAAATGGAGTTTTCACTTTGTTGTGGTTTGTTTTCTTTTTGTCTTGTTTGTATGTCTGTCTTTGGGAGGATAAGGAATGATACAGAAATAGAGGAGTAAAGGGTGAACAAACTCAGCAGTGATACTCGCAGGACACTATGTGGGAAATGAACTATACAACTTGTGAGTGGGGATGGGAGGGAAAAACTGGGAGAGCATGAGGGCAGGGGTGGCATTAGCTGATTTATGCAGCTGCAACCCTCTGTACATCACCTTTATAATATCAATAAAAAGATTCAGAAATTTATCTGTCACTAAGTATGTATATATAGTGACCAGGATAGCTATGCAAAGAACAGAAACAAGGAACAAATGGTTGCTTGAACCATTTCTTTCTGTTGGAGAAATTGTGCCATCTTAGCATGTGTTGACTAACACATTCTAAGCTTGATTAAATTTTAAGCAATTCTTAAACTTCCTGCCCATAGGGTCTTAACCTCTCTTTTAAAAAAAAATCTTACAGCTTTCACCCAGGAAAATTTTCAATTGTAAATTATTTCTTCTCTTCTTTGATATGTAAATCTTTTCTCACTCTCTTGCCTTTGAAATGTAATCACTAAGAAAGTTAGGCCACCCTCTTCTCAGCTGGGGGAAGGAGGAGGCATAGAGTAACCTTAATAATAAGAAATTAGCAAAAAGGGGAGTGGGTAATCACTACCTCTACCTAACCTAATATTTAACATTGGGCATGGTATCTATTTCAAGCAATCTTAGAATTAAGGAGATACGAGCTTGGAGAATTATTTGCACCTAGAAATTTGAGACAGATCTGGACATACTAGTAAAGAGTTCAAAAAAGAAGCAAACATACAAGTAGTCATGTAGTATTTTTCAAGTAAGGAGTCATTGAGAACATTAATTTCTCTGAGTGTGAGGCTTATTTCCTGATCACACTGCCTGGAAAGACTGATGTTTTCTAGCACAATGGGATTTGCTTGTTGGGACTCAGTCTCCTTTCTATGTTTGTGTTCAGTTTAGCCTTAAACAATCATTCTTCTGGTCTCTACCTTTCAATAGTTGGGATTACAGGCACAATTGAATAACGAGTGCCAACTGAATAATGAGTTTTTAAAACTGTAATTAGCTTTGTTGCTACCCCTTCCACTCTGCTGAATCTTCAAAGTAGAATTTGTTAAACATGACTTTCTGGGATTCTGTTCTCTTGAAAATGAAGGACTAGGTGATTGCATGAAGTATGACTTGTCAGTGTGTATCATGCACTAAGCCTTTCCAGAATCATTTACATAATATGAGATTATCTTCCAGATTATGTGGATGACTAGGAGACAGGTGCACAGACAAAAACATAGGCATTGTACTTACGACCTATAATTAAATACTGTGAGTGTCATGTCTATTCTTTCTGATTTAAATATTGGATTTGAAATTCTAGAATAATGGGAAGTAAATCTTCATATCATTAATTTGATCAGAATTCTTGCTGAGGAAAGTATCAACAATGAATGATTTGAGGTAAAATTTGAAACACACATAATTAGGTACATGAAAATACTAAAATACCTTTGGGCCTATTCTAAAAATATTCAGTCTAATTAAAATATTGAAGTATTCTGATGATAGGAAAACAACTTCAGAATGTCAATAATAAGTTATCTTTTATTTTTAAAATCAAAGTATGTTTTTGTATTGCTGCATGTGTGTGTGCGTGTGTGTTGTGTATGCATGTGTGTGTATGTACTAGTATTGGGGCTCAGACTCAGGGCTTCACGCTCTCATCTGGCTTTTTTGTTCAAGGCTAGCACTTTGCCATTTGAACAACATCTCAACTTATTGCTTTTTATTGGTTAATTGGAAATAAGGGTCCCATAGACTTTTCTGCCCAGGCTTGCTTTGAACAGCTATCCTTATTATCTCATGATATTGAGGAGCTAGAATTAAGAGCATGGCCACGAGTCTGGCTTCTATAAAGCCTTTGAATTCCCTTTGCATAGCCTTTGTCCACTAGAGCCTACTGTTTTTTTCAGTGTCATAGGGCCAACATCCATAGGGTCTTTGTAATGTAAATTGTTCTTTAAATGTGCAAAATTATTCTTAATAAATATATTTCCACATAAAAAGGTTGTTTGTGCCATAAATGCTAAAAGGCATTTCTCTGCTAAAGAACTGAACCTGTTCAGACTTCATACACAAAGGACTACCCACTGTTCTGAATTCCTTTGGGTACCTTCTGTCTTCATAGTAGCAGGGATTCCAGGATGTAGCATATATTTAGCAAACTTAGAACTTCCACCCAAAGCATTATTATCATCCCGTAAATGTGCAAAATTACCCTCAAGAAATATATTTGCATATTAAAGGTTGCTTGTGACACATGTAAAGCATACTCAGTGGTTTCCAGCTACAATAACTAGTCCCTGTGGTTACTTTAGACATCATAGTGAAAGTCTGAAAAGAAAGTCAAGACAGATTACACTTCATTTATTTTAATATTACCTGGGAAATCCCAGCATGAAGCCTTTATAGAGATCCTGGGAAAGCTGGGTGCTTTACCAGCAAGGCTGACAATTCAAACTGATAATAGCTTCTTGAGAGCACTGATTTCGTCTTATTGATCTCTTTATATCTCCAAAAGAGCTTAGCATGGAGCCTCACACACAAATGGTCAGTAGGTGTTAAATTGTCATTTAAATATGAGTTTTGGAACTATTGAATATTAACAAGAATTTGGTGGTTAAAGAGTGAAAAGCCATATAGACTTCCTGTAGAACACATTACACACTTTAGCAAATTCCCACTCACCTTCAAGAGATTCTTTCCCATTTTACTGAGACCCTCATGTTGTCACATTTGTTTTTCAGATTTAATGCTCTTCATCCATACTTATAGCTTGGTTCAATCCTTCAGAAGACAGGAACCAGGCTTCTGAGAAACAATGGCAAGTTACCAACACAGAAAAAGTAGATTATAAAATTGTCTAAGTCACTCTCCCTCACGGAGGGGAGTAAGTACCTCTACTGTTCATTCATCTTTGGCAATAAGTTCTTTTGCTCTGTTTCTAGGTGTACAGCAGCATACAAATGGAGGTTTTTCAGGTATATTTCAAATCTAGAGAGTTCTGGGAAATCAAGAAGACAGACAGCATAATGCATGCCTACAAAATAGGAAGAAAATTATATCTGCTTATTAATAAAGTATATAGACAGGTAAACCCTGACTCACATCCTAGGATGGTAGGTAAATCTTATTTTCTCTGACATTTAGCCTAAGAGCACCCAATGTCCTTTAATTCCAGGAGTTATTCCATGAAAACCATTGGTATTAATTTTCTACTTAGAGCAACAAAGCTTTTTGAAAAGAAGAGAGTAGAAAAAATAAACAATTCCCATGTTCAGTGAGAGAAAATGCATGCCAGTAAGTGTGCTCTCTCTCCTCTCTTTCCTCTCCGCCCCCCCTCTCTCCTCCTGCTCCTCCTCCCTGATCCTCTCTCCCTCTCTTTTAGACACCATTTACTATGTATCCTACATTGGCTTCATATTTGTGATCCTCTTACCGCTTCCTTGCAAGTGTTATGATTGTAGGCATGCTAAGACTTATCTCTTTTTTTCTCATAATAGAAGTGGAAAAACTGAGAAGAAAAATGGAATGCTAGCTACACTTTTATGAGTAATTTTTTTAATGAACATCTTAACATTCTTGAGAGAGAGTAACTTGTTAACCAGGCAAAGACATACATATTTCTATTAGCAAATGAACGAATAGAGGCTGGTTTTCTTTTTTTCTCAGCATAGATATCCTATTTTGAAGATTAGTGGGAAAAACCTCAGCTCAATGATATTCTGGATGATTATTGACATCAGTCACACCAGGTGTGTCAAAGAATCATTGTCTGTGTTCCACATCCTTCTACCTCATGAAGCTCAAGAGATAGGATATTTTACTTTTGCTTCAAAGACTAGTAAAGAAAAAAGAAAAAGGGAAAACATTGTATATCTAAATGTACATATATATGCAAATGTATGTGTGTATAAACATACACATTGTACCCATATATCTTATATATTGATTTATTATATTATACATAATATATTTAAATTTCCATAGAAGAAATACAAATGGTTACTAAGAAAACATAGAGTTCATTAACATATTCATATTTACATCATCTTATCAAGATAAATGTAAAGAAATGGCACCATGTAGAATCTACTGTAGTATTTGGATCAGATGACAGAATGAAGTAAAAAAATACAACAAAATATACACAAAAATAAAGCCAATAGCAGAAAGTAACAGTAAAACATCAATAATGCCCTTTCATATTTGTTTGCATATTAATTTAGTAACTGATTCACAGAAACTATATTCACTTATCATTGTTATACCAGGTAATATAAGCTTCTCCCTCCCTCCCCCCTCTCTTTCTCATTCTCTCTCTCTTTCCCCCCTCACCCCCCCCCCTGCCTGCGTCCCACTTCTCTCTGAGACAGAGCACACTATGTGTAGCCAAGTGGACCTTGACCTTGTAATACTCCTGCCTTCTCCTTGCAAGTGCTGAGATTTACAGGAATGTGCCACTTATATAAGCTTCTTACTGATGATGGAAATCATAAATCAGAATGAAGGTGGAAAGACTATATCCCAGTCCAAAATAATGCTCTACCAAGCAATCTGAATTTTATTGACAAATGAACAATTTTCATTTGGTCTTCTTTAGCTTACACAGTGATTTCAGACTAGGTATGAAAAAGACAAAAATCCTCAACCTTGCTCTATGGGAGCACAGGTGGAAAACCTGAGATAATTCTGCGAGATATAAGAGTTTCTGTGGTAGTGAAGGATGGATGATTTCATGACAGAGTAAGAGCATCACCCCTGTGGATGTTAGGATGGAGAAATGGATAAAGGTTTGTACAGCAGGCAGGTAGATGTTACCTACACTTTATGGAAAAAAAAGGAAAGATGAAAGCTCAGAAGAAATAACCAGTGATGTTCTTTATTTGCTTTGTATGTTTTGACAAAAACCACTGAATATGTGATAATGAGTATTCACATGATAAAAGCAGACCCCATGAAAATTCCATGGATTTTGGTAGTCAACAAAGACTGTATCTGGCTTTAAACATGGCAGAGAAGAATGATTCTTGGGTATACACACTCTGGACTAATATTGTTGAGAAAACCCAGGCCCTTTGAAAATGTCTGATTGTAGACAAGTTATCCTAGTAAATTTGTTTCCTCATCTGTAAAATCCAACAAGGATCATATTAAAATGTAATTTATACAAACCATAGTTCTTGCTATATAACATGATAATTCTGAGTACTAAGTATTTAGAAAGAGTAAAAAATATTTCAATGAATAATATTATTCATCAAAACAATTCTATAGCACTAAAGACCATAAGACTCTTCTCTCCACTAGAAAACCAGAAGTGGTGCTGTGGCTCAAGGGGTAGGGCAGTAGCCTTGAGCTGAGGAGTTCAGGGACAGTGTCCAGGCCCAGAGATGAAGCTCCATGACTGACAAAAATAATTCTATAAGTGAACTCTTATCATTCATTTATTGTTTGATAATACTCAAAACTGTAGTTTTTCACAACTCTGACAGGTTTCCTCCTTTGTAAGCCCAGTGATTAATGTCCAATTAATTTCAATTGAGTTACTCAAACTGGAGAAAGAGTAGGAGGTATGCAGCAGGCCCACAGAGTTTTATGGCTTACATTTACAGCTGTCAAGAGTCGCCCACAATCTTCATAAATCCAGAGGTCCATGTGATATTTAGGTCAGAAAGGTTATATCCCAATATAATGATTTGGTTTGCTTTCCTTAAGTCTCTCACTTACTCTTCAAGGTCCTGAAAAATCTGAGTTGGAAACAATAAGACTTTTATTGTTATAGTAGCCTGAAATAAAGGAATTTTTACTTCCTCCTTATTTATAATGGTAATAAAGCATGGCATATACTATGTCTTTAACCATGTCCATGGAGGTGAATGTAGTTACTTGGAGAATACAACTCACTTCTCTTCAGCTTCTTAGTGTCAAGCCTAAATGAGATAAGATTTGAAAAATATGAAAAAAAATGTTTTCTTAGGTGCCTTCATAATAAAGTACTACAAACTTAGTAGCTTCAAACAATGGGAACTTATTATCTTTGAGTTTGGGGGGGTCTGAAAAAATCATGGGGGAGGTTATTTTCAACAGAGTCATATTGCTTCCCTTTGAGAATCTGAATAGGATAGTTCCTTCCTCTTCCTATCTTCTGTCAGTGACAAGACCCCTGACTCTCCTTGCCTAGCAGCTACAGCACTCTAATCACTCTAATCTGACATCATGTGACATCCCCATGTGCCCATTATCTCATGACAGTTTACCCTTCTGATAAGGCTATCAGTCTTGATGCATGGGAGTCCATTGAAATGCCCTGCATTTCATTTGATTGTATATGTGAAGATCTCATTTTAAAATAAGACCAACCTCCAACAGTACTGAGGATGTATAACATTAGTACAGATGTCAGAGAAACATTTTCATACATATATGATCAAGACTACTCACAATAATGGTTTAAACACTTGAATATTCGTGTATAATGTGGACTGATTTGCATTTACTTGATTTTTGTGTCCATGGTGACATATACTACCTTATATTTCCTTAATAACTGTGTGTAGCAAAGTTTAAGTTTAAAAAAATTGTATGGGCCTCATACTGGCCATACTTATTTAGTGCAACAAAATGGATTTTCTTGGAATTCATGGTTAATTTCCCACTAAATCATGTGTAAGTTGCAGGAGTTGGGAACTTTTAGATTGCATTTCTCTGCACTTGCTTTAGTTTCTCCAATAACCTAACCTTTCTCACCTCTATCATATTATTCATCGAGTGTTGCAACACACTGAAACAAGTTTGCTAGGTAATGAGATGAAGTATGTAAAAGCCCAATGGCAAATAAGTTTTTGTTTATATGAGCCATGTTTTCTACCATTTTATGGCATTGCATATATGAACTTTAAGCAATCATACTGTGTAAGAAGATACATTTTGTCTAGGGCTGGTGATTCAGACACATAGTCCTTACTACTCAGGAAGCTGAGATTTGAGAACTAAAGTTGGAAGAAAGCCCATGCAGACAAATCTTCATAACTCCTATCTTTAGTTAGCCAGCAGAAAGCTGGAGTACAAATATGACTCTAGTAGTACAGTGCAAGCCAGTGCCACAACTCTGCGTGTGTGTTTGTGTGTTTCTTATAATACAAGAGTTCATATGATTAGATGAGTCAAGACAATGATCTCTATCCACCAATATGTATAAACTGGAAGTTATCTATTTCAGGACTGTGTAATAACAATAATTACTATTGTAACATTTTTGGGGTAACTATAGGAGCTTAATTTTATCTTGTAATTTTGATGTTCAAGCCTGAGATCAGAAAATTCTGATTTTTTTAGGACAGGGTTTCTTCATAATCTGCCACAAATCAGCTTAATGTGCATCATTAATAAGAAGCACAAAGTTACTATGTTTCTAGGTGTTTCTAGCATGTATTTGTGCTTACAGATACTACTTCACAACTAATCTAGATGGTCATCTAATGTATCCCAACCACTTGTCAGTTCTTATGCAATCACAGCAGTTTATCACATTCATTACATGCTACACCCACACCTCACTGAGGTCTAAGTGTTCAAACTAAGGCTCCTGGCTTTTGTACTTGTTATTTAATAAACTCATCAAGCTGTATTTGTTATAACCCTGGGGCATCATTTTCCAATACAGAATTCTTGCAACTAAATTGTCTAGTTGAAATATGTTCAATCTGTCTAAAATTGCCATTGAAGCATTTTAGTGCTGCGGACCAGCAAAATTCAGATAGAATTTGGATTCATCTAGCAACTTGAGAGACAGATGGTATTAAAAAGATATAGATGCAACCGCTTCCATCACTGCTTAATATGCCCCTTTTTGTTGTCTTAAGCATTTCATTAGTCAATGAAATACTTGTTTTGCTAAAGTCAATGATTTGTATAATAAGTTGTGAAGGGGAGAAATAACGCATAAAGCAGTAACTAAGATCTTGGGCTGTTTACTGCTGTAGAGGGAAATTTTTCCAAAACAGAAAATTTTAACTGTAGAGACACATGAATCATTCATTATTCATTAATTCTTTCACATACATTTTATCCAATGAATGATTTTGATCAATGACCCATGGTATGCAATTTGGGAAATGGTTTAAACATAACTACTGTGATTTCTGCTCCTAAAGAATCTCTGAAGAGGAAAATGAGCAATGAAAAGAAAGAGTCTAAACAAGAAGTATAAAGTGACTGCTGTGAACGATAGAGTCCTATCAAAGTGACATGTGGAAGAGACCATGTACTTTTCCGAGAAAATTACATTGACAATAAGCATGGAGTAGTGACTTGTTTTCACTAGATGAAGATGAGTAGGTATTTTGATGGCCCAAATTAAGTCCATACAAATGAAAGGCACAGCAGGTGTCTAGATGAGCCAGGAATAAGATTAAAAAGATCTAGGGTTTAAAACAAAAACCGAAGTTTATTTAATAATCAATATGGAGTAATTCGAACTATTTCAGTGGAAACAGGTTATGTTTAATGTGGTTTACTTAGTAAGTATTTTCAGGAGAGTTTGAAGAAGCAAACATTCTGTGGTTGTGAGGATGGTTACTGAAACTGTCTATGCCAGAGCAACAAAATGAAGACTGAAATGAAGGAAGAAGCAAGGTAACTTTAAAAGAAAGAAGTTTAATAAGGCTGTCGATTGACCAACTGGGAGTGTTTGAGGGAGAGGACACAAAGATAAAGGGCTGTGAGATAGTCAAAGAAGATTCACAGCCAGAGCAATTGGGATGGAAAAAGCCAAGAATCCCTTCTGAAATAAGCATCAGTTAGAGGCACTTGCTTAAGAGAGAATGTGGTTTATTTGCCAAAGCAATGTCTAATAAAAATATAATGCAATACCATTCTCAATTTAAAATTTTCAAAAAGCCACATTTTAAACTACATAAAAAAGGAAGGATTATTAATTTTAAAAATATGCCTAATTTGTCAGGTGTGGTGGTTTACACCTGCAATCCTAGCTAATCGGGAGGCTGAGATCTGAGGATCAAGGTTCAAAGCCAGCCTGGGCACAAAAGAGCCTGACCTCTTATTCCCAATTAATCTCTAGAAAACAAGAAGTGGGGCTTGGCTCTAGGCTAGGGTGTCCCTAGAAAAATGACTGGTCATAGGAGATCAATAAATACTTATCCATAACCCCACACTCTTTCATTTTTCACTAAATGTAAGCACAATTCCATGCTTGTGATTATGCTCTGTTTGTACAGAATTATGCATTTTCTTGTTTCTGAACTTCAAGACTCTTACATTAATAAAGCACAGTTTTAGAAATTATTATATCAAGATTGTAGAAATATTGTTATGTTGGGAGCCAGAGTGGAATCAAACTGTACCTTGACTTGCATCAGATGATGGCTTTATTGTCTTATTGTTTTCTGCCCCTATTCTATGTAAATGACCTGAGAATTACCATATGAATGTAACACCTGGAGGTTCCCTGGGTCAGGAGGAGGGAAGAAGGGGGAGTGGAAAATAAACGCAGCAGTCTTCACCTGGACTGCGGACATCCCGGACCCGGTGTGTCTGTCTCTCTTCTATTTCTTGCTAGTCCTTGCCCCCGATTTCAGGAACCCCAATATGCGAACCCTGGTTTGCTGCCGGTTGGCCCCGGTATTGTTATACTTTGATTTAAAAAGCAGCAGAATCTTTGTTTGTACCACAAACTGAAGCTACCACAATAACCCATGTTACAAACAAATTTTAGGTTTTGTAAATATTAGGGGGTAGACATTTGATCGAAAGTTACATTCAGCAAATTAACTGAACACCACTTTTATTGATGGATCTAGGTTTGGAAGTCTGAGAAAGCAACAAAAATTGGACTTCAAAGAAACTTCAATTCCAAAACTTAAGAAGGAAGTTCTTCTAGAAGATATAATGAAAATGGAAAAGAAAGTGAAGAAGCTTCACATAGATGAAAATCAATAAAAAAATGGCAAACTTTCAGATTACCTACCATATCTAAGTACCTTATATGAAGCGTATATTTAATTTTATTATCTTTTACAAAAAGTGAAATGTAGGTAAGGAAAGACTAAAGTCTTGTAATTCATTTGGGGTGTTGAATGCAACTGGAGGTGAGGCTTAGAATGGGTGTGTTTTTAACCCATTGACAACTATAATGCATACTCTAGGGAAAGCTGCCCCTTTCTTCCTGGGCCATCATCTGTCTTCCCAACATGAAAGCCCTCTGTGTTCAACCACACAGCGGCTACCAAAATGCTGATAATCATGACAGCAGCAGTAATGATACAAATGTGACATATAAACATCTTTTTTAGTTGTTTTAGGTTGAAAGTAAATTGTATTGTCATTATCTATAGTCTACCACCTTATATTATCCTCTATAGACTTTTTACGTGTTATGATCCTTATTGAATTAGCACTGTAACTTTATTTACAACTGTTCCTCTTGTTTGTTTAAGTATGTATGCATTCACTAATTCACTATTTAATCATCTATTTGTTTTCAAGATACTATATGCAGTATATGTATACATATAATTTTTGTAAATTTAACTACAAATTATTTTATCCATATCTATCTTTGTTGATAAAAAGTTTAAATAGTAAAAATGAAATGACTCTACAAAACCATTTCTATTTTATATTTATATATGCATATATATGCACACTTACATACATATTCTTATATACACGTGCACATACTCATATACAACACACACATATACTTTTAGAAGGCACTGGTAGCTTGTCCCTGTCAATTTAGCTATTTAGGAAGTTGAGCCCTGAAAGACAGAAATTTGAAGCCAGCCTGGATATTTCCATATATAAGACTCCATCTCCAATTAACTAGCAAAGTTGGATTGGTGTTGTGACTCAAGAGTTAATGTCTGTTATGAGTGAAAAAGCCAAGAAAGAGATTAAGACCATGAGTTCAAGTCCTGGTACCAGCACACCACACACACACACACACACACACACACACACACACATACACACACATTCTCTCTCACAAACACACAAATTCAGAATACAAGTGAAAACATTAGAGAGACTGTTAAATAAGTACTTATAAAATGTTCAGATTTAGAAAAAACAAAACATTTTGTGTATTTTTGTTGCCTAACTGCTCTTTGTATAACAGAATTCACCTTGAACAAAGTTTAAAGAACTGAATATACCTTTAACAGCATGGAAAATAGTTAAAATTGTCTCAACGATTTAGGATTTTTGTCATAATGTCTTTCTTTTACAATTATTCTTGCTGAATATTACCAGCTAACACAAAGCTATTTCAAAATTTGTAAGATAGTCTAATTGCAGTATCTCTGAGAGGTAGCCATTTATTCTATAGCAAGAGCAAACTCCTTCAAAACAACTTAATATTCAAAACAATTGTCTGTTTACCACACCTTCTTCTCCTTTCCCCTCACACTTGAGTGGATTTCAAGAGGCCCTTGAAAAATGTTTTCCTTCATAATGTGAATTCGTAACACATCTTAAAAGTGCAATCGATATTCACTGCTCCAAATTTAACCTTTGCATGATGAATCCAGTCTCCCTTCAATCTTGGTTTTGTGGGGGTCAAAGTATAAGTAGCATATATTAGAAAAACATAGGCACAAAGAAAATAAAAGCACTTGAAAGACTCAGCTTCATGCTTTGACTCTGTCAACTAATTAGCAAAAGGTCCTAGTCAAGTCATTCATTTACTTATTCACTCTGCCACTTACGTATATATTCATTTAATATTTATTTGAACGAACACATGCTGAACACTGCATTGTGTGCTGACCATATAGTCACAAGTAAATAGAGGTCATACTGTTAGGGTTTGGGCTATGGTCTTGTCCTAGGAAGATGATGCAATTTTAATCTGTGATAAGAAATGATTGAAATTTACTGGCAGGTGAATAATTTGTTTTATATCTTTATGAAGATCACATTCTGGTATTTCTATGCATAGTAGACTATTGTGGATACCAGAATGGACCCAATTTCAAAACCATGAACAAATCACAGCAATTGCCTCACTGGAATACATGCCTTCCTGTATCAAACAGCAATGAGTAAATTAGGAATTGTCAAACAATGCTTGCCTATTTTTCACTATTGTTCTAGTCACATCATCTTCAAAAATGGATACTTTTGTTGGTCTCATGTGTCCTGGGGATCTTGGGATTTACTTAGACCTGCTGATTGATGAGCACATCTTTTGGCTGAGTGAAAGATGAATATTTACTGTTAGAATGCCCGGTTTATGAACATGCTGACAAACGTCAGAACCAAAACTAGAGAAGTCCATTGTTTCATTACCATAATGTGGCTTGTTTTCAGGAAGGACTGTTAAATACAGTCATTCGGCCACCAGATAGATATATTAATCTGATAGATAAGTGGTCTCACAAAAGTATAAAAATTCTTTACAATTTTATCTTCGACGTGTGATAAGACATGTAGTTCTTGGTGGATATTCTTGAAATGTGATTCTATTATGTTTCTAATCAGATTAAAATCTTAAGGTCTTCATTGTTGTTTGTCTAGTAATTCAGTTATTGTAAGTTTATCTCTTCAGAATCTCCAGAGTCCTTGGAAGGCAGTCTGGAGTTGAAGACTAACCTGGGTTACATAGGGTGACCCTTCCTCAAAAATAACAAACACAAAAACAAAAACAAACACTTTTAGCTGGGCACGGTAGCTCTTGCCTGTACACCTAGCTACTCAGGAGACTGAGATATGAGGATCAAGGTTCAAAGCCAGCCTGAGCACAAAAGGACCTGAGACTCTTATCTCCAACTAACCTGTAGAAAATGGAAAGTGGGGCGGTGGTTCAAGGGTAAGGTGGTAGCCTTGAGCCGAAAAGCTCAGGGACATTGCCCCGACTGAGTTCAAGCCCCATGACCCACCAAAAAACACTCTTTATGAGCTCAAAATTCATCCCCTCCTTTTATTGGACTATAATTAGTGATTCTGAGTTTATCAAGCAAGTTTTAACAATTCTCCTCATTATCCTAATCCCATCATTTACAAAATATAGCCTTTTGTAAGTTCATATATCATGATGTTTTGGAGTTTTTAGTTATGAAAAAGACAAACCAAGTAATTCAGAGTAGGACGAGACGAGTAAAAAACTAGAGTCAATTTAGACAAAATAACTAAAATAGGAAAATCAATACAAAATAAAACAAAAAGTAAATAAGACTATTGGGCCATATGTGGCATAGGAACAGATGTATGAATTGTCAGATATAGCAAAAATGTAAAGCCAGTGCTGAAATTCTAAATTTGGAAAAAAGTATTTAAAATAGATTTTTACCACTGAGCAAAACCTAAGAACATTTCAGTGATCCATCCTCCATTTTTACAACTTGTATCACAGAACAGGCTGTTTCTTCTGATGGGACCAGTGTCTTCCATCATTCATCACCTCTATCCTAACTTTTAGATTGTGTTTTTATTATATCACTTACACCACATACACACACACACACACACACACACACTTGCACACACACTCGCACACACTCCACATCATGGGTTAAATTGTTGGCATAAATGCCATCCTTCAGTTCTAAGAACCTCAGAAGATAGGCATGTCTCTGATTTTCTGTTGAGAGCATAGGACCTGGCTCTTGGCTCCTCTGAGTGAATGTACATCCATGTAAACTATAGGTGATTTTTGTCACTGTGTTGAATTGAATTGATTAGACCACAGAACGATTCCACTCCCTCAAGGGCTCTAGTTGTTAAATGTCACCTTAGAGTTAGGTAGTGATGATGAATCATGGCTTCTGAAACACCTTATTTAAAATAAGCATCTGTTGCCTGGGAACAGAGCATGTTAAGGAATATTTGATCAAATTAACTCAAACTGACAAGAAGCCCTGTCTGGGATCATGAGATTAAAAAAAGAGAGAGAAAAGAAAAAATGAACTGTCACAAACATATGCATTTTATATGATTCCAACATGTATGTACTTTCTATCTCAGTTTCATTGTACTGATGTGACAGAAACTGTTGTAGTTGCTATTGTTGATATTGTTTCCCTATGCAATCTTGGTAGGCCCGAAGTACTGATGTGTGCCACCTTATCCAGCTTACCCTCTTCCTTCCTCCCATGTTTTTTTTCTGGCTAGTCCTGGGCTGGAATTTGGAGGCTAATCACTGTCCGAGTTTTCTGCTCCAGCCTAGCACTCTACCAATTAAGCCATAACTCTTTTTCCATCTTTTCGATGGCTCTCTGGAGATAAGAGACTCATAAACTTTGCTGCCCAGGCTAGCTTCAAACAACAATCCTCAAATCTTACTCAGAATAGTAAGGATTTCAGGTGTCAACTGTCAACTGTTTATTCTTGCTTTTGTAAATTGATTTTCAGCTTTCATCTTATTCCCTTAACTCATAAATTATAACTCAACTTTACGTAAAATTTTATATCACAATGAGGATCACGTTCCATTCATCCCTTTGGTCATGTATTCATACACGTACCTTCTTAATTAGCTCTTAAAATTTTTTTAATTTTAAATTGAATTTCTTTATATGTGTGTCTTTTATAGCTGTGTCTTTTGAGAGAAACATTTAGAGATGAGATGGAAAATTATTTATATGACTAAAGACTAATCCTAATCACTTGACATATTTCAATGTCTATTTTTATACCATATTGAGTTAGTAAAAAATTATAGAATGATTAATAGAACCGTGTACAATTATTTTTCATAGAGTTTGTCAGAGAATAGAATAGGTGAAATAATATTTCATAGAATTAAGTTGATTCTAACTCAAACTACAGGGAGCATCTTGAGTTGAAAGAATGTTCACTAAACAATAAGAGATACCCAGCCAAATGTAAGTAATTTTAGCTACACAGGAGACTAAGATCTGGCCACAATTGAAGGTGAGGCTCAAGTGGTAGATAGCTAACCTTGAGTGAAAAAGCTAAAGGTCAGTTCCCAGCCTCTGAGTCCTTTTGTATCTCATGTAAACTTCTGTGTTGATCAAATCTGACTTAGAAATGAAGAGGAACAAAATCTCTGAAAATGAGTTTTCTCCTTAGAAAAGTTTGTTAAGAAAAAAAAAAGTCCTAAAGATTGAGGTGAAGTTTCTTTGAAGCATCATTGTATTTGTCAGCAAGTGAATAGAAGGAAAGACCTAGAGAGGCTCAGATTCTAAAATATTTTTTTAAAAGAATCCAATCTGTAAGGCTAGGAGAAAGTTTAATCAAGCAGTGATTGTAGTTGACAGTGGTAATCAGAGAAGAAGGCAGAACTGACACTTCTGCTCATAGAAGTGAAAGAAGAACTGGAGTAGTAGTCACAGCTCAGATGGTGGAGCGCCAGCCAAGGACTGAAAGCAAGCATCAGATAATGTGTTCAAGTCTTAGTCTTTGTCAAAAACAAAAACAAAGATTTAGGATAAGACGGCATGAGAAACAATTGATTCCATTTGACTAATCTTGTTTGCTTGTTCAATTTATTCATTACCAAATACCAAACTTCATTTTAAAAAATAGATAGTTCCAAGTTTTTACCACGAAAACAGATTGGTTCCTACTATAGCCAGGATTGTAAAAACAATAAGTAGCAATGTCAATTTCTCTGGATGAATAGCACACCCAGAGCCTTTTTCATTCTTTAAAATCTTGACTTAGGTCATTTCAAACATCTTTTAAGACTAACCTCGGGGCATGGGAAGTAAAAATACAGTTTAATAGAAGAAAATGAATAAGACAAGAGCCAGGAGCAAGTAGATCATGTCTGTAATGTTAGCTACTCAGGAGGCTGAGACCTGAAGGATCATGGTTTGAAGCCAGCCCAAACAGGTCTCTAAAAATCTGGATGTTAAAAGCAGCGAAAAGTAGGAAGGGAGGTGTAGCTCACATGATAGAGAGGCAAAAGAACAAGCCAGAAGAGCTAGCACAGGGCTCTAAAGAAAAGAAAGGAAGAAAGAAGGAAGGAAAGAAGAAAGAAGGAAGGAAGGAAGAAAAGAAGGAAGAAAGGAAGGAAGGAAGGAAGGAAGGAAGGAAGGAAGGAAGGAAGGAAGGAAGGAAGGAAGGAAGGAAAGAAGGAAGAAAAAAGTTTCAAGAACAGTTAGCATTAGGGAGATACTACAAAACAGAATTTTCAAGGATTGGTGGGAAAGATAGGCATTAATCACTGTTTATTGCAATTAAAGGGAGATTAGCAGGATGACAACCAACTTTTCCTATTCAGCAGTATAACACAACCTGGAGCTGGCTTTGGTCAAGACAAAAATATATTAGAGGGCTGGGAATTTGGCCTAGTGGTAGAGTGCTTGCCTAGCATGCACGGAGGCCCGGGTTCTATTCCTCAGTACCATATACATAGAAAAAAGCCAGAAGTGGTGCTAAAGCTCAAGTGGTAGAGTTCTAGCCTTGAGAAAGTCCAAGGACAGTGCTCAGGCCCCGAGCTCAAGCCCAGGACTGGCAAAAAAATATATTAGAATGCAATAACTGAAAGTATTTATATAGTGAGAGTGACAAAGCATAAATGCTTTGATGAAGTGTTAATCTACTCATTGTAAATGAGATGACATTTCCTCTTTTGCTGTCACTGTTACCAAATCCATAAGCTTCTGTCCTAAATCTATCATGGATTAATTTTATCATTCTGTCTTTGCAAGCTCTTGTCTATATTCTACATCTCTGCTCTCAAGTCTGTCCTTCATAAACATTATCTGTTACAATGAAATCTATTTTTCACCTATCATTGGACATGGCTGCATATATATTGACCTTGAATTTTCATGTATAATTTTCTTGTTATCATCTTACCAACAGTGCCTTTCTGATTCAAGCGTTACTTTGCCATCAACAGTTTCTAACTAAACACAGAATGTATGCCTATCTAGAGCTCACCTGTCAGATTATTTGTTTCACAAATAAGTTCTTTTCACATCTGTTAGCTCTATCTTCACTATTTTAAAATACGTTCATCACTTAATAGTAAATCATGTTCTTAATGAAGGTGGGTCAGTGATTCTATGGTGCCCCCTTTGTTACATAAATGGTAAGTGTATAGAGAATCTCAGTGCAGTTGAGTGGGTGATCACAGTTCCATGCTATTCTCTTGACTGTGAACTGAATTCAATATATGAAAAGTAAATTTGTGGTCAGAAAGACCACATCAAAATAACTATATTGGAATATCATTTAACCATGCCTATATATTTGCATTTACAATAGAATTGCTTGGTTTATGCCTGCCCATTATAATATTGCTCAGAATTTGGAAATAATATCATATCCATCTTTATTTACCCATCATCTAGGAATGATGACAACTTTAGCTTTTTCAATTAATGATTTTGACCAAAACATCTGAGAGTACATTAGGTAAAAATCTGGGGAAAAATTGATAAAAGAGCAATAAATAATAAGGAGGAACTAAGAGAAACATAAGCAGTGTTTTTTAGATAATTTATTGTAATTAATAGAAGGGTTATATTATATTCACCAGATAGAGGTGCATTACTTCACATACATTAATACCCTGTCTCATGTCTTGTACACCATTTCCTTCCCCACAACCTCACCCCTTATCTTGTTTTCCCCCCTTCCCTATCCTATTTCAAATAACCAGACAAACATATATACAATATATCAGATAATAGGGTAAAATATTATAAAAATATGAGATAGCCAAGGGACAGCAAAAGAGAGGAGAGATAACATAGTACACTAAGGACAAAAATCACTCGTTATATAGCTTTTGTTTCTATATCCTGGAGACCATTTCATTTAGCATCATCCTATACGGCCTTTTGTATCTAGGTTTGTTTTATTGTAAATCTCTGCTAGGAGAGCCCAAGGTTTCTACTGATTATGACAAATGATGGAAAACATTGAGCCTATGTACCTTTGAGTCTGGCTTACTTCACTTAATATGATTTTTTCTAAGCCTTTCCATTTCATTACAAATGGGGCAATGTCATTCTTTCTGACAGCAGCATAGAATTCCATTGTGTATAAATACCACATCTTATTGATCCACTCATCAACTGAGGGACATCTGGGTTGGTTCCATATCTTTGCTATGGTAAATAGTGCTGCAATGAACATCATTGTGCTAGCGGAATTAGTATGTCCTTGTTTCTGGACGGTTGGGTAAATGCCAAGGAGTGGAATTGCGGGGTCATAGGGGACTTCTATGTTTAGACTTCTGAGGAGCTGCCATACTGCTTTCCATAGCGATTGAACGAGTTTGCACTCCCACCAACAGTGTAGTAGGGTTCCCCCCTGGCCACATCCCCTCAAGCATCTGTTGTAATTAGATTTCTTGATCCTGGACATTCTAACTGGAATGAAGTGGAATCTTAGAGTTGTTTTGATTTGCATTTCTTTTATGGCCAGAGATGTAGAGCATTTCTTCATGTGTCTATAGGACATTCTTATTTCTTCTTCAGAAAAGACTCTCTTTAAGTCTTTAGCCCATCTTTTAATGGGATGTTTGTTTCTTTGGAAATTAGTTTAGGAGTGATTCAATGTTTTGAGCTGTTGATATATTTTAGATATGAGGCCTTTGTGAGTTGTCTGGTTAGTGAAGATCTTCTCCCACTCTGTAGGCTTTCTAGTTAATTTGCTAGCTATGTCCTTTGGCGTACAGAAACTCTGCATTTTAATGCAGACCACCTTAAACAGACTTCTCTGATTTTTTTGTGTTTCTGGGTCCTTATTAAGAAAGTTTGGACCTGTGCCAAGGAGGCCTAGTATATCTCCTATTCCTTCTTGTAAAATTTTCAGGTTATCTGGTCATTGATCCATTTATAATTATACCTGGTGCAGGGTGGCATAGAAGGATCCAACTTTAATTTTCTGCATGTGCTTAACCAGTTCTGCCAGCACCACTTTTTGAAGAGACTGTCTTTTTTCCACTCTATTTTTTTTGTCTCCCTTATCAAAGATTAGGTGGCCATAGATCTGTGGCTTAATATCTCAGTCCTCAGTTCCATTCCATTAGTCTTTGGGCCTATTCTTTTGCCAATACCAAGCTGTTTTGGTCACTATAGCTCTGTAATAGAGTCTAAAGTTTGGTATTAAAATTCTTCCTGCACTGTTCTTTCTGGATTGTATCTTCTATTTCAGTAAAGAATGTCTTTGGGATTTTGGTGGGGATTGCATTGAATTTGTATATCAATTTTGACAGTATAGCCATTTTCACCATGTTGGTTCTCCCTAGCCATGAGCATGGGATGTCTTTCCATTTCCTAGTGTCCTCTTTAATTTCTTTTGTTACGCTTTTATAGTTTTCTTTAAATAATTCCTTTACATTTTTGGTTAAGTTAAATCCTAAATATTTGATTCTTTTAGGGGCTATTGTGAATGGGATCATTTTCTTGATTTGGCCTCCTGTTTGTGTATTGTTGGTGAATAAGAAGGCTATTGACTTCTGAAGATTAATTTTGTATCCTGCCACTTTACTAAATTGCTTTATTAATTCTAGGATTTTGGGAGTAGAGCTTATTGGGTCACTCAAGTAGAGGATCATGTCATCTGTGCATAGGGTTAGTTTAATTTCTTCCTTCCATATGTGGATCCCTTTGATGTTCTTCTCTTGCCTTATTGCTCTGGCTAAGGGTTCCAGCACTATATTGAAGAGAAGTGGAGAGAGTGGACATCCCTGTTTAGTTCCGGATTTTGAGGTAAATGGTTCTAGTCTTTCACCATTTAGTAAAGTACTGGCTGTAGGTTTGTCATATATGGCTTTAATTATTTTAAGGAATGTACCTCTTATTCCTATTTTTACTAGTTCTTTCAACATGGATTTTTTCATGTCATTTTGTTGTATTTTGTCAAATGTCTTCTCCACATCCAGAGAAGTTATCATATGATTCTTATCCTTAGCTCTCTTGATATGATGTATTACATTGATTGATTTACGAATGTTAAACCAGCCTTGCATCTGTGGGATGAAGCCTATTGGTCATAGGGTATAATTTTTTAAATTCTTTTCTGGATTCTACTGGCTAGTATTTTATTGAGGAGTTTTGTGTCTGTGTTCATTAAAGAGATAGGTCTGTAATTTTCTTTTTTTGTTGGGTCTTTCCCTGGTTTGGGGATGAGTGTAATATTAGCTTCATAAAATGAGTTTGGTATTGCTCCTTCTGGTTCTGTTTCTCAGAAGAGTTTCAAGAGTATAGGTTTTACTTCATCTTTAAATGTCTTGTTGAATTCTGCAGTGAAACCATCTGGACCTGGGCTCTTTTTGGTTGGCATTTTCCTGAATGCTTCCACAATTTCATTGTATGAAATTGGTTTGTTCAATTTGTTAACTCTTTATTGTTCAATGTGGGTAGCCTATATTTATTTAAGAAATCATCCATTTCTACTAGATTTTCTTGTTTCTTTGAATACAGGCCCTGGTAGGACTTATTCATAATGAACTGAATTTCTTGGATATTGGTTGTAATTGTTCACATGGGGTCTCTAATCTTGTTTATTTGATTCTCCCCTCTTCTTTTTTAGATTAATGTTGCCAGAGGTCTGTCAATTTTGTTGACTTTTTCAAAGAACCAACTTTTTGATTTATTAATTTTGTGTATAGTAGATCTTATTTCAATCTCTGATATTTATTTTATTTATGGTATTTCTGTCCTTGTAGTTGTTTTAGAATTAATTTTTTCTTATTCCTCTAGGTGTTTCAATTTTTTAGGTTATTTATATGCTGTTCTTCTGTCTTTTAAATACGCGCTCCTAGTGTGATAAATTTGCCCCTGAGAACTGCCTTTGCTGTGTCCCATAAGTTCCTTTGTGATGTCTCTTGATTGTTATTACATTCAAAAAAGTTTTGAATTTCTTCTTTGATCTGATCTGTAACCCAGGAGTTATTCAGAAGTGTGTTATTCAGCTTCCAAGTCTTTGAATGTTTTTTGACTTTGACTGCATTGTTCAGAACAAGTCTGACTCCACTGTGATCAGATAGAATGCATGATAGACTGCATGCTTAAATTTTCTTTATGAACTAATATATGATCTATTTTTTAATGTGTTCCACGTGCTGCTGAGAAAAATGTATAAAGTTTCGCTGTTGGATGGAAGACTGTGTATATCTGTTAAGCCCAGCTGGGCTATAGTGACATTTAAGTTGATTGTGTCTTTGCTTAACTTTTGTTGAGTTGACCTGTCATTTGGTGACAGTGGTGTATTGAATTCTCCCACTATGATTGTGTTTGAGTCTATCTTATTCGTCATTGCTCTTTCTGAGGCATCGAGGACTGTTGTAGTTCGCTCTGTGGTCGGTAGGTGGCGGTCTTTACTTGGTTTGGGACTGGTGGTTCTGGGAATCTGTGTATATGTGTGGTTTTCAGCCAAATTAGTTCCGCTGCTGACTAGGTCAGAGTTTGCAGCTTTTACAGGTGTACGGCCTTTTCCCAGAGGCTGTGTGCCACTGCATAGCTATCTCTCAGCCCAACCATTGGCCCCACAGTGGGCCGTAGGATGGAGTTGTGTGCTTTGGTCTCAGCTAGCCTAGAGGATGGCTAGTTTTCCTGCCCTATTCCCAGGGGCAGGGCCCAGCCGAGGACGTGGGCTCCGAGGGCAGAGCCGAGTCTTTCTGGCTCTCAGAGGGCGACCTTGGCCCCTGCTGCTCTGCCCACCCCCCCTACCCCCCAACCCCCGTTCCCTGCTGTGTTTCAGCTGCTTTGGCTGAGAATCTTTCTGTGACTCCATGGGAGGCCCTTGGTGCTGTCTTGCTGGAAGCTCCCAGCAGGCAGGCACCCTGCTTAAATTTGGGTCAGCCAGATGCTGGCTCCCAGACTCATGCACACCCCCAACCGCTGTTGGAAGGCAGAGTCTTAGGGCCCAACAGTCTCCAGTATCAGTGGCCTGGGGGATGGGGCGGTTGGGGGAAGGAACAGGATTCTCAATTCCTTGCCCCCGCCCTGCACTTACCAGTCTTTCTTGGGTGGCTGGGAGGGGTCTAAGTTAGGTTCTGTAGGTCGCCACCAGCTCTGCTTTCTCGATGGGTTTGGGGGAACCCGCTGGACCACTTACTCCTCTGGGTTTGGTTGTGAGCTGCAACATGGTTTTGGAAGGTCGTTCACTTCCCTTCTTGTCTCTGCCGCCATCTGTGCTGCTTGCGCCTGGTCTGTGTGGGCTCCTGCGTCTGGATTCCACTGCTTTCTGGAGTTGCTGGAGATCGGGGATTCTGGGCCCTGCACCCTCCTCTCTGGCTTTGGCAGCTTGAAGCCAGCATTGAGGGGTGGGGGATGAGTCCTCACATTTCAGCTTCTTTGAAAACGTTGGATGTAAGCTTTTTTTAAAAAAATTTTTATTGTAATTAGTAAAAGGGTTACATGATATTTGCCAGATAG
This sequence comes from Megascapheus bottae, assembly GCF_031878675.1. Classification (NCBI taxonomy): domain Eukaryota; kingdom Metazoa; phylum Chordata; class Mammalia; order Rodentia; family Geomyidae; genus Megascapheus; species Megascapheus bottae. Next base: position 50,488,478 of record NC_143509.1, read on the forward strand.
AAGGTGCATTAATTCACATACATTGATACCCTTTCACATGTTGGATATAAGCTTTATCCGTATTTCTTTTCTGGTTTGTGTACTTCTCTGTTGCTTCTTGAATTTGTAGTTGTGGATTTCTTAAGGTAGTTGTCTTGTGGGATTCCCTGATTCTCTTTTTTTGTGGGAGAGATCTAGGCTGGGTCCTATTGTCTCGGTGCCATCTTCCGACCTTTTCTCTTCTATTTCTTTAAAAAGAATGACATTAGGATATTGCTGGGTATTTTGTTGAATTTGTAGATAGCCTTTGGCAAGATTGCCATTTTCACGATGTTAATTCTTCCAATCAAGGAGAATGGCAGGTTTTTCCATTTCCTCAGTTCTACTTTAATTTCCTTATTCAGGGCTTTAAAGTTTTCAGCAAAAAGGTCCTTTACATTTTTAGTTAATTTCTAGGAACTTTATTTTCTTTGAGGCTTTTGCTAAAGGAGATGTTTTCTTGATTGTTGCCTCGGTCCTCTCATTGTTGACATAGAGGAAGGCAGTTGACTTTTGATGGTTAATTTTATACCCTGCTATCTTGCCAGAGTTTTGAATCAGCTCAAGCAGCTTGGGAGTGGAGTCTATAGGGTTCTTTAAATACAGAATCATATCATTTGCAAAGGGGGAAAGTTTGACTTCTTCTATGTCTATTTTGATCTGTTTTATGCTTTCTTCTTGCCTCATTGCTTTGGTTAGGAATTCTAATACTGTGTTAAAAAGGAGTGGAGAGAGTGGGCATCCTTGTCTCATTCCTGATTTTAGAAGAAATGATTTTAGCTTTTTGCCACTAAGCATAATGCTAGCTGGGGTTTGTCATACACAGCCTTTATTATATTGAGGAACGTTTCATGGATTCCTAGTTTCTACAGAACTTTTAGCACAAAGGGGTGTTGGATCTTGTCAAATGCCTTTTCTGCATCTATTGAGACAATCCTGTGATTCTTGTCCTTGCTCCTGTTGATGTGTTGAATTATATTACTTGATTTGCATATGTTGAAACAGATTTGCATCCCTGTGATGAATCCTGATTGATCATAGTGTAAAATTTTTTGATGAGTTGCTAAAGATAGTTTTCCAGTAGTTTGTTGAGAAGTTTTGCATCAATATTCATCAAAGAAATGGGTCTGTAGTTCTCTTCCTTTGATGAATCTCTGTCTTATTTGGGGAAGAGGGTTATAGTGGCTTTGTAGAATGAGTTTGGCAAAGAGCCTTCATTTTCAGTTTTGTTAAAGAGCTTGAAGAGTATTGGTGTGAGGTCTGCTTTGAAGACCTTAGAGAATTCAGCTGTGAATCCGTCTGGCCCTGAGCTTTTCTTAGGTGGAAGGTCTCTTATTGCCATTTGCATTTCAGTGCTTAAAATAGATCTGTTTAGTTAGATTAGGTCTTCTTGGTTCAGTGTGGCTATGCTAATATTGACTATAAATTCATCCATTTCTTCTAGATTCTCAAATTTGTTGGCATAATGATTTTGTTTATTTTGGTGTGCTCCCTTCTTTTTTTGTTAAGATTTGCTAAGGGTCTGTCAATTTTGCTAAGTTTTGCAAAGAACCAACACCTTGTTTTGTTGATTCTTTCTATAGGTTTTTTGGACTCCAGTTCATTTAATTCTGCTTTGATTTTAATAATTTGCTTTCTTCTACTGGGATTAGGGTTGGGTTGTTGCTCTTTTTTTTCCCAAGAGCATAAGGGGTGACATTGAATTGTTGATATGCCATTTCCATTTTGTTAATGTAAGCGCTCAGATCTATAAATTTTCCTCTGAGTACTGCCGTGGCTATGTCCCAAAGGAGCTGGTATTTTGTGTGGTCCTTTTTGTTAAATTTCATAAACTGTTGAATTTCTGTTCTGATCTCCTCCATGACCCATTAGTGATTCCTTGAGTGACATGTTTTTCGTTGGTGTAGATTGGTGTTCAGGTCCAATTTGATGCCCTTGTGGTCTGAGAGAATGCAGGGCATAGTTTCAGTGTTTCTGAATCTGCACAGGTTTGCTTGTATCCTAAAATGTGGTCTACTTTGGAAAATATTCCATATGCTGCTGAAAAAAATGTATATTGTGATGTTGCTGGGTGAAATAATCTGCAGATGTCTGGTAGATCTTGTTGGCCAATACAGTTGTTCAATTCTGAGTTTTCTCTTTTGAGTTTTCGCCTGCTTGATCTGTCCATAGGTGAAAGTGGTGTGTTAAAGTCACCAACAATCACTGTGTTTCGATCTTGTGTGGTTTTAGTGAAAGTAAAGTTTGCCTGATGAAGTTTGGTGCTCCGGGTATAGGTATGTAGATATTTAGGATGGTTATGTCCTCCTGTACGAGAGATCCCTTTATTAGTATGGAATAATCTTCTTGTCTTTTCTCACTAATTTTAGTTTGAAGTCTATTTTATCTAATATGAAAATGGCAACTCCATCCTGTGTATGGGGGCTGTTACCTTGATAAACTTTATTCCAACCTCTCACTTTCAAAAAATATTTGTTTTGGGGGGCAAGATGTGTCTCTTGAAGACAGCAGAACAATAGATCTTGCTTTTTGAACAAGTACAGTCTACAAAAATTTCCTCCAGATTGAAGACTATTTTGGTAGGACTTTGACTTGAACTCAGGGCTTCATGCTTGTCAGGCAGATACTGTCCCCCTCAGACAGTGTTTATCCTGAAATGAAGATTTTTGAGGACCAGATGAGGAATTCTTTTCTTATTTAGTCTTAATCCTACAATGAACTTTGGGATGATTTCAGAATCCCAGGCCACCTAAGTAGATTATACTGTATAGACTTCAGGAGAGCAGTTAAGCAAATTATGTGGGAGTTATAATATATGCACATATTCCATTATATTTTAACAAGATGTGTGCTCAGAGAAAACTCCCACGCACCTCTTAGAACTCTAGCTTAAATTTTTCCATCACTAAAACATCTCTGAATAAAGGAAAGGAAAAAATACCAGTAGTACAGGGAATGCCACATACACTAGTTAAATGGCAAGAATTGTTTTCTAAAAATGAATTTTTCATAAGTGTCCTTCAAAAAATGCCTTGCCAGTAGTTTTTATTTGATATGTGCAATTTAAAGAAGCCCATTATTTCTTACTGAACTTTCCGATGGAGCTTCTTCATATTTAAAATAACTTGATGAACATTTATTAAAATCTCTTTTGTGACAAGCTAGAGGAACAAATTTCATTTCTAGCCCTGAAAACCTTCAATTTCCATTTGAAGAGAAAGAAAATAATGTAAATAGCTGGAGGATAAGATTACATGGCAGGTACAAACTTAATACAAGAGAGGGCACATGTTTCGTCTCATCTATGGATATTAGCCCAAACTACAACTTCACATAGGGAAATATAATACAGGGTCATACGCTGTATGACTAAGCTGACTAAAGTATACTATGTGCAGGAATGAAGCAGTACATGTCCATGTTTATACCAGTAAAATGCTATTTCTTTGTTACAATAAATATTTTACAATTTACAAGTATGGGTTACCTCATATACTATTCTAGTCTGTGCTGTTACTGTGGGCTTTGCTCTGAGATCAGTTGGATGGCTCATGGCTACTATTTTATTATGCAAGCTTCATTTGGCTTTTTTCTGTTAAATTATAAATGCAATCTTGCACACTTTTCTTCTCAAGATAGCTTTGAACTACTATCCTCTTGAGTAGATGGGATGCAGGTGTGACCCACCAGTAATTAGCACTAACTGTACTCCTTCACTCAGGATTGATTTAGCAATCCATGTTTTATATGCCTACATACAAAATTTTGTATTTTGGGGGCCAGGAGTTTGGCCTAGTGGTGGCGTGCTTGCCTATCATGCATTAAGACCTGGGTTCAATTCCTCGGTACCACATACATAGAAAAAAAAAATGGAAATAGTGCTGAGGCTCAAGTGGTAGAGTTCTAGCCTTGAGAAAGTCCGAGGACAGTGCTCAGGCCCTGAGCTTAAGCCCAGGACTGGCAAAAAAAATGTATTTTTTTCTCATATATTTTTTATTGTAATTAATAGAAGGGTTACATTATATTCACCAGATAGAAGGTGCATTACTTCACAAACTTTGATACCTTTTCTCATGTCTTGGTCCAAATTTCACTCCTCCCATCCCCGCCCCTCATTTTGTTTTCCCCCTTCCCTATCCTATCTCAAATAACCAGATAAACCTATATATCAGATAACAAGGTAAAATACTATAACAATATGATATAACTAAGGGATAGCAAAAGAGATGGGAGATAGCATAGTACATTAAGGACAACAATCACTCATTATATGGCTTTTGTTTCTATATCCTGGAAGTCCTTTCATTTAGCGTCATCCTACATGGTCTTATGTATCTAAGTTTTGCTGTATTGTAAATCTCTGCTAGGAGAGCCCAAGGTTTCTACTGATTATGACAAATGAGGGAAACCATTGAGCCTATGTTCCTTTGAGTCTGGCTTACTTCACTTAATATGATTTTTTTCTAAGTCTTTCCATTCCTTGCAAATGGGGCAATGTCATTCTTTCTGACAGCAGCATAGAATTCCATTGTGTATACATACCACATCTTGTTGATCCACTCATCAGCTGAGGGACATCTAAGTTGGTTCCATATCGTTGCTATGGTAAGTAGTGCTCCAATGAACATCATTGTGCTAGTGGATACAGTATGTCCTTGTTTCTGGACGATTAATGCCAAGTATTGGAATTGTTGGGTCATAGGGGAGCTCTGTGTTTAATCCTCTGAGGAACTGCCATACTGCTTTCCATAATAGTTGAATGAGTTTACAATCCCACCAACAGTGTAGTAGGGTTCCCCCCTGGCCACATCCGCACCAGCATCTGTTGTTACTAGATTTCTTGATCAGTTTATTCTAGTCCTGTGGAAAATGTTACTGAAATTTTGATTGATTGGGGTTGATTCTGTAGACTACATTCAGTAAGATGCGCATTTTGTACAATATTAATTCTGCCTATCCATGATCATGGGAAATTTTTCCACCTTCTAGTGTCTTCTATATGTTGGTGGTGGTGGTGGTCGCAGGATTTGAACTCTGGGCCTAGGCATTGTCCCTGATCTCTTCAGCTCAAGGCTACCATCTTACCCCTTGTACCACAGTGCCTCTTTCAATTTTCTGGTGGTTAATTAGAGATAAGAGTCTCATGGACTTTCATGCCCAGTATGGCTTTACACTGCAATCCTCAAATCTCACCTCCTGAGTAACCAGGATTCCAGGCATGAGCCCTTAACATGTCTTCTTAATTACAGGATTGTATTATCTTTCCGCTGGGTAATTTGATTTCTTACTTTTCTATTTGTGTCCTTTTTTGTGTTATAATTCTTTGGCTAGTAATTCAAGCATTGTATTGGATAAGAATGGAGAAAATAGAGACTTTTTTGATTCTTGACTTTAAAAAGAGTGCTTTTGTTTTCACCATTCACTGTAACGTTAAAGGTTTGCTATTTTAAGGGCAACATGACATCCTTTTCAGTTTCTTCTGTGTTAGCACATGAAAGGATGTTGCATTTTCTCAAAGGATTTCACTGCAATTATTGAAAGAATCATGTGATATTTTATTCTTGATTCTATTCACATGCTTCATTACATTTACTAATTTGCATATGTTGAACAATCCTTGTATATCCCGAATGAAACCTAGTTGGTCATAGAATAGGGTCTTTCTTTAATGTGCTGGATCTAGTTTGTAGATCTTTTATTCAGAATTTTTTGTGCCTATGAACATCATGTGTAGCTTTCATTTTATTTTCCTCTGAATTCGTATCCAGTTATGGAACCAAAATAACACCGGTTTCACAGAATAATTTTGGAAACATCCCTTATAATTCCACGGCTTGAGAAAATTCAGTGTCAGTTCTTTGAAGGGTTTGGTACAATTTTGCAATGGTATCTGTTCACTAACTGGCTTTTCTATATTGGGAAGCTCATTATTACTCCATTATCATCCAATCTTTTCAAGACATAACCACTACCAAATTTAGAGCATGATATGCTGAGTCAAAAAGCCAAATGCTAATCTCATCTACAGACTCCCTGGTAGACACACCAATAAAATGTTTCAGTTGAATTTCTTCACACCCTAGTCAATTTCTCACACAAACTTGACCATTACAAAAATATACACCATTGTGACAGTGCTCCTTGCAGGAAAGTGTCTGGTGCAAATAAAAGTGGGGAGAATGTTCTTGTGGCTAAGATCTATCCTGAGAATGGGTATTCCCAGAGTTGTTATAAATCAGGCAGACCATGTGATAAGAGACTTCTCATGGAACTCTATTTTCAAGAGAAAGTGAATCTTACTGTGAGTGACAGAGGTATCTGTCTTAACATGTTCAAGCTAAACAAAGTGCCCTTGCCTGACAGTAAACAAAAAGAAGATATGGATTTTGATAATTATCGAGGATCTAAATGGATGTTCTTTATGATTTTAAATTTTACTATTACAAGACAGAAGTCAGACTTTTAACATTATCTAGGCTCAAATAATTTTTACATAGAATAATAATTAAAAACCAATGAAGGTACTGAAACTACTCTTTGACCTCAGAGGAGGAAGTACTTGAACAAATTTCAACATTAAAACAAGTTCCATATCATGAAAGTTTTCAATATCACTATATCATCTCTAGGAAACAGAATAAATTCTGGAAAATGTTCAAGGTATTTAGAGACTTGGCACTATTATCACCTGGTGTTCAAGTTATCTAAGCCTTGTTAAAAAGAAGTCTTTCACTCAAAATCTCATGGATATCTACTACTTACTAAAATCTCTGAAAATTTAACATAATTATACACCAAATAGTCATTTAATAAATATTAGTAATAATTTTGAGTTTGCTTTTTTAGAAGATGATTTATTAAAGTGATTTTCCAGTTCTAAAGGCTTATTTTGCTTGTTTTCACTGGGTTTAAACTCAGGATCTTATGTGAGTTAGAAATGTTTTCTACTACTTGAGAATACTTGTTGCTCTTTTAGCACTGGTCATTTTTGAGGTAGGATTTGAAAATTATCACCAAATCAGCTTGGACTATGCTCTGAGTTCTTCGGTATAGAGATTATTCCCCTGATAGAGTTCAAGTTAGAAGATGGATGCAACTAGTCTATGTCTTGTGTGCCTCTCTGGATTAACAACATATATTTTAAAAACAGTTTCAGACTTAAAACAGGCATATGGATAGGAGGCACAATAGACTAAAATATCTCGTCGTTTAGATAAGCTTGCCATTATGTTTGAAAATACTAAGCAAAGTAATTGTGGAATCTTGTGATTTTGGATGTGTATTTTTTAATAAAATATATTATTAGACTATTTGCAAAAGAACTATAAAGGTGGAAGCAAGTTTATTGGAAGAATGTTACCCAAGTATTTGATGTTGATATAAATACAAAATCAATACATCCCACATAAGGAATATGTTGCTTTGGTGCATGTGTGGGAGGGTAATACTTTTTCATCATCTAAAAGGTTCAAATCCTGGGGCTAGCAATTTGGCCTAGTGGTAACGGTACTTGCCTAGCATGCATATAGACATGGGTTCGATTCCTCAGTACCACATACATAGAAAAAAGCTGGAAGTGGTGCTGTGGCTCAAGTGGTAGAGCACTAGCCTTGAGAAAAGTCCATGGACAGTGCTCAGGCCCTAAGTTCAAGACCCACGACTGACAAAAAAAAAAGTTCAAATCCATTGTGTTATTGTAAAGGAGATAAAAGGAAGGCAGGTGTTTTTGAAGTCTCAGGTAGTCTCAAATTTAAAACCTAGAATGTCTACTTGAGATGATACCATGTGAAGCACTTTGCAAGGGTTGAATCCTAGCAGTCCTTTTGTGTATATAACCAGAGTCATTATGGTGTAAAGTCTGATTTAGAAGAGCAAAACTCTGTCATGGTCATCTAAAGACATCAACCAAGCTAATTGAAAGGACCTCCAGGATATCGAAACAAAAGCCATATAACGAATGATTGTTGTCCTTAATGTACTATGTTGTCTCTCATCTCCTTTGCTGTCCCTTGGTTATCTCATATTGTTATAGTATCTCACTTTGTTATCTGATATATTGAATTTATTTGTATTTGGTTATTTGAAATTTGATAGGGAAGGGGGGAAAACCAAGATGGGTGGGGGGTGGGGGGGGAGGGAAATGGGTACCAAGACATGTGAAAGGGTATCAATGTACGTGAATTAATGCACCTTCTATCTGGCAAATATCATGTAACCCTTTTACTAATTACAGTAAAAAATGCAAAAAAAAAGACATCAACCATACTAATATTTGAATTTCTGTCAAATGTACCACTTTCATTGTTTTAATAGTTGCCCCCATCTCTTCTATAAATGTAGAGTTGAAGCTTTTGTTCATTTATCTACTATTATTTCTAGTTGATTTTTTATTGTAGGCATCCACATTGACACATGTCCATGTTGAAAGATATCCTGTATCCCAACTTGGATAGTGGAGTTTTATTCATTTTTATTGATTCTTGATTATAATAACTTCTACCTGGCCAAGATCTTTTACTTAAAGTCGCATATGTTCATGTCTTTCTCATGGACCTGCATTGGTTTTTTTGCGTGGTAGAAATATTACACAGAAGAATATTTTCTTCACTCTGTAGCAATTATTACATAGCAAGTATTATTTTTATTTTTGCAATCTGTGTCTTCCCTCCAGTCTATGTTATGAATGATATGTAATCTCATTATTACCTATCATACATGTTTTTTGGGGGGCAATATTGAAATATTTTTAGGCGTGTGCCTTTCTTGAGCTTTAAACGATGTAATTTTGTTTATGAGCTTTAAAATCAAGTGCCTAATTTGTATATTAGAAGTAAAAATTGTATGCAAAGACTCCAATTTTAAGTCATCTTACGGCAATATTTCAGGCTATCCCAAGTATCTTGGTAATAAGTTAACAAGGCTTACTTTTGATTGACCTGTAAAAGTTACTCATGTCTCAGCTGCATGTCCATCTTAGATTTTTTTGCCTGTCCTGGGCTTGGGCTCAGGGCCTGAGCACTGTCCCTGGATTTTCTCAAGGCTAGGGCTCTACCACTTGAGCCACAGCACCACTTCTGGCTTTTTGCTGTGTATGTGGTACCAAGCAATCGAACCCGGGTCTTCGTGCATGCTAGGCAAGCACTGTACCACTAGGCTAAACTCCCGGCCAATCTTGGGGTTTTTTTATTAAAGAATTTATTAACATTGATTTTTACATCATATTTTAAATGACAAGTTTAACAAACAAGTGTTCAAGAAGGGAATCTCTATTTACAATCACTGGGACTTAGTATTTGGAACTTAATCAAAATTAGGCTAAGGGTTTGTATGTCATAGAAACACATTAATTTATGAAATAAAACATTATGTCTATAGTCATAGGTTTTAATGGCTATATAGTTATGTTTATATTTCCATTACCATGTCCATAGCATTGGGTATGCAGATATTGAGTCCTCGCTCTTGTACTGTTTGGATTTAATAGCCACATATTAAGGATACCATGCACCTTTTGTTCCTTAGGTCCTGACTTGTCTCACTCAACATGATTCACTCTAGATTGATCCACTTCCCTGTGAATGCCATTATTTTATCTTATCTGTTGGCTATGTAGAATTCCATTGTGTATATATACCATATTTTCTGTATCCATTCATCTGCAGTAGGGCATCTGGATTGTTTCCATTGCCTGGCTATTGTGAATAGTGCAAAGATGAACATAGCTGAGCAGGTGTCCTTATCATTTCTTGGGTTATGATGTTCAGGGTAGATGCCCAGAAGTGGTATGGCAGGATTGTAAGGAAGGTCTATTTTCAGTTCTTTAAGAAACCTCCACACTGCTTTCCAGAGTGGCTGAACTAGGTTTCATTCCCACCAGCAGTGTAGTAGGGTTCCTTTTTCTCCACAACCCCGCCAGCAAGTGTCATTGTCTGAGTTCAAAATCTTGGCCATTCTTGATGGGGTAAGGTGGTATCTTAGGGTTGTTTTTATCTGCATTTCCTTTATGACCATAGATGATGAACATTTTCTCATATGCTTTTCTGCCATTTTAATCTCTTCTTCTGATAAGTCTCTCTTTAGTTCCCTTGCCCATTTAGTGAATGGTTTATTGGATTTGGGGGGGGATTAGTTTCTTGAGTTCCCTGTAGATACTGGATATTAAGCATTTGTCAAATGTATTATTGGTGAATATCTTTTCCTAGTTGGTTGGCTGTCTCTCTACTTTTGCGACTATGTTTTTATCTGTACAGAAACTTTTTATTTTTAGGTAGTCCCATTTATCAAGTCTCTCTCCAATCTGTTGTGACCCTGGGATTCTGTTCAGGAATCTTTTGCCTGTGCCTATGAGTTCCAGGATATCTCCTACTTTATCATGTAGCAGTTTCACGGTTTCGGTCTGACGTTGAAGTCTTTGATCCACTTTGAGTTAATGCTTGTGCATGGCGAAAGGCTAGGGTCAATTTTTAGTTTCCTGCATGTGGCTGCCCAATTTTGTATCTTGGATTTTTTTTAAGACAAGTTTTAAAAAATGTATTTTTGTTGTTATTATAAAGGTAATGATTGAAACAAAAGCCATATAATGAATGATTGTTGTCCTTAATGTACTATGTTATCCCTCATCTCCTTTGCTGTCCCTTGGGTATCTCATATTGTTACAGTATCTCACTTTGTTATTTGATATATTGAATTTATTTGTATTTGGTTATCTGAAACTTGATAGGAAAGGGGGGAAAACCAATACGGGGAGTGGGTGGTGGGTGGGGGAAGGGTAATGGGTACCAAGACATGTGAAAGGGTATCAATGTATGTGAATTAATGCACCTTCTATCTGGCAAATATCATGTAACCCTTTTATTAATTACAATAAAAATATATTTAAAAATGTATTTTTGTTGTTATTATAAAGGTAATGTACAGAGAGTTTACAGTTATATAAGTCAGGTAGTAATAACTTTTGTTTTTTTGTGTGTTGGTTGTAGGGTCTGAACTTAGGACGAGAAAATTTTCAAGAACACATGCTAACATAGACATACTGAAAGAAAAAGTAAAGCTTCTCAAAGAAGTTTAATGTTTAAAAAAACAAGTGCCAGGATTTTGTCTACATGCTTGTGTATTTCAAGATTTTAATTTCCTTTTACTTCAGGAAGATTATGACATCTGAACATCATACAAATCTTGTCTCTGTGAATTATAAAATCTGTGTGTTTTAATCCCAGGACATTGATGTGCCTGATTTCCCATAGAACATGATTATTAAACATTCTGGTGTCTTTAATTTATGTTTAACATCTGAGAAGGGCTAATAACAAATGTACTAATGGAAATATATTTTGGAATATATTTTGGATGCTTGTGGTTTCATTTTTTAAAATTAACTTTTGTAAAATCAGTGCTACTGTCATTCAATAGTGCTTGGATCAAAGGCAAACAAACAACAGCTCATTATTTCTAATCAATAAAACATTTATTGGTATAATAATTGATAATGCTTAGTATACTTTAATGTTATGACCATAATGTTAAATAGTCATAATTTTGTTTCTGCTTGTTACTTAAGCTAAGTATATATCATCTCAAAATATTAGTAATGTTCACTCAATTTTTATTTAAATATTGAATTAATGTAGGTGCAGAAAAAATCCTTAAATACAAAATTTCTTTCCTTTATTTGTTACTTAGCTGTAACTTTTCAATCAGATATGATTTACTGCAGGATTGCTATTAGGAAATGCATCTTTTTTCACATGACTTTTTAAAAACAAAAACTAACTATTGTTGTACCCAAGATGGGATTACTAATCACTGGCATTTTGAGGGTCTATGTGCTTTGGTTATTGTTCCCACCCTTTATTATAAAGTGGAAATTAGCTCTATTATTATAAATGTATATTTATATATAAAGTTTCACATTCATATCTCTTTATTTCTGATTGCCTACCTATACATCAAATCAAATAAAAACTGTAGAATAGTTTATTTCATGTATGTATGTATGCATGTGTATATATATACACATATATATATATAATTTGTAAAACAATTCAAACTTACAATTGTGATTTTTGACTTTCAGAATTGTATTCACTACTTTCTGATAGATAAATAACATCAGCTTTTCTTGGTGCTTAAATGAGCAGTGAATTTTAATGTTTGACTATGTCTCACCTTCTGCAAATGAAATTAAGCAATATGATAACCTCCTCAAGAGGTGCCTTGTGCACTAAGAATAAAGGCTAGATTTGCTATTTCTAGTCCTGACTACTAAAAGAGCAAAGATTATTGTTGATGGAGTCATACTTCTTTACCAAGAAACAGTGTTCTCAAATTAAGGCCTCCAAACATTTCAGTAGTCAAGCTGTTCTTCCAACATTCCTCCCATCTTCAAAATTCTTTTCTTTTAAATTTTTTAAAAATTTTATTGTTGGGGTAATGTATAGAGGGGTTACAGTTACATTCATCAGGTAGTGGGTGCATTACTTCTCACACATTGATACCACTTGTCATGTTTTCAAACTGTTATCTTTTGCTAGTGGCTCCATGGGAACATCAATTATAATATGGTATTTAGTTACAGTATTGTCATCTTCATAAATGGAAGAGTTATTTTGAACAAGTTTTCTGGTCCATAAAAATCTCATCACATTATACTGATTCTATACATTCTATAATGGATAACATTGTACTATGAATTTTAAATACATAATTCAAATCCAAAAGTCTTACTGAGATGAATAGGATAGCTTCCTGAGGTTGTATTTGCTGTAGCTCAAAGATCTGTAAACTAGCAAAAAACTTTAATTGCATTTGCTTCTAAACCTCAATCCTCTTGTTGAGAAAAAAATATAGTAAATATAGTGTCAAACAGTCATATAATGAGATATGCAAAACATATTACTTTTATTTTTAAGGCCATTGATCTTGAAACATTAAAATTCTTAATTAACTATGTCTTAATTTGTACTTATGTATCCAATTTCAAAGCCATATTAATTAAAAGCCAATTATTAAAAGTCAGATTTTTCCTAGGAATAGACCTGTCCATTTTCTTTTTTTAAATCAAAATTTTCTTTCATAGAAATATGTTGAATAATGTAATGTTATTTCTTATCTCTTTTGTTGTCCCTTGGTTATCTCATATTGTTACAGTATCATACCTTGTTATCTGATATATTGTATATATGTTTATTTATTTGAAATAGGACAGGGAAGGGGGAAAACAAGACGAGCAGAGGGGGTGGGGGGAGTGAAATGGAGACAAAAACATGAGAAAGAGTATCAATATTTATGAAGTACTGCACCTTCTATATGACGAATGTAATGCAACCCTTCTATTAATTACAATAAAAATATATTAAAAAATAAGTTGAAGAACCTGAATTTAGAACATTAAAAATCATAATACATAATTATTTTACTTGGGATAAAACTGCAAAGCAATTATAAAATCTGAGTCATGAAAGAAACTACATAGTTATATGTTTATATTTGTGAATTTTTTGTAAGCTTAGAGAATCTTGATTCTTTATACTAATTCTACACATATTTTTTGCCAGTCCTGGGCTTGGGCTCAGGGCCTGAGCACTGTCCTTGGACTTTCTCAAGGCCAGAGCTCTACCACTTGAGCCTCAGCACCACTTCCGGCTTTTTCTAAGTATGTGGTACTGAGGAATGGAACCCCGATCTTCATGCATACTAGACAAGCATTCTAACACTAGGCCAAACTCCCAGCCCTAATTCTAAAAATTTAAACGTACTTAAAAAGCCATAGCTGGGGAGCCGGGCGTTTGGCCTAGTGGTAGAGTGCTTGCCTAGCATGCACGAAGACCCGGGTTTGATTCCTCGGTACCACCATAGAAAAAACAAAAAGCCGAAAATGCGAAAATGGTGCTGAGGCTCAAGTGGTAGAGCTCTAGCCTTGAGAAAGTCCAAGGACAGTGCTCAGGCCCTGAGCTTAAGCCTAGGACTAGCAAAAAAAAAAAAAAAAAAAGGCCATAGCTGGGCAATGGTGGTTAATGACTGTTATCCTTTCTACTCAAGAGGATGAAATCTGAGTATCCACTGTTCAAAGCCAGCCAGGGCAGGAAAGTCCATATATCCCCAATTAACCACCAGAAAACAAAGCGGAGCCATGACTCGACACAGCAGAACACTAACCTTGAGCAGAAAAGCTCAGGCACAGTGTTCTGGCCCGACGTTCAAGTCCCATGACTGACAAACCCAAAACCAAAGGAAAACAACAACAAATTTAAGTCATTCCTGTTCTATGAACCACAATTATTGTCAGGTTTACTTATGTGTAAAAGAAATGTGAGTTTTTTCATTCATTTTCTGACATGAGTTGTAAATCAAAGGTAATTTTGAGACATTACATTGCAGCGAACTTTTTATGGTTATGAGAATAATAATATCAACATATAAATCGAGTAGTTAGGAAGATCCATCTGAACTGCTATCCTGAAAGAAATAAATATGGGTATAAACAATAAACAATGGGCAACCATAGAAAATAGAGAAGATATTTTATTGTAGATTCATATATGTATCATTATTTTTTTCATAATCAACCAGATTAAATATAGTTTGTCATGAAATTGCCAGTGAAATGGGTGATTGTGAATACTAACGTTTGTTTTACCTGTGAAGCTGTCAGTTGTGTTGTGATTGGTTATCTGTACTTCACCACAAAGTTCCAGTCATTCCATGCTAAAACAGTCTGTGACTCATTTTATTGAAGAGAATTTTTTAATTTTATTTTCCTCAAAGAAAATAAGGCTTTGTGCTTGGAATCTATTTGGTCCTGGAAGTGACAGGTGTATTTCTAGTCAAGTGAAATCAACAGTGACAAGGAATATACAGCCAGATTTGTATATTTACAAGGATATTCTTTTCCTCAAAGAGCAACATTCCTTTTTGTAAAAAAAATTAAATGTATTTATTTGTGATTTTCCAGCTGTTCTGATTAAACAAGTATCCAATGCAAATATGTTCAAAATTCTTATCTATCTATCTATATATATATATATCATTTATTCTTCTTGACTCAGGCAAATTCCCTCAATTCATTTCCTCCTACCATCCACTGAGAACATAAACGGGATACTTGGTGAGGGACAAGAAGCATACTGAAGAATAATGATTGTGTAGAGTCAGGGACAAAATGTCAACCTTGAAAGAATGTAGCAACTGATGGCATGGTTTGAGGTGAGGGCCTAGAGCTTCTGCAAAGTGTATATATTTTACGGAGTCATATTTGGAATAATACATGCTGGACAGTAGAGATATAGGAGAAGTTACATGCTAAGTCTTCTCATTAATAATATCCATAAATCTGCATACATTTTTTAGCATTCTGTTTTGTTTTATTGTTTTAATTTGGATGTCTCTACACCATTCTTGATTTGTAGGGTTATGTAGATCTACTTATTCCAATGCAATTGTATAACATTCACTTCTTTGCTGATATATTCTAATACATTAATATTCCTAACAGTGTGTTTGCTTACTCTTACAATGAGTTCGTTTTTGCTACTCAAGCCACTCAAAACAGTTTTGTCTGTTGGAATGTCAATTAATTCCATATCATTTCTCTACGCATCTTGAAAATTCAGCGTATAATT
Organism: Megascapheus bottae; assembly: GCF_031878675.1. Taxonomy (NCBI): domain Eukaryota; kingdom Metazoa; phylum Chordata; class Mammalia; order Rodentia; family Geomyidae; genus Megascapheus; species Megascapheus bottae. Next base: position 50,504,113 of record NC_143509.1, read on the forward strand.
AGAAACTTTCTATCTTCTCCACGACAAACTTATTGCCATCTTGGCTTATAAATGTGGATAGGTATCAACCAACAAGCCACTGGCTTCATAAAGATAGTAAGTTAAGAATTTCACAGCCATGCCTCCCAGTTTCTCATAAAGTCTAGGAAAAAGCACTACTTTTCAGCTCTGGCTAGGAACAAAAACAAATGTAATTTGCTTTGACCCATTTTGTTGGACTTATTCCCTTAGGTAAAACCAAACATTCTTTGTTCCTGCTGTAAGAGATGGTACCAAACTCTCTAAGATAGCCAGACATGCACCTATACACTCAATCGTGTCCCTATAGTAAAAACTAAGAATAAATTGAAGGAGCAAGTAACTTAGGCCTTACCACACAGATACAACAATGGTGGAAGATTTCCAAAAGTTACTTCATCATTTAGGACAAGAGTTTTTGTTTCCGTATGATTCAAAAAGGAGATCTTAATATCTTGAGAAGATACTCCTAGGAGAATCTGCCTCTTTATGAAGGAATTAAGCTACTATTGTTTATGATTCAGTACAAGAATATTCTTTTACAAAAACCAATCTGAACAGCTTCAAGAGTAATTTTTTAAAATGTTTTCATATTAAGTGATTCATGATCACATACCTAATAGGCATTAGAAGAATGTAATTCATACATGGATTAATTTCATGGCTAAAAAAAGTTCTAGGTTATAAGACATAATTGCATGTCATTTCCAGATGTCCAAAGAAAATACAAAAAAATCAAACAAATATTATCACAGCATTTTTCCCAAGTTGGAGCAATTTAACCTCAATCTCTTAAGTTCATTTCTCTAAAATCCTTTTCTTTTATGTATATTGTATTTCATCTTATTTACAATAATGTCTTCATGACAATTAGCCCTCTATTAATAATACCACAGCTTAATTTAATATTTGTGGAGTCCTGGTTTATTTTTTCCGTTGCTTTTGTTATGTAATATTTGTGAATGTGAATTTTCTACCACATTGCAACAGGCAAGCTTCAATTCAATTTTCTTGTCCTACACAAAGGAAGATTTTGAGTGCAGAATCTTAGCTACTAGGTCCTGTGATGCCATTTTATTTTTCGCTCCTGCGTGGATTTTTTGGAAGGAAATGGGGAGGGGGTGGTGAGAGAAAGGAAAGGAAGGAGAGGGAAGAAGGGTAGAGTTCTCAGCTATGTTGAATCTTGATTCACGACTTTGCCTCCATTCATGGTTGGTGTGCCGGAACTTTTTCTTGAACGCCCTTGTTTTTCTCCAATTTCATGTAGGGATGGTTCTCTGTACATACATACTGGGAAGACAAGATCACAGAAATTACTATGGAATTATTATAGAGCACATCAATAAACTTTGCCAGATAGATGGTGCATTAATTCCCATACATTAATACCCTTTCACATGTCTTGGTCCCCATTTTCCTCCCCCCCACCTCCACCCCTCATCTTGTTTTCCCCCCATTCCCTATCCAATTTCAAATAACCAAATACAAATATATCTGATGTATCAGGTAACAAAGTTCCATCCCAGAAGATGGAACTGTCATCCCTTTTTCTTTGTGAAAGAGTTTTAAGCTGGGCGTAAACATGTGAATATACACAATTCCCTTCTGCTGCTATCAGTCACAGTCTTTCAGGGCTTTTTGGACTGTAGATATGTGAATTACCTCATTTTATTGACAGACAAAGCTTGAGTCTTTATAGTCTCCTAACCAATAAACAGGATATTTGTTGAGTTAGAACTGAAGGACACATAGTCTTTAAAAGGAAATATTACTGTTATTTTTTTTCAGTATTTACATTGGAATCTAGCTTGGAGAGACCAAAAAATGTTGACTGACACCTACTATCTGGAAAATGTGACTGTAACCCCTCTATATATTACATCAATAATAAAATAATAAAATAAAATAAATTGAATAAAGCCATCAGTAGAGCTTCTACTTCACCAGGAGTGCTAGGCTTGAGCAAAAAAGCTGAGGTATAGTACCTAGACCCTGAGTAAAAACTTCAGGACCAGTAGAAAAAGAGAACAAAATAATCAAAAACACAAATTAACAACAAAAATGCTCATATTGTTACAGTATCTCACTTTGTTACCAACATGCTGATATTCTAAAAAAGATTCAAAAGTGGACTCAAAGAGAACTGAGAATGCAAGGAAAACATCCCTAAGACCACTTCAGTGATGAAGAGACACCTACTCAACATAGAGCACAAACTATTCTGCATTGTGCCCACTTGAATTAGGTGGGAGATTGTTAAAATGCTTGCTATGATTCAGAAGTTCAGCAGTAGCTCTGAGATTCTGCATTCACTGACCTCTCAGTGAATTACCCAGAACAGACCTTGAATAAGTATAAAATATGTTGTGTCTTATAAAAATTATTACACACTCATGTTTTCGAGGGAGATTTAAAAATATTCCAATTACTTCACCGAATGATTCTTCCAATCTCCTCAAAGGATTTACATGACTTTTGCTGAAGTAGCAGCTGTATCCTCTGCAGAGCTGACTATCTCAGAGAATTGATTCTTACAATTTAAAATGGCACAAATTAGTAATTCAACAATTTGTTTTGGGGGGGTTGAAAAAAATGATTGCTATCAAACCTAGAATATCTTTATTGAAATTCTTCTTGGAATCTTGAAGTCCTCAAGTCTAACAGTTGTTACTTTTATTTCAGTTATGAGCAAAATGTCCAAACTCCCGAAAATAAAGCATATTTTATTGGTGTAAATATACACATTTATAGAGAACAAAGTAATGCAAAAGGAAACCCAGAGGAAATAATGCTTGATTCCCTTGGAAAGCTATTTATCCATTAAATGCCATAAAGCAGCTTCTCACTGTGTTTCTTAATCAACCACATTCAGAGAGAGCTAGAGAGCAAAGGAGAGAAAGGGGGGGAAGAGGGGGAGGGGAGGGAGGAGAGGGAGAGGAGGAGGAGAAGGAGAAGGAAGAGGAGGAGGAGGAGGAAGAAGAGGAAGAAGAGCAAAAAGAGGAAGAGGAAGAAGAAGAAAGAAGAAGAAGAAGAAGAAGAAGAAGAAGAAGAAGAAGAAGAAGAAGAAGAGGAGGAAGAGGAGGAGGAGGAGGAGGAGGAGGAGGAGGAGGAGGAGGAGGAGGAGGAAGAAGAGGAGGAGGGGGAAGAAGAGGAAGAAGAAGAAAGTGATGAGGACAAGGACGAAGCAAAGGATGAGGAGGCGGAGGGGAAAGAAGAAAGAAAAGAAAAGGAATGCATGGACTGTATTTTGGCCTACAAAACATATAAAGGAAATAATTAGAGTGCTTCTTTCTAATCTCCATTAAGTGATATATATCTGTAGATTTTGTAGGTGAGTTTGATGGTTTTTCCATTTCTCCATTTGGCATATATTCTACTTCGGATGTCCATATGAAGAGTTATTTTTATTTATTTGCTATTGCTAATTTTTACATCAAGTAATGTCATTATGACAACATGAATGTTACAGGTATGTGCCCAACTGGAATTAATAAATCTTGATCAATCATCAATTTGTTTCGAATCAGTAGATTTATCTTCCAGTAAAATGTAACTCTGTTTTCTGTCCCCAAGAAGATTTCTGAATGATAGCTAAAGCTTCCCTGTCCCGAACACTCTCTCTGAGGACAACCCAGTCACTAGCTTATCATTATTTCCATTAAATGAAGTAATGAGAAACTAGTTCATATCTTAGTTACAAGATGAAAGGACTAGAAGCATAGTTGAAACGTGAGAATACTTGTCTACTAAGCCAGAAGTATTGAGATCAAACACTTATATTAAGAGAGAGACACAGAGACAGAGGCAGAGACAAAGTCAGAGAGAAAGAGAAAAGAACATGAAGTTATCTGATATATGCTCTATGGATTATTTACAGATCCTGAAATTCAGTAATAGATTTAAGGAGGATGGTAACTGAAGGGGCATAAATCCCAATCAAATTATATACTTAAAATGTAATTAAAACAGCAAAACTGAAATGGCCTGAAAAGAATGGACAAAGACAGCACTTTCAAAATAGGACTGCTTTAATAATAGACTTATCTTTTGTCCTGGACAAGCTTAATTTAGCACTTAAGGGCTTAAAAAAACAAACAATAGATCAAGAATTACTAATCCTATAGGGGAACTGATACTTGAAATTGTTGCTACTCAGGGAGCAGACATTGAGCTATCGATCGGGAGAATCACTGAAGTCAGTCCAGGAAAAAAAGTTTATAAGACGTCTTCTTAATGAAAAGCAAAAAAGAAAAAAAAACCTCCCAAATCCTGGGTGAAATGCTGAGTGGCTATCATCCTAACAATACAGGACATGTATATAGGAGAATTATGATCCAGGCCTTGGTGGGCTATTAACATGTGACTATTCCAAAAATAGTTAAATAATACAGTCTAGAAAGTTGCCTGAAGTAGTAAACACCTACTAGGACCACCACAGTTACTGCTTTACACATGGACATAATGTAACTTTTGTTTTGGTTGAAATTCACAAACTATGCCCTACTAAGAACCCCAACGCTCCATCAGTTTTCCTTTCAAGAGAATAAAATGATTCATCTTTTCCTTACTACCAATTTAATCAAATAACCCTTGGCCCTCTATAATTTCTGAGACATGGAAAGGTTACATTGCTCTGTTAGTTAATGTACCATAAAGGATATTTAATTGTCTTGATAGCAGATCACAGAAAGGTGTGGGCAATTAACATGAAGCAATTTCACACCTTAATTAATGTCTCATGAAAACCCCTTGGAATGAATGATAGGAGAATTTTAAGTGGTAGTTTTAGAAGCCCTTTGGAATGGCAAGAAAATTAGTACTGGAACAGAAGTAATACAGGTACCGGTATGGAAGTAACCTGCCAGAGGAAAGTGCTCATTATATTGCCAATGTATCTGCCAAAGAGTTAAGAGACATCAAGAACAAAAAATAATGTATACATATCCACTTACAAAGAAAGCCAACGCAATATTTGAGTGTAGAAAAAAGGAGAGGCGATGTGGATGCATAATATGTGGGGAAAGTTAGGAAAATTTTTATTAAAAATTAAACTCAGAAACCAGTAAGATGTTGACCTGAATAAATGATAAGTATTTCAGAAGACAGTATCATGGGCTGGCAGGGATTTCAAACACAAAATAGGGACAAGGAATGTGTAGCTAATGTCTTTTCTCTAATAAAAACAATCAACAGAGCCAGGCAAGGTGGCTCATGCCTGTAATCCTAGTTACTCAGGAGGCTGAGATCTGAGGATCGAGGCACAAAGCCAGCCCGGGTACTAAACTCTGGAAACTCTTGTCTCCAATTAACCACCAGAAAACTGGAAGTGGATGAATGGTAGACTGAGCTGAAGATCTCAGGGACAGCATCCAGGCCCAGAGTTCAAGGCCCATGACCTAGGGGAAAAACAAAAACACAAAAAACAAAAAACAAAAAACAAAAACGAAAAAAGCATCAGCAGGACCAGAGAGGTAGGTACAATTTACTCCATTGTTCTCATTTTTGTCTTTTACTATGGTTGAGTCAAAAAGGGAATTTGGAATACAAACTAATTATTTTTCCAGATTGTTTGAATAAAAATATCCAAACAAATGTGCCACTTTTGTCCTCCCAATTAAAATCTTTATGAAGTCAGAGCTCTTGATTTGTTCTGCTCTTTGGTGACTGACTACAATTGTTGAAGGATAATTAATTTTCCTCCGAATTACATTGTTATTGCCATTGATTATTCATTCAATGCCATATCTTAAAAACACCTATTGCGATTGGAGGTGGCTTACTCCTGTAATCCTAGTTTCTCAAAAGGATCTGAGGATCATAGTCACTAGACAATCCAGGCAAGAAATTCTTTTAGACTCCAATTAAACATTAAAAATGAATAAAGCAATGTCTTTTTTTCTGAAAGACTTGGAAAAAAATCATATTAAGTGAAGAAAGCCAGAAGCAAAGAAACATAGTTCAAAGGTTTCCCTCATTTGTAATAATTAGTACACATCTAGGACTCTCCTAGCAGAGGATTACAATAGCTCAAAACCTAGATATATAAGGTCATATAGGATGAGACTAAATGAAAGGATCTCTATGATATGGAAACAAGAGCTTTATCTTGAGTGATGTTCTTAATTTAATATATCATTTCTCTTCTCCTTTGTTGGTCTTTGGTTAATCTCATATTGTTACAGTATCTGACTTTGTTACCTAACAGATTATATATATATATATATGTTTATTTGTTTATTTGAAATAGAAAGTGAAGGGGGGAAGACAAGATGATTGGGGAGGAGGGGAGGGAAATGGGGACAAAACCATTAGAAGGGGTATCAATGTGTGAGAAGTAATGCACCTACTATCTGGAAAAGGTAACTGTAACCCCTGTATACATTACCTCAATAATAAAATAAAATAAATTGAATAAAGCCATCAATAGAGCTTCTACTTCACTGGGGAGTGCTAGACTTGAGCAAAAAAGCTGAGGTACAGTACCTAGACCCTGAGTAAAAACTTCAGGACCAGTAGAAAAACAGAAAAAAATAAGCAAAAACACAAATTAACAACAAAAATGCACCACTTCTCCAACCCAAAAGATAAAAAAGTGAAAATGGTATTTTGCATCTTATCTGATAAAATTTTCATGAGAAATTAGGCTTTCTCACAATGCCTTATCTACATTTTATTTATATGAATCTGATTGAATTTATAAATGACTTCATCTTTAGAAATGACTGAAGCTAGAGAAAGAAAGTTATACTCTCAAAATACTTTGCAAATTACTGCCAAAACTTTACTCAAAAGAATTAGAATTTATTCTTTCTTAGTTATTTAATATCTAATAGTTTATACATTTTAGTTATAAATTTAGCCCTAATTTTGACATTACCTCTAATAATTTGGTACAGCAATTTAGCCTAGCACTAAAACATATTTGTCTTAAGAATTGTTGGATGACATAAAATGTAAACATAATTAATATGTTTAATTTCTTGGTTTATTAAAATTTTCTTATCAGGATGATGTATAGGTGGGTCACAGTTACATTCATAAGATAGTACTATGTTATTTCTCATCTATTTTGCTGTCCTTTGGTTATCTCATATTGTTACAGTATTTTACCTTGGTATATATTGTATATATGCTTATTTGGTTATTTGAAATCGGATAGGGAAAGGGGGAAAAGAAGATGAGGGGTGGGGGTGGAGGGAGGGAAATGGGGACCAAAACATGAGAAAGGGTATCAATGTTAGTGAAGTAATGCATCTTCTATCTGGTGAATATAATGTAACCCTTCTATTTATTGCAGTAAAAAATATATGAAAAAAGATGAAGGGAAAAAATATAGGGAGTGGGGCTGGGAGTTTGGCTTAGTGGTAGAGTGCTTGCCTAGCATGCAGGAAGACCCGGGTTTGACTCCTCGGTACCACATACATAGAAAAAAAAAGCCAGAAATGGTGCTGAGGCTCAAGTGGTAGAGCTCTAGCCTTGAGAACGTCCAAGGACAGTGCTCAGGCCCTGAGCTCAAGCCCAGGACTGGCAAAAAAAAAAAAATATATATATATATGGAATATATTACTTGTTGAACATTGTTACCCTTGGATTCGTTTCAATCTAACACAGTGACCACCAAAATATGACTGAATTTAAATTGTTTATGGCCCAATTTGACCAAAGTAGGTCTAGAAACATCAAATTCAGTTTACAATGCAGCTTCTCAAATTTGGTTGCCATTTTTTGGAGAACTTTAAAATATATATAGAGATAGATAGATAGATAGATAGATCCTATGTTCTATCCATGGTTAAAAAAAAATCAAGTCATGCCAGGTATAGTGGCTCACACCTGTAATCATAGCTACTCAGGAGGCTGAGATCTGAGGACTAAGGATCCATGCCAGGTCATGGTCTTTAGACCATGAGACTCTTATCTCCAATTAACAACCAGAAAAGAGGAAGTAGGGCTGTGTCTCAAGGGGTAGGATGGTAGCCTTGAGCTGAAGAGCTCAGGAGCAGCACCCAGGCCCAGAGTTCAAGTCCCAGAAACCACAAAAAAAGAAAATCAATTCATAGTGAAGATTAGGCCAAAGAGTATGGACCTTTTCCCTATACACCAAGGTGGTTCTAATATTGATGCTGCAAAGCATCAATCATTATTCTGCAGGTACTTACCTCTGAGTAAGTCTGAGAGTAAGCAACAATTCTAACAAAGAAACTACCCTACCAGGATGTCTGTGATTTTCTTTTCATAGTCAAATACAAGTTGGTGGAAATGGGTTAATATTCTTTACTACAAACTTAATATTTCTGTGGAGAGAGCTCTCTGCTGATATCTCGTGATCTTAATTCTGAATACTTTTTTTTTTAAGAATTCAGGAAGTTTAAATGTTTGGAAAGTGCATACATTCTTTATCAAGAACAAACCTGACTCAATACGCCACCACTTGCCTGAGCTTCCTGAAGGAAGAGGGAGGAAGAAAGGAGGAGTTGGCATCTTTTGTTTAGGCATCTATGGGCTGTGCCTGAAACTAGAAGTGGGGGCTCACTTAGAAAAGATTTAATTCTAGGAGTGTTGGTTCTGTGTGGTATGAACAATGCTTGGAAAGGACAGAACTTGGAATCACAAAGCCTGTGCTGTTGTCTTTTTGCAAGGGAGGGGACCCATGTAAGTAGAGATTGATGACCAAGGTTATAGAGTAATGGGTTTAAATATCAAGTCTATATCTGTTGGAATAGACGTCTCTGCAACCCCTCATTAACACCCACTGCATCCTAAACACTGGATGAGGGTGAAACAGTGAGGGTAAATGAGCTGGTGGATAATTACTATCATGTTATCTGTGTAGGACTTAAAGATCCTTGAACTGTCAGAGCTTAATTTGGGGAATTTTGATATTCAGCTATGTAATCCCCAGTAGGACTGGAATAAAGGCAAAGATGTTTGAAAAAAAAAACTACTTTGGCTTTTCCTCTATTGAGTGTCTAATTCTCCTTCACTAAAATTGAACAAAGCAGTATTGCATTCTGTTGAGGTAGTAACATTGGTAGTAGTGGACTTAGAGATTTATGACAATGCCATTGAGTATGTAAATTATTGTGGTGCTGATCTAGGACTTCCTGCTTCATGGAAAACACTTTGTAACTTAAGCCAAGCATTCTGCTCTTCTTTTTATTTTTTGCCTTTGAGATGGGGTTTTGCTAAAGAACCTTTGCCATAGTATTTGACCTCATTTTCCTCCTTTTATTTTAGCTGGAGGTATAGTCATGAGCCACCATATCTTCCATAAAATAATTCCTTTAAAAGTCCCAACTAGAAGACTCAACCGTCTTTATGGGTTAACAGTAATATGGCTACATATTTTATGAAGCCATTGTTTTCTATTTATGTACTTTCTATTTGGTATTGAAAAGTGTCTTCCAATGATATTCTACTTAACTGGGCTATGCAAAGAATACTACTCGAAACCTTTAAAAAATAACATAATGGAACAGCTTTCATCCCAACCCTCATTTTAAATGAAGTCAACTACAATTCAACCATGATGATACCTCATAAAACTGTATTTTACTAATTCACTAATTGAATGAATGTGTTTAGAATAGTTTATAGATTAATGTAGAGCTAGACTCCATGAGGGAACATGCATCTGGGCTAAGTGCTTATAAAGACTGAGACACAACTTCATTTGCCAAAGAAATTTAGAAAATCCTTCTCCAAATTCTTTTACAGAGTAGTTAATGAAGCCTATTAGAATTCATGAGAGAGAAAAAAAGCAATGCTTTCTTAATTCGCTCTTGGGTAGTTTGAGCCTGGCATCCATTATCTGTTTTATGTTTTTTTTCTTTATGATATCTTGTATACCCATCTCAGACTGGCATGGTATAGAACTAGCTTACTATGCACTTTGTATTACTGTATGCTATTTCTGCTTTGCTGTCACTAGCTTTCCAGAGTATATGCATATTCATAGGCTTCCCTCAGATTAAAAAGCAGAACAGTGCAGGGGTCAGGTCCATAGACACAGACTTCTGGCTTCCTCGTTTGTAATCCTACTTAGGTATTTTTGTAGCCTTATGATCTTGGATAGCATACTTAATTTCTTTTATTACCCTCATATATAAAATAAAATAGTAACAGTTCTATTATGAATTTTACAGAAATAGATGTATGTTACTGGTATAGCAAATGATAAATAGAAAAGTCGCAAATAGAAGGAGCACGACAAGAAGAGGAGTATTAATGGAAGGGATATGCATCAGGGAAAAAGAAATAGACCAATTTTGTGTGCATCAGGCAAATTGTAAGACTAGAAAGGTTTCTATTAATCCTAGAGGACTTTCATTTCTAAAGAATAGGTACAGTCCAGATTAAAAATAAGGGAAGAAATTAGTAAACACTCTTCAAAGGCATTTACCAGTGGCCCATTATCCTCTATTTAGGTTACATCCACAATTTTATTGGACTTTAGACTATTGTTCATGGGAGTGAAACACTGGATTTTTCAAGTCAGAATGTTCTGGCTTAAATTCTGGCTCTCCATTCATTAACAATATGATTAGAGCCAAATTACATGTCTCTATGCTTCATTTCCTAAGTTCAGAATTAAGGATAATATTGAAGCCTCCTTCTTATAAATGGAATCGAAAAGGAAAAATAATTGAGGCTTGCTTCAAATACTACCTAGACAAAGTAAGAAGTTATAAAATTGTTAACTAATACTTTTCAATCAAGGGTACCATATTCTCTAAGAAAATGGCAAAGACAGTTGCAGGAAAGTAAAAGATTTGGGATCTAAAGCCAAGTTAAGCCTTTATCTTCAGAAGTGTTTTGCATCATTCTTTGCGCTTCTCACCTGTTTTTTTCTCTCCATAAATGAAAGAGACAAAGAGCATTGGAAATAAATATAGGTGTTAATGAATCTGACTCAGAAATGACTTTGTGTTTACCCCCTGGAGAACACAAAGAAAATAATTACAAAGCATCAGTGCAAAAATATCAAAACAAAAAAAATAACTAAAAATGTCAATAAAGAAATCAAATATTCTGAAGTACAGAATACTTCAGAATAAAGCAAAAGTTTTAATTTGTCCAATACTATTCTACTATTGTCTCTTGAATAATGAATATGAATTTTTATGTGGCCATGAAGAATAAAAGCTATGTGCACGTACATGTGAATCTCTATCTAGATTTTAGCCAATGTTGTGTAAGAATCACAAGTCAGCTATCAGGAACCATCTTGAAAGCCAAGTCACACCGATCTCTGTATCTTCTTCATTTCTCCTGTGATTATGATACGAATGTTTCTTGGATGATGGACACAAGTGAATATCCAGAACTATGTGCATTGTTGTAGTTTCAGTGCTGGGCACAGATCTAAGTAATCGTAAAACACACTGTGAAGAGGAGTACAAAAACTGAACAGAGCCATAACCCTGGAGTTTGGAAATCACAGCACTATTTCTGGGTAGATTTAGTTTGTGAGGGAATGTGTGTGATTTAGATGCTGCTGAGTTGGGTTGGATGTACTTGAGACTTAACTGTGTAGTGATCCCATTCTGTATTTGCACTGAAAGGCAGCAACAAACAGAATATAAGCTGTTCAGAAACTAGCAATGCAAACCAATCTATTTATCATCTAGAACCAAGAAGAAACTTTACTAACTTATATATAGATAACAACTATAATTAAGGTAAGTTACAGGTGCTTTCTTTTCAATGGGAGGGCTCTGTTTCCATGTACTATCTGTATTAAAAATGAATCAAAAAAGTAGCATTTTTTCCATTGTGCTTTTCTAAATTCTCTCCAAATTGTTACTAATCTTGTACTAGTTCTATAAAAAACAAAATATCAACCTAAGTGAGCAAATAAAACGAATGCATGAGGTGAAAGCAAAATATGTCAAAAAATTCTTGAGGATCAATATAGTTTTCACAGAAATATCATCTGCTTCTTAGGCACTCTGCTAAGCTGCCAATTTTCTGGCTTTACTTCCAGTATTCCTGAAATGTTTGTGTTTAGGTAATTCTACTTATCTTGAATGATTTGAACCTAGACTACCCTCAAAGTCATATTTAAATATCAGATTCTCAAAAACTCTTCTTTTTTGTAGGAGTGTCAGTTCTCTCTCTAATTTCCAAAATCAATTCATGCATCGTGAAATATAGCTTTTCTCTACTATTTTATTGCTATTTTCCCTTTACTGTTGCTACCATACAATTGCTATCGATATAATTTTCTATACTATTGCTGTCTCTAAGTATAATATCTCCACAAACACCCTAAAAGTCTCATCACTTTTCTATTCATTTGTTTGTTCCTTCACATGCAAGCTTCTTCAATTTACATCTAATAAGGAAATTTCTAATAAGCCACATATTGTACAAGAAACAGGAAATACAAGACAAAAAAACACTTTGTTCAATTAGAGGGAGCTAACCATGAATAAGAGGAGACAAGGACAATATGTAAATTTAAAGTGAATAGAAATATGGATACAATGACAAGAAAAAAAGAATGCTTCCTCCCTCCCTCCCTCCCTCCCTCCCTCCCTCCCTCCCTCCCTCCCTCCCTCCCTCCCTCTCTCTCTCTCTCTCTCTCTCTCTCTCTCTCTCTCTCTCTCTCTCTCTCTCTCTCTCTCTCTCTCTTTCTTTGAATGTCAGAGTATCCACATAAAGAAGCAGTGACTGCTGGGCACTGTAAGCCTAGCTAATCAGGAGGCTGAGATCTGAGGTCTACAGTTTAAGGTCAGTCCAGCCAAGAAAGCCAGTGAGGTCCTTATTTCCAAAGAACAACCTAAAAAGCCAGAAGTCAAGCTTTGGCTCAAGTGGTAAAGCTTTTCTAACTTAAGGACAGTGCCCAGGCCCTGAATTCAAGTCCCAGGACTGGCACACACAAGTAAAGAAACAATGATTGCTTTGTGTGTGTGCTGATACTGGGATTTGAACGCAGAACCGCTGTACTCTGACTTAGCTATTTTGCTCAAAATTGGCACTCTATCACTTAAGCCACACTTCCACTTTTTCCCAGGTTAGCTTCAAACCGTGATATTCAGATGTCAGCCTCCTGAGTAGATAAGGCATGAGCCACCTAAGCTTGGTGTCAGACCAAGTAATGATTATTATTTTTGTTATTGTTTTGGATGTTAAATGTCAAACCCAGGGTGTTGGTACATTTCAGGCAAATATTGTACCATCACTCTATATTCATGGTCTCCTTGAATTTACCCTTTCCAAGGTGAATCAGCAAATTTCAGACAGAGGAAATGAGATAACAGATTTGTGGAGGTGACATGTTCTTTATTAGGCCCATAAGAATGAATGTTCAATTTTGTTTGACCAAAGACACAGATGAAGTTATTTTTATCATTTGAAAATTATTTAGTTCCATATTGAAATACTTTATTAAGCAAAATTTTATTATTACAAAATATACTAAAGGGGGCCGGGAGTTTGGCCTAGCATGCATGAAGACCCGGGTTCAATTCCTTGGTACCACATACATAGAAAAAAGCTGGAAGTGGTGCTGAGTCTCAAGTGGTAGAGCTCTAGCCTTGAGAAAGTCCAAGGACAGTGCGCAGGCCTTGAGCTCAAGCCCAGGACAGCCAAAAAAAATATATATATATATATGTATATATATACACTAAAGGGAAGAAATTGCTTCCTGAGAACAAGTCAAGCTTTGGGATTCAAAAGTAATGTGCTCTTTATCTATTAAACTGTATCTCCTCTGTATACCTTTATAACAACAATAAATATTTTTTAAAAAAGAAAATATTACATGTGTACAGTTTATGAGGAAGGAGTTTCAGTCATGAATCATTTGTTTTATGAACCAGGAGCTCTAAGTGTCACCTTCCAGGCAATGCTTTGACCATAGCTTTGATTGAGATGTTTGTTGACCCCTGTAGTTATACATATTATACACAGACTTTGTATTGATTGGCCTCAGTCCTGCCTTGTGAGATAGAGAAGAGCACCCTGGGCTAAATTACAGAAATGCAGCCCACTGTTTCAATGCTTTCATAAGTAAATACAACATGACTGTCAGAATCCTACCCTGATAAATGTAGGAGAACCTATTAGGGAACTTGACTGAAACTAGTAAATATGGCCAACCAGCATTGTAGGTGAGAAACTTCTAAGAGAAAAGTATCATTGTCCTCGGTTATCATGGTAGCTCAAGCTCATATTTTTTGTTGCTTGGGACATGGAGATTGGGAGAATCATGGTTCGAGGCCAGCTCATGAAAAAAAAAAATTGCAAGACTATCTAAACCAATGGCTTGGTAAAACATTGTACAACTGTCACTGGGTTACTGGGGGAATCACTAATAAAAGAAGCACAAGTGAAAGGATTGCAGTCCAGGACAAACTGTGCATAAAAAGTGAGGCCCTACTTCAAAAATAACTAACATACAAAGAGATCAACTATATGGCTCAAGTGGTAAAGCACCCACCCAGTACATTTTAGGCTCTTGACTTTAGTCCCTACTATTCCATAAAAACAAAACCAAGCAAACAACAACCTAACCAATAAAGAAACAACATAAGATTTATTACAAGTGGACTTAATCTATGGTTCAGTTTGATATAATCGCACAATATATGAAACTATCAGTAGGATGGAAATCTTCAGCTCAACTGAAAATAGTCAACTTAACTGAGTTTACCATTTTCATTCTTTAACACTACAACGAAAAATATGTTACTATAATTGCTCAAAGGGATTAAAGATTAGCATGTAAACATTTGTAAAAGCCTTTTGAGAACTTGAAAAGACTGAGACAACATTTTTCATTATTCTGGGAAATTACATTATTGCGGTCTAAATGGGAAATAAGAGTATTTTTTTTCCTTCCAGGAATCTAGTAGTTTGCACATTCGCACATAGTTTTACTAAGTATTAAGTGGTCAGAAAAAAATGCCCCTTAATCTTTTTGTCTATTCTGTTTTGTTCTTTCTCTTTTTTTTTTTGTAGGAAAGGGTTATGTATGTGATTGCTAAAACTTTCTTGAGATTGGTTACATTCAAGCAACTCTTACAGACAAGAGGAAAAGAAGAAAAGAAGCAGCTTCCATACCTTCAATAGGTTTTGGTACAAAATGTGATGAAGGCTTGGTTTTCTTCACTCTGTTCCCCTTCATAATTTGACCTTCTTTATTGAGTCCCAGAAACCATGCTCGGCCTGATTCTTGCTGGCGATAAAGTGTGGAAGAATAGATCACGTAGTAGTTCTCAAATACAGATTCCTTAAATTTGCATTCTGGGGTAAAAACATCCTACAAGGTAAAAATACACAAAATAAAGAAAAGTCTTAAACATGAATAATCAGCAGTGCCGAAATCCAGTTATCTTGACATGCATGTACCTTTTGTTTTTGTTTTTGCCAGTCCTGGGCCTTGAACTCAGGGGCTGAGCACTGTCCTTGGGCTTTCTCAAGGCTAGAGTTCTAATACTTGAGCCATTTCAGGCTTTTTTTTCTATGTATGTGGCACCAAGGAATCGAACCCGTGTCTTCATGCATGCTAGGCAAGCATTCTACCATTTGGCCAAACTCTCGGCCCATACATGTACTTTTAAAAGAAAGTTCAACTTCATTCCAAAAGTGTGACTGACTAGAAATTCAAATTCTGCTAACTCTGAGTTAGCAGAACTTTATCTGTCTGCCTTTTTCTCTATTAAAGTATACTTACCAAAGGAAAAAAAAAGTTCAAGCCAGGTGCCGGTGGTTCACGCCTATAATCCAACCTACTAAGGAAGCTGAGATCTGAGGATCCCAGTTCAAAGCTAGCCCAGGCAGGAAAGTTCATAGGACTCCTATCTCCAATTAACTACCAGAAAACTGGAAGTGGTGTTGTGGTTCAAAGTGGTAGAGCATTAGTGGAGCTAAAGAGCTAAGGAACAGTGCCAAGTACCAGAGTTCAAGCCCCAGGATGGACAAAAAAGAAAAAGAAAATAAAAGAAAGTTCAGTTGGTATCTTTGTAAGAGTTAAACACATTTTTTCCTTTTCTTTCCCTTTCCCTTTCCCTCCCTCCCTGCTTCCTTCCTTTCTTCCTTCCCTTGCTCCCTCCCTCCTTCCCTCTTTCCTTCCTCTCTCTCTCTCTTTCTTTCTTTCTCTCTTTCTTTCTTGTATTACTAGGGATTGAAATTAGACCATTGTACCAACTGAGAAACACCCTAAGTCTTAATGCCTTTAGGTTTATTTTATTTTATTTTGTATTTTTCAGATGGAATCTCACACTTTTGCCCTAGCTAGACTCAAATTATAGTCATCCTATGTCGTCTACCTCCTAGAAGTTAGGGTTACCAGCGTGGGTCATCAGGCCTGGGCCACAAAATTCTGTTTCTAAACAGTCTTACAAAAGCAACTCTTCAAGCATGTTTCTTCTGGACTGAATCTGAAAAATGTAGTGAAGTTCAAAATCAGAGCACAGGAAAATGCTTTACACATTGAAGCTCATGGCAATTTCTCCTGTTTGGTGCCACCTAACATATAAATAGAGCACCAACATACCAGAGAGCCCAAATCAAAAGCAAGCCAGATGTTTTTAGAGACTGTTCTATATGAGCAGAAGTCTGCTACATGGACAAGGCTTGTTTCATAAACTGATCAGCAACCTGCTTTAACTATTATTTACTTTTTATTCCAGTAAGGGAGCTTTAACTCAGGGCCTGAACACTTCCTTGGGCTTTCTCGAGGCTAGTACTCTAACTTCTTGAGCCACAGCACTCCTTCTGGCTTTATCTATGTATGTGGTAATGAGGAATCAAGCCCAGCACTCCCTGCAAACTTAGCAAGTTCATGCTCCTGGCTCTTATTTACTTTCTTTACAGCATCTTATTGTGTAATTAAAAATTCCAATATGAAAATCCAAGAATTAAGCATCACAAAGAAAGACTACTATCACACTGATAATTCCCCTATGAAACACAGGGGAATACTGAGTTTCAGTATAAGAAAGTGTAAGATTGGCTTTTTCAAGTCCATCACTTGACAAGTGAGAAAAACAAAAAGGTTATATGAATAAATTAAAAATACAAGAAAGAATACAAAGTAAGCACCAGATCTAATAGTCTACCTGATTAAATTTACTCCTAGCTGGGTGCCAGTAATTCTTGCCTGTAAATCCTAGATATTCAGAGGGCTGAGATACAAGGATTATGGTTCAAAGCCAGCCCAGGCAGGAAAGTCTATGAGATTCTCATCTTTAAATAACCTCCAGAAAAACTGCAAATGGCACTGTGGCTCAAAGTGTTGAGCACTAACCTTGAGGAATAAAGCTCATTGGACACCTCTCAGGCCCTAAGTTCAAGCAACATGACCAAAAACAACACAAAGCAATCTAAAATAAAACAAAACACAAAAATCAACTTCTCAAACTCATCAGTTACTTTCGATTTACCATAAGATTTCATAGTCAGTACAAAAAATTCGTATCTCAACATATCAAATACGTAAAGTATATTGTATGGAAGGGAACAAAATGTCTCTCCTTAGAAAACTGCAAGGAAACTACATCTCCACAAAATTCTACATGTAAAACATATTTTCTGCATGTCTACAAATTATTCATGTCAAACACATGCATGTCCTAGTGTTCCTCATGTACTTTCAGTGTGAGGCCCTCACATAGTAAGGCATTTGCACTTTATTGCTTTATTTAACAAGTTAAAAGAAGCTTGTGATAATGAAATAATTACTCCCAGAATCACAGGAAGTTAGATGTAGATCCAGACCCCTGAACAGAACAAAGGGTTCCTTGCTGCTGATTCAATACTTCCTCCAGAGCTACATATTGTTTCCTACTACCCAGCAAAGCCTCATTTGATGTCAAGCTGTGGATTTCGGGAAGCCTTATTCATTACCATAAAAAAATCAACTATATGTAATTACTATGTTGTCATGCATACATGAGAAAAATAACACTTTCCTTTAATAAATAATGAGCTCCTAGGTTTCCATTCAGCTTCACATTTGTTTAAACTCCCCCTTTTGGAAACAGCAAGAGTCCAGGATATTGTACAAAGACTGAAGACCTGGGGCCTTGGGCCAGAAACAGCATTAGGTAGGGTCCAAGCCCTGTTGAATTACTGAATAGGCAAATAAGAGATCCCTTTGCATAACAACTAAATCTAAGTAGGGTATCCCATTAAAATGTCATATCAAAGAGTCTATGTAAAGAGTTAGAATTTAGAAAGGAGTCAACTATTCACTCCTGACCGCCTCAAGAAAACAGAAGTTTCATGCAGGCATTGCTGTGGGCACACACAGACTTGATGGGGAGGAAAATTTTAGAGTTCTGAGCCTGATGGGATGATAATCCTAAATACAATCTCTACTATACATTCTATAGTATACTCTACTAGCACTCTTTTCATTTATGTATAATGAGAAATTAGAGCCCTTCTCTTGAAGTCAAGCAAAGAAGTCAGGCTCTTGCTTCTGACTCTATACAAAAGGGTAGATATAGAGTACATGTACATAGAGTGTGTGTGCATACACTCTTGTGAGACTTGAAGTAAGTGAGTGAAAGTCTGAATTTCATATTTTTTAAACTGAGATATTACTGAGATACTTGAAGGAACATGAGCTGTGTACACACAGCCCTGTGTAATCTGACTTCTAGAATGTCCAAAACCCCTTAATTACTGCTCTTGAGATTTCTTCCTATAGCCCAAACACATAATTAGTCTGGTAGGAAGATCTCTAATTCTTTGCTTTAGTCACACATTTTTATTTCTTCCACAAAATCCAGAAACCTGTGTATGCTAAGATATAGAATCAACCCAGATGCTCCTCAGTAGATGAATGGATCAAGAAGATGTGGTACTTTTACACAATAGAATTCTGTGCTGCCATCAGAAAGAATGACATTGCCCCTTTCATGAGGAAATGGCAATATTTGGAGATAAGTCATTTTTATGTCAACAAAAGCCTTTCACAAAGATATGGGTAATTAGATATATATTCAGACTGGGTTATAATGTTCTAGGATGACTGTTAAGTATGGAAACAAATCTAATGCCTCAGGAGGTAGCATACTTAGAGTCCAAGACTACCATGACCTACTACTTATAATGAAAACTGAGAATATGATGAAGAAATTGTGTAATAAGGAAGAATATTTTCATTTTGAAGTTACAACACATGAATTTTGTTATGTTTTTGATTCTGAACTGTTAGTTCAATTTAGGAATCATCCAAGGCTTATAGAAAGATTTGTCATTAAAACAAAGTTTTCTACACATACACCCCCCCCACACACAAAACTCATAAATATAGAAATACTGAAATGCTAAGTTTATTTTTACACCATTTTTAATCTAAAATCTTTTCTTCGTTCAATTTAAGCTGGTTTAAGCTCCTGGCAAATGTAACCTTTATTTATTTTTTCTTTTCCTGAACCATTCATGGGACTTGAAGTCTAGACCTTGAACTCTATTTTGACATTTTCAGTTCAAGACTGGCATGCTACCATTTGAATAACACCACCAACTTGCTTTTTAATAGTTAATTGGAGATAAGAGTTTCTTGGAAACGTATGGCTGGGCTGCCATCAGGCTGTACTCTTCAAATTTTTAGATTTGTGAGTAGCCAGTATTTCAGTCATGAACCATAGGCACCTGCTGAGTATAGGAATACTTTGGTAATGTTCTGACATTATTCTGAACACTTATTTCTTTAAGACCACTTGCACAGCTGGATTTTGGTCCAGCTCTGTAGAAGCTATAATGTAACCAATTCTTTGTCATATTCCAAACATCTATCTGCCCCAGCCTTGTTCTCAAGAAATTAATTCCTAGTCCAGTAATAAGAGGGAAAAGGAGGATATAACTGTAGAGTTTCTGTATGGCAAAGGACATAGATAGCAAGTTAAATAGCCCACAGACTGGGAGAAGATCTTCACTAATCATACAACAAACAAAGGTCTCCTATCTAAAATATGTCAACAGCTAAAAATTTGAATCTCTCCAAAACAAATCTTCAAAGAAACAACCATCCCATTAAAAGATGGGCCAAAGACTTAAAGAGAGACTTCTCTGAAGAAGAAATAAGATGCTTGACATGTCTGGCCATACAAGAAATGCAAATCAGTACAACTCTGAGATTCCTCCTCACTCCAGTTAGAATGGCCATGATCAAGAAATCTAATAACAACAGATGCTGGCGGGGATGTGACCAAGAGGGATCACTACTACACTGTTGGTGGGAGTGTAAAATTGTTCAACCACTCTGGAAAGCAGTATGGAAGTTCCTCAAAAAACTAAACATAGAGTTCCCCTATGACCCAGCAATTCCACTCCTTGGCATTTACCCAATGGTCCAGAAACTAAATCCACTAGCACAACAATGTTCATTGCACAGATATGGAACCAACCCAGATGTCCCTCAATAGATAATTGAATTGTGAAAATGTGGTATTTATACACATTGCAATTCTATGCTGCCATCAGAAAGAACAACATTGCCCCATTTGTAAGGAAATGGAAAACTTGGAAAAAAATCATATTAAGTGAAGTAAGCCAGACCCAAAGGAACATAGGCTCAATGGTTTCTCTCATTTGTAATAATTAGTACACAACTAGGACTCTCCTAGCAGAGGATTACAATAGTGCAAAACCTAGATACAAAAGACCATATAATGAGGCTAAGTGAAAGGATCTCCAGGATATGGAAACAAGAGCTTTATATCATTTGATTGTTGCTCTTAATGTACTGTGTTATTTCCCTTCTCTGTTGTTGCCCTTTGGTTAATCTCATATTGTTACAATATCTTACCTTGCTATCTGATATATTATATATATGTTTATTTGAAATAGGAAAGGGAAGGGGGAAAACAAGATGAGGGAAAGGAATGGAGAGAGGGAAATGGGGACAAAGCATGAGAAGTGGTATCAATACGTGAGAAGTAATGCACCTTCTATCTGACAAATATAACTGTAACCCCTCTATTAATTACAATAAAAAAGAAAGATAAAAAAGAAAGCCTTACCTGACTTATGTAACTGTCACTGCTTTGTATGTCACCTTATAACCACAATTATTTTTTATAAAAAATAATGAATGAATGCTAGAATGCTATTTTTAGCCTCTGAAGGATCACCTTGGACTTGTTTCTATGCCCCCCTGTTCCATTTTATTACAAACTACTCGCTCTAGCAGTCTCCTGATACACAACATCATTATCTCATACTTCACTTTATTTCCTGCTATACTGAAAACATCTTCCTGACTCACCTATGCACATGCACCCCGAACATCCCACACACTTCCTGACTGAGAATCTACACTCACCTAGAATAAGGAGTTAGCCTCTAATAATGTCTATTTACTTACTTAATTCTTATTTAAAATTGAGTTTTCCTTCAGATTAAAACTTCAAAAAGGTCAAAGGATTGAGATGTAAATGGTTATGTGAATAGGAAATGCTTTATGTTTTTCAGGATTGACTAAACTACCACCGTTACCTTCCTTATGTATCAAATCCTGGCTACACTGTATTCCTTAAGCAATCCTCAAATTGAACTGTGCTCATCATTTTCTCTACATCTCTATCAAAGAGGAAAACAAAATTTTCCCAGTCATGTCAAGGTATGGTGAGGTCCCCTTCCCTTAGTTTCTCTTAGTCCTCCATACAATAGGATGTAAAGTGTTCTGTGTCACGATGGCTTTTCTTCCCTGATAGCATTCACTTAGAACCACTGTCCCCAAGAAAACAATTCTCATCAATGTTTTGCATGAAGCTTCCACTTCATCCCGATCAAAGTAAATATAAGAAGCATTATATCAAGCAAATTGCAGAGATAAAGAAGGAATGCAGAAATCATTACCAGTATTGACTCAATTGCTTTGTATGGTTTTGAATATGCCATTTAATTTTGAGAAACACTTGTTTGCTTGGTGGCTTTCACTCATAATCTTATAGATTTGGAAGGTTAAGATTTGGAGGATCATAGTTCAAGGCTAGCACAAGCACAAAAGCTCTCAGAACTCTATCTCCAATTAACCAGCAAAGAGCCCAGATAAGGCATGGCTCCAATGGCAGAGAACTAGCCAAGCAAACACAAAATCCCTGAAATTCAAACCCAGTCTTGCCAAAAAATAATCTGTATATATAAAGATATATACATATATATGGTATGGATTAATGTGATGAATTTTAATTCCCAAAATCTTGGTCCTTCTTTCAAAGTCAAGTTTTTTGACATGTAATTAGTTAACATGATATATAACAATTTTTAATTACATAATAGTAATTCATTCATTCATAGTCCATAAGTATATTTCAGTTATTATGAAAATGTAATGTCTATAAATCACATAACGTTCAAGGAAAGAATATTCTGCATATTTCTCTCCAATATTATATTGTACTTATCCTTTTATATTGTACTTTTGTCTTCTGGGATATTAAGTGATGATCAAGCTTTCATCTGTTATTTATAATAGTATATGGGAAGCTTCCTACTTTAAAACTTTCTACTCAGAATTCTTATGGTAACAAATGCTTCAAGACATAAGAAAGATCAAATTATATCATGTGAAAATAGCATTCACAAAGACTTAACAATTATTAAAGATGATTTCTTTTCCATAGGATATTTTAAAATGTATTTCATGCGGGTTGCTATTTGCTTATATTTGTAATCCTAGCTACCCTGGAGGCTGAGATCTGAGAATCATGGCTCAAGTTCCTGAGACTCTTATTTCAAAAAGCTATGTTCCCGAAATAAAATAAAAATCCAGACATATAACTGAAGTTCAAGTGATAAAGTGCACTACCCTTGAGCAGAAGCAGCTCAAAGACAGAGCCCAGATATGGAGGATATGGAGTTAAAGTACCTTCCATTCCCACCCCCCCCTACATAATGACAATTTACTCATAAATGTTGCTCCTTTGTATTTTACTTAGAAAATATATCCTTTTCAAGTCTGGTAGGAATATAGATTTCTGTAACCCTGCAGAGAGATGGTGCTTTCATCAGATCTCTGTATCCTACTGTTTCCTGAGCACCATTTTCTCCTCAGTGCTGTGGCTGTGATTTATCACCATGGCTGTGACAAATAAATAACACTACACACTAGCCAATTGTCTCCTTCTGTTGCCATTACTTAAACATAAAAAGCACATCTC
Source organism: Megascapheus bottae (assembly GCF_031878675.1). Classification (NCBI taxonomy): domain Eukaryota; kingdom Metazoa; phylum Chordata; class Mammalia; order Rodentia; family Geomyidae; genus Megascapheus; species Megascapheus bottae. The sequence continues at coordinate 50,527,257 of NC_143509.1, forward strand.
ACTTCAAATCTCTTCCAATCAATTGGACTTACTCTTGAAAACCTCTTCAAATTCTTATTTCATTCCAGACACTGCCTGAATGTGACAACACAGAAAGGCTTTCTACACTCATCTGACATGAGTCACCATCTTCTCTAGTCCCTTGTGAACTGCTTAGCACTCTTCTGTATAATTCAACATGGCTTGACATGATAGTAAATATGCACTAATCAAGCTCCATAAAGACACATAGGCTGGTTGCTATAATTCTCTTATTCTTAACAAATCTTACAAAAGCCATATAATGAGTGACTGTTGTCCTTAATGTACTATGTTATCGCTCATCTCTTTTGCCATCCCTTGGTTATCTCATATTGTTACAATTTTTCATCTTGTTATCTGATATATTTTATATGTGCTTAATTGGTTATTTGAAATTGGATAGGGAAGGGGGGGAAATCAAGATAAGTAGGGGGAGGGTGGGAGGAAAATGGGGACCATATCATGAGAAAGGGTATCAATGTTTGTGAAGTTACGCACCTTCTATTTGGTGAATATAATGTAACCCTTCTATTAAACACAATAAAAATATTTTAAAAAGATAAAAAACTTCAACTCCAAAAAAATCATTTAGTGAAAAGTTAACTTGAGACTTGGTTTTTCTTCTACTGTGTATCTTTAAGTTGTGTTCAAAGTATGTAGAATGCTTTATTTATTTATTTTTTTTTTGCCAGTCCTGGGCTTGAGCTCAGGGCCTGAGCACTATCCTTGGATTTTCTCAAGGCTAGAGCTCTACCACTTGAGCCTCAGCACCACTTCTGGCTTTTTTCTATGTATGTGGTACCTAGGAATCGAACCTGGGTCTTCATGCATGCTAGACAAGCACTTTAACCACTAGGCCAAACTCCCGGCCCAGAATGCTTTATTTTTTAAGTTCTCAATTTTCCTCAAATGTAAAAATAAAACTGCTTGTCAAATAAGCAATCTCAAATATACTCTTAGTCTCAAACTCCTTTACCAATATCAATCATACTTAATTGCCAAATGATTTCTTGCAAGTAAATGTGTTGTAAAAAAATAACTGTTGTGTACCCAAAATTATGTTAATATATAATTAATAATAAAACAAAACATTACCTAAGAATAAGATTTTTGCTTTTGAGTAATTATGAGCAATTACTTTCCCCATAGCATGAAATAAATAACTTTTTCTTCCCTTTTTGGTTAAACCTCCACAGAAACTTTTCCTGCTTGAAGTGGCGCTTTTGTCTGGGCTAGGCTCAATCTCAGAGGTGCAGGTATTCTTTTGCTTCAGGCCTCCCAAGAAGCTTGCACTACTGTCTTTCAATGCTATGTTTGGATCTAACCTTTATTTGATATATGTAAGCGCCTTCTCTGTGTCTTGTTCAACTTGCTGTACTGGGTTGAGAAAAAGAAAGAAAAAATAACAAAATATTGCAAAATAATTACAATCGATGATTCCAAAAGGTCCCTTTAGATAATCACCTCTGAATATTTCCCTGGAAACTTCCTCATTTGCTAACTTAATTAATAGCCTTTGGATTCATAAAACAGGAAAACCCTTGGCATTTAGCAGCTTTTTTGCTGTGTTGTCAGACATAATGGTATTAAATCAAGTAAAAGAACTATTGTTTTCTGTTCTGACAAAAGGCAAGAAAATGTTAAATTACATTATCTCAAATGAAAAGTTGTTTCTAAAAAAAACCTGTGAATGCTTTGGCTAGAACAAGTCTGATTTTATAACTTAAAAAAAAAGCCCTGGAGATATGGAAAGCTTTGTCTATAAACTTTGGTGATAATTTTAACTGGAAAATTACTGAGAGCTAATTTCTCTAAAAATTAAACATCTTTATTAACTCATTCCTTGCAATACCTGACAATGCAGAGAAGTAAGTTTATGCCAATCATAAAAATCATACTACCTGCAACATATTGGACATGTAAATTTAGAGATAGATAAACAGACATAGATTTCAACATCCTTGATTTTGACCTTGAAAAGGAAAACATTGCATGGGTTTCCTGAAACTCACTTCCATCATTTGTAGGTTACAACTAAACTTTACCCTCAATGTGAAGATGTTATTACTTCACCAAGCAGTTGATATGTGTCAGATATATAGAATCTGGCATATTACCTTATTTATTTATTCCCAGTTACAATTTTTAGGTGATAACAGACATCACAAATGAGACTGTGTTTGCAACAGCAAGTGAAAATAAGTCACTTTCCTTATGGTATACTAATACATTTTCCTGAGTATGCTTTAACCTGTGACAGCTTCATTGAGATTGCATTCCTTAAAGGCCTCCTAATGCCTTAGTGGCACATATGGGGGCAGCTGATTCAATACCAGTGTGAATGATATAATGAGACTCTGTCAAGAGTAACAATTAGGTAGTTATTTAAAACAAAACAAAACAGAGTGACCCAGCTGTTAAAATCCAGGCACAAAATTTATAATGCTACTATGAACATGTGTTAAGACTCACTCAGATAAATAAAAATAGCATGATGAACAAACAAGAAATTGAGAAACAAATAAAACTGATAAGGACCAGTAAAACTCTTAGAAAAGCTATTTGGGGAAAAAATGTCTGATATATTTAATGTCAGGCTGTTGATTTGCAAATGAAGGTATTGATGGTCTGGAAATCAGAATTATCCAAAGAGATGAAAACAATTAAGCACAAACAAATATGATAGCTACCTGTCAATAATACAAGTGATAATATAAAAGTATGAATAATGTATAACACCATGTAATATATAATTATGTTATATATACTAAATGCTAGATAGATATATATAAATACACATATATATTTATATATTCAGCCAAACAAACTTCAAGAACTCCAAGCAGGAATAATATCCTAGAAATATACTCAGGAACTTGATAAGAAAGTTTCTAAGAAACAAAGGTAAGGTGATAACACACAAAAAATAAAGCAGAGAAATAAAAATAAATAAATTTGGCTGAGAGTTTGGCCTAGTGGTAGAGTGCTTGCCTAACATGCACAAAGACACAGGTTCAATTCCTTGGTACCCCATGCATAGAAAAAGATGGAAGTGGTGCTGTGGCTCAATTGGTAGAGCACTAGCCTTGAGAAAACCCAAGAACAGTGCTCAGGCCCTGAGTTCAAGCCCTAGGTCTTACAAAAAAATAAATAAAAATAAATAAAATCACAGTACAAACAGATACATCAGCTGAAAGACAGTAGTTTAGACCTTTAAAATACAATGAAAAGCAAAAAGTATCCATAATTCTATACACTTAACACTACATTCAAGTAGGAGTGGTAAAATAAAATAAAATGAATGAATTTACTTCTAACCATCTTATATTGCCAGCAATGATGGAGAATTGCATTTAGACTAAGGAGAAATTGTAACAGACAGAAAGCACCAATAGGAAGGAGTAATTACATGTACCTTGATAAACACAAAAATATACATTTTATTTCATTTTTACAGCAAAAAGTCAGTATACTAAGAGAGTTTTGATGTAAAATGATATGACATTACAAAAAAGATAGAAAATTTAACTCAAGTGACTTTTTTTAAGATTCCTGAAATTTCTGTGGAATGTTGTAATATTAATTCAAAGATCACTGCCATAGAAAAAGGGTGTGAGCTACATTTTGCATATAAAATGATACATATTAGCATAAAGAGGTGGAATTAAGAAGTCATGATATGAATCGAAAATGGGAGGAGAGGGTGATGGAAGTGGTAACATTGTCCAACATGCCTTGTATTCATAATTTCACATAATAAACTGAAACCCATTTGGGTAACTAGTTAAAAATAACTTTCAAATGAAAGGTATGTAAATGGAGCATTAGAGAGTTAAATACAAATAAGTACACTTGGAAACAAAATCGGATAAAAATATATTTAAACGAATAATAAAATAGTAGATACAAACTCAATCACCTTAGTTGTCTCTTCCAGTGTAAATAAACACTCTGATTACAGGGCACAATGGGTCAAAATGAATAAAAATTCAAGATTCCACAATCCTCTGCCTACGAGGCACGCTCTAACGATGCAGACCAGTTGATAATGAATGTGGGAACAAAAACATGCATGTAAATAGTACGCATAAAAGATGTGGTGATGCTCTAATCATACAAGATGAGGAGGGCTACCAAATATACAAAGGATCCTTTTTAGTGTCAGCCTGTTGCATCAAGACCTGGACATAATAGTCATGCATATGTCCACACTTTGAAGTTTATGAGGCAAAAATGACAGCGCTCAGATAAGAAATAGAGTATATTCACAGTCATGATTTTAAATTTTCCTCACTTAGCAACTGACGGGGCTACACAGCAAAAATTAGTTTGCACATAAGAAAATTTCATCACTGTCAAGCAGTCTGGCCTAATTAATATTGTAAATAAATACTCCAATTCCCCACAGAATATACATTCTTTTGAGCTCACACTGGACATTTAGCAAGGTAGATGCCATAAAAAAATGAAACAAAAGAATAAAATCTTACAGAGGATGTTCCCAACAAGTAAGAAATCAAAGGAGATTTTAAATATAGCTCTAAATGAAGCACAGTATAGCAAACTCTCAGCTACATTTGCATGTAGAAAACAGTGTTAACATGCCCTTTGGTTCCATACTGAACATGCAGTTATATACAAAATGGAATATTTTCAAGATTACATTCAAGAAAAAAAATACTTCTCACATCCAATTCCTGAGAACAATGTCAAAAACCTTCAATATGGGGGTGGTTAAATAAACCCCACTGTTTCCACATGTATCCCAACGTGGAAGTAGATAGAACTCAGTGACAATAAAATAGCTCATTCCATATTGCCCCGGAAGGTATTTTAAAAAATCTCCAAGGTATTAAAAAATAGAACTGAATTAATTACCAGGTATATTGGTGCTTGATTCAGATCTTAGAGAGTGAAGATAGAGGAATAGTAGCCTTCACCAGCCACAGGCAAAAGTCCAGGACTGTGGGTATGGCTAACGTGCTGGGAGACCCTAAATTTGAACCCAAGTACCACAGAGGGGAGGGGAGGTATGTGTGGGTGGAGTGGTAGCAAGCTGTAAATGTTCAAGTTTTGTTCAAATCTTATAATACATGGACTACAAAGTATAAATTTCCTTACATAGTTGCCTCATCTTCTATGTCCTGGTGATTCCAACACCAGACCTATACAAAACTTTGTCCTTTGAACTCCTTTCAATTTTTATATATTTCCAGGCTTTAGAACAATCCTCATGTCCATTGGGCTGTCTCATTTTCACTTAAATTCTTTTGCAATTCTATTTACATTTATCAAAACTTGGAGACTTTCCAAAAGAGGATGACATCTCACTTTTGAAAATCTAGCAAAGAGCTATTGATTGGGAGAAGGTATGGTACGTTTCTGGAGCCATGACAAATAACTATGCTCACTTTCAAATGAGAAGAAACAGCTCCTGTGTTTAGTGCTTCTGATGTGTTAATTAGGTCAAAATTACACTGAAGCACAATCTTCCTGGTTGCCATGGTAGGGCTAAGTGCCTGGGATGGTTCTTGGTGAGCAGCTGCAATGGCCAATACTTGAGCAATCATAGGCTGAGTTGGGCTGTGACTACACACAGCACCTGGGACACAGGATGACTGTGATAATGCCAGGACGTCACAGATACCACAGATATAATTTATTAACCTTGAAGGGACTGTGAGAGAGATGTTATAGGACTGAAAGGAATCCTATGAAACTGCAGGTCTTCTGGATGTAAGACCAATAGCTGGCATTATGTACCCAGAAGTATTATGAACCTACTTCTCACAGGTGTCTTCTCAGGTGCCATCAAGCCAACAGGTACTCTCACTCCAGCAGGTCTCATTCCAACAGTAATCTGCTAGACACACTGTTCTCATGAAACTGTAATGATGGAGCTGTCTTTTAAAAAAATAAATCTTTGCTGCAATGCTTCTTGCTGTGATGATGAGTCCTCAGAACTGGAATTCTAAGTAAACAGAATCATCACTGAATAGGAATGGAGAGAGAGAAGCCCAATTCACTTTATGCTTTTCTCTGAAGTTCCTGGTTAGGGAACCTATTTATCTCTATTGTGCTTTCAACAAACTATTGAAACAAAAAGATCACAAGTGCACTTGTTTGATTTCAGAAAAAGATGCCAAGTGCCAGAGAAGTTCTTAAGCTCTTGTTCTGACAATGTGAATATTATCATTGAAATTTAAAGCTGAAAATAGGAAGCTTGACTCTATTTTGCAAAGCTGAAGCGAGGAGGAAATAACGCAATGAAGACACAGCTAGATAATAGCTGTACCAGAATTAGAACCTAGTTCTCTGTCCAGTGATCTTTCCTCACCACATCATTCCAAGTTCTTTGATTATGACTTACATACATTCACAGATTAAAAATGGGCAGCTGGCCAGGTAGCTTATGCCTGTTATCCTAGCTCAGAAGACTGAGCTCTAAGGATTTAATTTCAAAGCCAGTCTAGACAGGAATGTTTATAAGATTCTTATATCTACTTAATCACCAAAAAGCTGGAAGTGGAGCCAGTACCTAAAGTAGAAGTGTTCTAGACTGAATTCAAGCCGCAGAATGGGTGTATGCACAAAGGATAACTAGCCAAAAAAAAAAGCTTAAATATATAATCTGTGTGTTCCATGAATTAAATGACCTTTGAACCATATACCTCAATTAATACAGTATTTGTTATCAGCTTGTTTAACAATTATAGTGAAAGACTTGTTAAGCCATTTTCATTGTAGATAATGAAAATTTTATTCTTATGAGGCCTTGAAATGGACATTAGTAATTCAACATGAGGCAACAGGCAAAATGGATAGTATTTCCTATATAAATTAGGGATTAACAAAGTAAAATGATATTAACTAGAAATGGAGAAGACACTGTATTTTTCAGTCAAATTGGCATTTTGGACTGCATTAGAGGAAAGGGAGAGGTCCATCCAGCTGTGCCTTTTAGTCATAGCACTTCCTAATGGTCTTCATTTTGTTAATTTTATTTTTTATTGTCTTGGTAATGTATAGAGGAGTTACAGTTACATTCGTCAGATAGTAGGTGCATTACTTCTCACACAATGATCCCCTTCCCATTCCTAATGGTCTACTTAATATGCATTTTGAGTTTGATTCATTTGTGAATCAGGACTAGTGATTGATCCTAGAGTAATTTCTCTACAAACAAAATGCTGGGAAGTCTGTTATACACAGCACCTCCTCAGACTTTGTACAGATGGTAGCTGTCTGTAATGATTCCTCCAAATATGAATGCTTCTCATTTATGAATTGTTTGGCCAAAGAATGAGTTTTTACTTTACCTTCAGATTGCTGAGCACCATGCACATCTATCTTATATTTATCTTGCGATAGCTTTCACCTCTCACAGATTCTACAATTTACACATTTGTTTCATTCGTGGTTGCTTCTGATGTGTTTACCACAGGTGCCAAGTCCTCCCACCTGTTGGCAAATCCAAATCTCATCTATTTTCAAAGACTAAATTCAAAATCAGGCATCTTTACATAGTTTTTTTTTATTTATTTGGAGGCCATTTATTCCTCTTCTGGCTCTCCACTACAGCCATTTATCTATGGCTTTCATAACATAATGATCATCTTACATTTCATATTATGCACTTGTAGCTACAACCTCATTAAGTAGACCAGGGGCTTTGTACTGGAGTCTCACATGGCATCTGGCACCTCGAACTAGCTTCTTTTCCACAAATGATTGTGATATTTGCAAGGAAATAAATGAATGAAACTAGCCTGTTGTAAATGCCTGGAATAGTTTTATGAAATAGCATTGGTAATGTTTCAGCCAGCCTAGTGTAGACAACTTTCAGAGCTGAGCTTCTTTTGAATCTACATCACAAACAAAATTCAGCATTTAGTGTATGGATATGCATTTTTTAGAACTATTTTGAAAATGAAACTTAAAAGTTTCAACTAGCAACCAACAGTCTAAATAGCGAAAGCCATCTATTGCTTTAGAAAAAAGTTAACTAATGGCAAAGAAATAAAAACATATTGAGTGAAGTAATCCAGACCCAAAGAAACGTAGGCTCCATAGCTTCCCTTATTTGTAATAGTTAGTACATATCCAGGATTCTCCTAGCAGTGGATCATAATAGCTCAAGAGCTATGTACATATGGCCAGATAGGATGAGGCTAAGTGAAATGAACTCTAGGATATGGAAACACGTGGTTTATTTTTGTGATTGTTGTTCTTAATATATTATGTGAAGTTATTTCTTATCTCTTTTTTCCATTTATGATTCATGTCATGTTGTTACTGTATCTGACGTTGTTACATGGTATACACACACACACACACACACACACACACACACACACACACACACACATATATATGAAATAGGGAAGGGAAGGGAAAAAACAAGATGACTGGGTCTGTGGGGTGGGAAAGTGAGAGAAAAACATGAGAAGGGCTATCAATGTTCAAGAAGTACCGTACCTACTACCTGATAAATGAACTGTAACCCCTCTATACATCACACTGACAATAAAATACAATTTAATGAAAAAGAAAAACATAGAAAATATAATGAGAAGTATACATCTTGAAGTGCCACCCACAGCAAATAATAAACACATATGAAAATCAACACACATGCATATAGTTGATGTGCACAAAGCATATCCATACAAATGATAGTTACTTTATATTGGGGGTCATCAGTAAGAGTTATTGTAGACAAGACTCTTTCTTGAATGGAGAGCCAGTATGTATAAATACAATATGTTTTAACAGGGTAAAAGTAATTAATATACATTATTCACAGCATGCAAATGCTATTATGGGACTTATCAAGAGTATAAAGAGAATATTAATGCCTCTTTTCTGAAGTGTCCCTTTGGAAATTGTATGTAAATCATTTAACACTAAATACATTGCTTGGGGACACCATGATATCACTTTCACCAGTACATATATGCCCAAGGCTTTGCCAAAAGTCTAACATAAAATATCACTTGATAAATACTTGGTGAAATGCACATGAATTATTAATAATATGGGTCTTCTCATGTTAAATTGACTAGTAAGAAGTCTATTCTTTTCAATCTTTAAAAAAACATTGTAGTAAAGCCATTTTGGAAAATACCAATTGAAAGGCAATTTTCTCTTCAGATTACTGACTATAAAAACAATCAGTTCAATTTCTCTTAGTATTATTTTGTGGAATGTCACATTTTCTGAAAGGGAAATAATTTGATTTCTATTTTCTGTGTAGATTTTCATTTTCTGTGTAGCAAAAAAAAAAGCTACAGAGTCAAGCCACAGCTTGTGAGCTTGTGTTAACTTCATAGCCTGCTATTTGACTCCAATATTAGATTCAAAGTTCGGGTTCTGTTGATAAGCAATTAGTATCTATCTCTGATTCTTTCTAAAATAGGCCAGCATACTCTTGGTGAATAGTTTTCAGTATATGATTTTAATTTTTTTCACTTGAGAATTGTCTGGTGAAGAGAAATAGAGTTGTTGTTTTAAAGAGAGCAGGGATGTTCCTACACCAGATCTGATCATTTCATAAAAGTGAAAGACCCTGAATTGAAGCCAAATTTCAATACCATTTCTGTCCATTCACTTGAAGCCAAAGTGACAAAGTGTCATAGCATCTCTCCAATTTAGCTTGTGCTCAGTATGAAAAGATTCTGACCATTGTTCCTATTAGAACCAGCATGCAAATTTTCACCATTCAATTTATGAAATTCTATATTTAAAAAACACTGTGTGGGTGAACAGAACAATATGTGATAGAGATATGCAAGGCTCGACAAGATCTTTCTGACATATGGAGTTGGTTGTTTCAAAGCAAAGGGAAAATTAATATCTTACAATTCCTTCTAAACAGGTGAATAAAACTATAAGCAAGCATGTGTGTGTGTGTGTGTGTGTGTGTGTGTGTGTGTGTGTGTGTGTGTGCGTGCATGTGTGTGTGTGTGTTTAGACACCCCCGCCAAGGTCAGCACATAAAAAGGTTGATATAATAATGAGTCAATAGTATGTTTGGTATTTAATTCCTAGGTGGTCAATGAAATCCTTGTATAAGTCACATAATCTTTTAGGTAGTTAAAAGAAAACCAACTCTGCCATATTCTAATTGATCAGTGCTGTAGAGACAAATGAGCAGCCCTTGTCACACTATATTCACAGAACGAGGTAGAAAATTGAATGACAAAAGTTTCTTTCTTAATAAGGATAGGCATAAAAAAATCGGGTCTGATTTTTGAAGGATACAAAACATCTTCATGGATAGAAAAAAAGGAAATAAAAGGGATGTGAAATAGAAGGAGAAAAAGGAATGTGAAAAAAGTAGGACAGGGAGGGAAGAATAGGAAGGGATGGGATGGAAAGGGAAGGAAATGAAAAGGGAAATAGGATGGGAAAGGAAAATACAGGGAAGAGGAAAGGGGAAAGGAAAAGGCCTAAGGATAGAAGGAAAAGGAAAATAGAAGTAAAAAAGGAATAGAAGATAAAAGAGAGGAAAAAATAAGAGAAAGGAAAAGAGAAGCGACTAAAGAAAGGGAAAGGAAGAGAAACTAAGTAAATTTTAATCTTTACTGAGAAGACAGCTATGGTTATGATTCCAAATAAATAGAACATAGCTGTGCTATGAATTAGAAGATGAGAAATGGAAGAGAATGGGTCTTAGAAAGAGCAAAGATATTTCTTTGCAGTTTCCAGAAAATGAAAACTGAATAAGTTTCCCAAGAAGATAATGGCCGTGTTCATTCATTTATCTAACAATCATTATATTGCTCAATAATATGATTTTAATATATTAATAATTTACCAATCATGTGACTATGAGTGAAATCTAGATGTCAAAGAGTCACCAGTTAGGTAGCCTAACAAAAAAGTATAATAGCAGGACTTAGAAATATGAGACTTATGTTTTTGGCACCACACCACCTAGCAATTTAAGGGAGCATTATTTAGAACTTGGTCCACACAATAAGCTTTACAAAGGTCCAAATAATGCTCTCTGAAATTGTTGGGTGGAAAGCTTATTATGGCATTATAGACAGAAAGTACGTGCAAGTTTTTGGTGTGTTTCCAAGATAATGCTTAACCTCTAATTAAAAGTTTGTCACTACTAGGTGAAGGGATAGGGAGGTGGTCCCAATGTGCTTCAGTTTATGTCACCATGATGTTAGAGGTCTCTTGATTTCTACTTACTTTCTTTTCCTTTTCATTCAAGAACTTCAGTGAATAGTTAAGAAATAAGCTTTCAGAAATAAGTGTGTGTTACATGATACCTAGATTAAAGTACATTTTCTGGAAGGTAGAGGAAGCAAAACTTATGGCTTTGATGGAAAACATTGCCATTTGTTAGTTGAGTAAAAATCGGAACATTTCTACATTTTACAAGCCTGTGTTTTATCACATTTAAAATTTGAATCATCGTATTTATTTTGCAAATTTTTTAGAAGATAAATAAAGCCATGTGTTGCAATGTGCTTTGGAAAAAACACTTATAAGAATATGGGAAACTACCCAGATATGACCCACAAATATATGTGATTTAATCCCAATTTCAAACCCTATTACAAAACTGCAGTCATAAAAACAGCTTGGTAGTGGTTCAAGAATATACCTGAGGGCCAGTGGAATAGAATACAAGACCCAAACATGAATTCACAGACCTTTAGCTACCTAATCTCTGATAAGGGAGCTACAGATGGAAGAAAGACAGCTTCTTCAAGAAATGATGCTAGTAGACTTGGCTATACATATGCAGAAAACTGAAATTAGGTCCTTAAATATCACCCTGCACCAGAATCGAATCTAAATGGATCAAAGACCTCAAAGTAAGACCAGATACTCTGAAATGGTCATAGAAAGGGATAGAGGAGCAGGTCAGTTCTTTGGCACAGGTCAAAACTTCCTCAGTAAAGATCCAGAATCACAACAAAGCAAAGAGGTGCTGGATAAATGGGATTACAACAAACTGATGACTTTTTTCATGGCAAAGGATATAACTAGTAAGATAAACAGAAATCCCACAGAGGGGCCGGGAGTTTGGCCTAGTGGTTAAAGTGCTTGCCTAGCATGCATGAAGACCGGGTTCAATTCCTCGGTACCACATATAGAAAAAAGCTGGAAGTGGTGCTGAGGCTCAAGTGGTAGACTGCTAGCCTTGAGAAAGTCCAAGGACAGTTCTCAGGCCCTGAGCTCAAGCCCAGGACTGGCAAAAAAAAAAAAAAAAAAAAGGAAATCCCACAGAGTGGGAGAAGACCCTTTCTAGTTATGCATCAGACAAGGCCCTCATATCTAAAATATTCTTACAGTTCAAGAAGTTAAACCCCTAAAAAAACTCATCAAAAAACCCCCCAACCCCATTAATAAGTGGGTTAAGGACTTAAAAGAGAGACTTCTCCAAAGAAGTAAGAATTACCAATAGACACATGGCAAAAAGCTCAACATTTCTAACCATAAAAGAAATGCAAATCAAAACAAAATTGAGATTCTACCTCACCCCAATTACAATGACCATTATCAAGAAAACTAATTATTACAGATGCTGGTGGGGATTTAGCCAAAAAGGAATACTACTATTCTGTTAGTGGGAATGTAAACTTGTTCAATCACTCTGGAAAGTAGTATAGAGGTTTCTCAAAAGGCAAAACATACAGCTCCCCTATGACACAGCAATCCCACTCCTGGGTATTTACCCAAATGTCCACAAACCAGCCTCCACTAAAGCTTATAAGTTTATTTGAATTTGTGAAGAGAAGGGGAAAATCAGAAATGTTAGAACAAAGGGTGAAATAATTCAGCAGTGCTATTCACCAGAAACTATATTGGAAATGAACTTTACAACTTGGGGTGGGATTAAGAGAGGGAAAAGTGGGATAAAATAAGGGAGAGGGTAACACTGTTCAGAAAGAAATGTACTCATTACCTGACTTATGTAATTGAAATCCCTTTGCACATCACCTTTACAATAAAATTTAAATTAAAAAGTAGATTTTAAGCAGTATACAGAATTTTAAAAATATATTTACTTTAACTCCAATAGGCTTTTGTGGCTAAATGGTAGAGTGCTAACCTAGAGAAAGCCCAAGGACAGTGCTCAGGCCCTGAGCTCAAACCCCAGGACTGGTTTCTGATGACCATGTGTGAGACTCTAGCATCATTCTAAACAAATATAACTGAAAGACAGTCAGACAGCACACTTTTACAACATTAGCAAAGCAGATATCCCATAAATCTGTAGAAAATTTATAACAAATGCTAAATGTATTCTCGGCTTTAGCTACATCACCACTTCTGGCTTTTTCTATGTATATGGTACCAATGAATCAAACCCAGGGCTTCATGCATGATAGACAAGCACTCTACCATTAGGTCACACTCCCAGCCCCTTGCTTATCAATTTTGACGGCGGCATCATGGACTCTTATTTTGAAGCAGACACAAAACAAGTTCTTGTTTTAACTTTAATTGATAAGGTATTTTAAGTGTAAAACCTTTGTAAAGGTTTTACTAAAGCAATTACTATATACATAATTAAAGACAAAAGTCAGAGTCTGATAAGTTGCAAAAAACAACTTTAAAAACTGTACCTATGAGCAGAAATGATTTTTAATAACCCAAGTGAATATCTATTCTGAAATCCTTGGGCATAAATTTTAACTGAGGATATTGCAACACAAAAGAATAGAAAACTTTGAGAGGAGAGATCACTGTAAACAGTAAAGACATAAAATGCTACCTTACTCTTTGAGCCAACATTTAAAGCTTTTAGGTAAAATTACTTGATGGAGGTGAGCAATGTTTGGCAGTTAAAAGAGTATCTACTGTAGACAGAATTGATGGCTAAAGTTTCTAACCGCACATTTCTTACTTTTCTTTAAGAATAACACTATAAATTAAAACCATCAAGGTAAACTTGACAGCATTTTATAACTTGCTTTTTACCTATTTTAGCTTTCTTTGACAATTTGACAAGTCTTCAGAACACAAACTAGGGTGTTAACAAAAACTAGAGATTTACTTTCTGAGGCTTATTTTGTCAAGAGAAGTGTGTGTGTGTGCGCACACGTATGCACATGCACTCACTTCTGTGTATATGTGCTCTCAGGAAATCAACAAAGCATTTATTATAGAAAATAATGTCAAATATTATTGAACTCAGCTTTATAAGGCAAATCATGATAAATTCTGTCCTACAAAAAGGGATTATATATGAAATCCTTGTGGTTTCTACAATTATTTGGTAAGGTTTGCCACAAGGAGAAATGTAAGGGAAGATAACATTCAAATAAATATTTTCCTTAGAACTGATTACTTTAAAACAAAGAATTACTATTTCTGATGCATTCTGTGATTTGGTCAATCATAATGTCTAATTTGAAAGTTCAGTTCTCAGTATGAAGAAAAATGTATTTTTGTTACAATTTATTCTCAATACTGTCAGGAAACACTGTGGAGAGGTCTTGCTAATCTATTGAGTAAGCAGTCATTTAGAATGGTTTTATATGTCTTTCTTTCCCAATCTTTGAAGGTTTCATATCCTTTTTTGTAAGGATGAAATTGAGTGTGTATTACATAAAATTTAATTTTGAATATAGAGTCATTCCGTTGAAGTCTTTCTCTGTCATACTCCCTTTCTTGTCTACTTTTATAAGATTCTAGAGTAAGCACAATGGACATGCTAAGGGAGTCAATGAGTCCTGAATTCAAAACAGTAAGTGAAAATGGAAGGATGTTGAATCATCCACTGGCATGGGTGTTCTGCCCACCACAGAATGTGAACTTACACCCTTCACAAAGTCCTGTGAATGTCCTGGTAGTAAAATCATCAGACTGATTTGCAACATTTATGTTTAGCCCTTATAATTTGAATCTATCTGTCACTAATAGATTTCCCAATTTCATAATCTGATTACACATTTTAAAGAGAGAAAAATTTCTCCAAAGCTAATGTACAAGGGGTCACCCATTCCAAAAGAAAGAATTGAACAATCATCTTTCCATTCTGATAACAGAATATATAAGCAAATTAATTACATAAGTAAAATTGAGAGAAAAGTATCAACTTTTTTCCAAGACTAACCTATTTTCAAGCACCAAATTAGAAATGAAATATTCAGATGGCCATTAGGGAATTGATAGTCTTTAAACCTGACATTTCCTTTTTTATTATTGACTTACTGTTTATTCTCTCATCCTTAGCCTAAATAAAAAGAAAACTGCAATGAGGCAATGGGGGAGTACCCTCAAAATCAATAATGATGCTTACTAAGTCTGTGACTCTTGAGATGTCACCTTAGATGACCCTATTGATATCACCTTCACAATAGATGAGAGAAGGAAACTGGATAATCTCTATTGTCCTTAGAAACCAAGACAACTATGTGTCTTCAATGCAGTTCTATAGATACTGAAAAGGAAGATCGAGTGTAAAGGAAGACTGAGATTTGGAAGACAGAATGAAATTTAGAAAAGGCCAGCTTACTAAATCTGATGCTCTTCAAAAACTTAAGGGCATCTAATTACCAGTATCATCACCCAGTTTAGAATAAGAAATCCATGATCCTAATGATTACAATAAATGGGTATATATGAACAATCTACTAGTGTCTACAGTGAGCAATTTAGTATTGCTTTACTGTGGACCCTCTCTGGGTACAGATATATAAGAGATGTATTTTAGGAGATGTTCTTGTTTACTGAGAAACAATAGCTCATTAACAACAACCTCTAGGTTGCATAAATTTCTTATACTACAAAATTTTACATATATGTTTTTTAAGATAAACAAAAATTAACTGAAGTGATATTCAAAGCTAACTTGTCTCAATGCAATTCAAAGGAGAGTATGTGCAAGATATATGTACAACTGAGAAAGGGCTGGAATCAGTATCACTACTAGCAAAAATTGCTTTTGGTAAGCTGTTGCCTTATATCTATCGGCCTTGATTGACAAAACAAAAAGAGAAAACAATATCTAAGTTCTGTGGTAGGTGTAAGAATTTATGAGATTAGGGCCGGGAGTTTGGCCTAGTGGTTAAAGTGCTTGCCTAGCATGCATGAAGACCCGTGTTCGATTCCTCGGCACCACATACATAGAAAAAAGCCGGAAGTGGTGTTGAGGCTCAAGTGGTAGAGCTCTAGCCTTGAGAAAGTCCAAGGACAGTGCTCAGGCCCTGAGCTCAAGCACAGGACTGGCAAAAAAAAAAGAATTTATGAGATTAAAATAGAATGTTCCAGGGGCAACTTGCAGAGTGTGTGAACCCAATAACTGAATTCTAAGATCCTACATAAGACTTGAGATCCTACATATTTGAGATTTGTTGCATCTACCTTGAGCACAAAAGCTTAGGGACAGGGTACAGATCTGGAGTTTAAGCCCCAGCACTGGCACACAAAGAACCTTGATGATTTTACTATTTGTAGTTTATAGTCCAGATATAATTGGCTTTAATATAAGTACTTTTGATATAAGTACTTGATATCTTAGTATATTAAGCAATGATGAAAATACCTTATTTTTAATATCCAGGTTAAAAAAATAATGAAAAAACTCAGAACTTTTATTAACAAGGGTTATAGTCTTAGAAGAATCCACAAAATCCATCTGTTAATTGAGACATTGATAGGTATCTCCATGTAAATTAGACTTGGGTTCTTCAATGAGATGAAGATTATAAAGGACCTAATATGCTAAGCTCAGTGTTCTGTTCCAAAGCATGAGTAATAGCACCATCTTGGTGTGTGTGTGTGTGTGTGTGTGTGTGCTCCTTTTTGTTAAATTTCATAAACTGTTGAATTTCTATTCTGATCTCTTCGATGACCCGTTGGTGATTCAATAATGTGTTGATCAATCTCCATGAGTTACAGGGTTTTCTTTGGTGGAGATTGGTGTTCAGTTCCCATTTGATGCCTTTGTGGTCTGAGAGAGTGCAGGGAATAATTTCAGTGTTTCTGAATTTGCCCATGTTTGTTTTATGCCCTAATATATGGTCTATTTTGGAAAACGTTCCATGTGCTGCCGAAAAAAATGTATATTGTGTTGTTGCTGGGTAGAATAATCTGCAGATGTCTGTTAGATCTAGTTGGTCTATACAGTTGTTCAATTCTAAGATTTCTCTGTTGAGTTTTTGCCTTGTTGATCTGTCCATAGGTGAGAGTGGTGTGTTAAAGTCACCAACATTCACTGTGTTTCGATCTATGTATAGTTTCAGTGAATGTAAACTTTGCTTGATGAAGTTCAGTGCTCCGGGATTAGGTGCGTAGATATTTAGGATGGTTATGTCCTACTGGAAGAGAGATCCCTTTATTAATATGTAGTAACCTTCTTTGTCTTTTTTCACTAATTTTAGTTTGAAGTCTATTTTATCTGATATGAGGATGGCAACTCCAGCCTGTTTATGGGGTTCTGCACTGCCAAGAGGTGCTGTCTGCTCTGAATGAGAAGAGAAGCTTTGTCTCCATGGCCGCTCCATGGCTAGCGCCACTATACGCTGTCTTCTTGCATCGTTTTTTTGCCTTTCTCCTCTCTGACTGAGATCTCTGTATCACTAAAGCTTACTTAGGATTGATTTGAGGTATGAATTTTTCTCCTACACTGCCAGAATTGGTATCTTGGCAGGAGCTCAGAAAGACTCACACTGAACCTCCGCCATCTTCCCTCTCCATCTTTTTTTTGATTGATGTCTTTATCATTACTTTATTTCCTAGGGTCAGATTTTGACACAGAAACAATGACTGTTAATTTAATTCTCTGACTCTATAGATGAAAATGGAAAACAGCAGAAATAAAGATGTGGTGAAAGGAGTGAAAAATAGAATCTAAAGAAAGCTGAGTGTATTAAAAAAAACTGTCATATATTTAAATAGTACTGTCCTTTAAGATGTACAATATCCATATCATTAGTTTCATTTCTTGACTTTTAGCACAGCTACATAGTGTAGGTCCACAGATTCATGTTTTGAGGTATTGTAGTTCAACTAGGGCCACAAATATAATAAACCCCAGAGCACAATCTTACATTCATCCCTCTATTCATCTCTTCATGTTACCACCAACATTGATTCCTAAGTAGGGAAACTCTATTAGCACAGGGGCTCATTAAAATCATGTTTACCCTTTTATTAACTTAAAATCATATTTATTTGACTAGATGTCTCATTAGCTTATTGGAGTCATTACTGCCTGTCAATCAGAGAGAGCAAATGAATGAATATCCTTCACTACAGAGGAACCAGCAGGACAGTAATTAATGACTTTGCTAATAGCAGCTCCGTGTTCAAGCAATTGATTTTGGAGATATGAAATATATGCTTACAGTCTGTAGGGAACAATATCTACTTCAACTTATCTGGAGGGCACTATTAACAGTTATGAACAATACATTCTTTAAACAATCTATTCCTATAATCTTATACACATGGATGTTCTCCAATGTTAATTACTTACATTTGCATCATTCTCGCTGCCAAATTTTTGCATTTGTCTCATTCAGAGGGTAAAAGTAGATTATAAATGATATTCCCTATGCATAAATGTCTTCAGCAGATATAGCACTTGAGTTTGGCTCTTCAAGGAAAAATGCTATATAAAAGGACATTCAGATATACAATAGATGTGGAATGACAGAAGTAGCAAAAGAAAACAGATTGAAAAGGTAGCACCAATGGAAGCAAAAGAAGAAAGTCTCAAATACAGTATCCTTTCCCATTCTCCTTCCCTCTCTCCTTCCCCCTCCTTCATTCTTTCCTTCCCTTCTTTCTTTTCTACCTTCCCTCTCTACTTCCCTTCTTTCCCTCCCTCCCTTCCTTCCTTCCTTCCCTTCTTCCTTCCTTTCTCCCACCCCTTCTTTCCTTCCCTTCCTCTCTTCCTCCCTCCCTCCTTCCCTTCCTTCCTCCCTCCCTCCCTCTCTCCTTCTTTCCCTCCCTCCCTTCCTTCATTCTTTCTTTCCTTCTCTCTCTTTCTTCCTCTCCCTATCCATATTTCTTTTCCTATCTCTCTTGGGGTATAGACTCAGTGTCTCCAACTTAGTAGGCAGGCAATTTACCACTCACATCATACCCCGTACCTCTAAATAGAGATTGGATGCCAGGCTTTTTGGAAGGTCATGATTACTTCGGCTATGTAGTAAATACCCATATACTTACAACCATAAATAACTGCTCAAGAATGTTGTCTTAGATGTCATAGACTTCTTTTAATTAATAATTGAGAAGGTGTTGTTTTAGGTGAAATGAGCACTTTTTGTTTTTACAACACCCCATCGACGGTACATTTTAGTTTATTTTTAAATTGGCGATATGTTTCTTTATTGGAAGATTAAGGAACAGAACATTATTTTTATTTGCCTCATATCTAAAAAGTAGTAGAACATCAAATTTAGCAGAGTATCAATATGGAAGTAGATTATTCTCATGGTGTGTGTGTGTGTGTGTGTGTGTGTGTGTGTGTTTGTGTGTGTGTATGAGCATTTAGGTCATAGATAAGATAAATTTGGCATTTTCTTTCTTAATAAATTGGTACTTTTATATGTATTTGTTTTAAACCTGTTTTACACCTTTACCTATATGTGTGTGTAAATATGTATATATTCTGTCTATACGTATGTATGTATGTATGTATGTATGTATGTATGTATGTATGTATATAAATAATTGTCTACTGTGGGGCTGGGCACTCTTCCTGAGTTTTAGCACTCAGGGCTGGTACTCTACCACTTTTAACCACAGTTCCACTTCTGGATTTCTGGAGGTTATTTGGAGATAAGAATCTCATAGATTTTCCTGTCCAAGCTGGCTTCCAATCCTCAAATCCTCAAATCTCAGCTTCCTGAGTAGCTAGGATTACATGCACAGTCCACCAGCACTTGAATTAATTGTCTTCTTCCTAAGAAGATAACTTTTGGTTCAAAATAATACAAATTTTGTGAAATTGCCTAATGATGTGTTACTTCATGTTCATTTATTTGTACCAAGCTTTATTGAAAAGGGTAAAAAATAAGGTTTTGGAAAACCACATAAACTCCTTTGAAAAATACCATATTTATATGTTGAAGAAAACATGTTCCCTTTGAAACAGCTTAAGAATTCCTAATAAATGATTCAGTTCCCATATTTAGCCATAATAGCAATATTGTATAAAATTTGTCATATTTATTTCCTTTTCTTTCTTATTTTGGAAGGGAGTGGAGGAGGAATACAGGAAGGACAAGATTGGGAATCAGACTCTATACTTTCTCCTCTATCTCACTGGCTAGTGTTCTATCAAGTGAGCTGTATCTCCAACTACAACTGATTGGATTTCTAGGTCAAGGTTTCACATGACTCTGAAGAATTAGTTATGTCAGTCAACAGATTTGATCACGTTAAGATCAAATATGTCAATTTCATTATTTAGCATTCACAAAACGTCAAATTATCTACCAAAGATAGATGCACATTTTTTTATTTTTTAATTAGTTGGTCAAACAACAGTTGACCCAATTGATTTAGGGTGAAAAGGATTTTTATATATTTAGTCTCTGTCAATCCTGACCAGTCATTTAGTCACACAGATCTGCATGTACAAATGGACAATAATTCAATCGTCTTTATCACAGAGCAATGCAGTCTCAGCATGGAAAGCTATCTAACATGATAGCTGATGGAACACATTAATTTCTGCCCTATTCACTTCAGTGGCTACAAACTACATTTGATAATTGATGATTTGAACTGTGGCTCTTACAATTGAGGAAATTATTAATTTTAAATAGCCATAAATGCCTAGGCCTGAGGTCATCACACCGTCCTGCAACCAGATTTGTGAAGAAATGGAGTTGACTGGGAACTTTTCTTTTCCTTTATTAATCACACATACATTTGCCTGATAATCTGCTAAGCTGTTTTTCACCTTGACCTAGATTAATTATCTTTCTGGCAAGATCTTCTGTAGTGAAAAGTAATTAGAATCCTGTAAAGTTGACTAAGGAGTTACAACTTTATTTTCACTCATTTACATACAGCTTTTCTACTGAAAAATTCCAACTGAAAGACAGACTTCCTTTGAATCACCTATGAAGACAGCCTGTATAGTTTTTTACCTATGCCCCCTGATAACAGGATTTGCTTTCACCCAAGTTCAGAATGACATTGGCATTTCACCACTACTTGGAAGAAACAGAGACCATTTTGCCTCATGCTTAATGCATTTCTCTTAGCTAGAATGGATTTCCAACTCTAAGTTTTAGTTCTCCATTTGCTAAAATTAGCTTTGTGGGTGTTGAAACATGAAGTTAATAGGGAAAATAAAGGTTCAATATATTATTGCAAGGATGATCACATCTATATTCAATCACTGTGCTGGCTCTGAACACACTGGGACAGATCTGGAAACATTGTGCCTGAACTTTCTTGCATACTAACCTCAACACTGCCAAAGCTTAGTCTCTGAATGCAGTATAATATATTTTTACAAGATAGAAAGCATAAACACAATTTCACACATTGTTTCATGTGTTAGACAGCAGCTATGATTCAAAGTCCTGAGGAGGAAGCAGGTTTTATCAGGAAAATAAAATTCAGGCTTTGGCATCAGTTGTAGGTTCAATTTCAAGCACTAGGTAGAGAGTCTTGATAAAGCCCCTCAGTGCCTTTTTTCGTTCACTTATCAATAAAGTAGAAAAAATACTTCATAACTGTATGGCAAAGAGTTAGTGATATATTACTTTGAAAGCATATATTCTCTGGGATTTATCAAACATCCAAATGTTACACACCCCAGCATCAGGAGATTAGGAAGTCATGGCTCCTACACTGAAAAGCATTTCATGGGGATAGACATAAAGACCATTGCAATAAAATCTAATGACTTCTCTCACATATTAGCACACTGCTATGGTGATAAAGACTCAGATGACTGAGTCTTCCCCTTGTAAGATGAACTCATTAGGCACACAAGGTGTTGTACACCAAGCAATCCAGGCACAGCCAAAGGCAAATGCACAGAAGTATGAAATCTCTGCTATATTTGGAAAGTGTGGAGAACTGAAGTGTGGCTGGAACATACGGCATAGTGTGGGGAGGGAATATCAGGCAGTGTTGCTGGAAAAGCAGTCAGGGATGAAATGTGAAGAGCCATCAAGGCTCTGTTAAAGGACTTGGCATTTATCCAACTGAGGATGTGGATCTGAGGTGGAGACCCCGCAGTGGTGTCATGGGCAATGAAATGAGCGGATTTGTTTTTCAGGAAATATTTTCTTGGCATCAGAGTCGTTAATGACTTAGAATCACAATGTGTTAAGACCTAAAGCAAAAGCCTCCTAACTGGGCTCCTTTCCATCACATTAGACTGGCTGAGGTTGACGTACCTGCAAGCCATCCATGCAAACCACCATCACAAGGCTAGATGCAGGAAAACCCCGCTGAAAGCCAGGAGGTGACGGGGTAAGGACTTCTACTGCAGAACACTGTTTACTCTCTCCGAAAGGCTTTGTTTCAAGATCCCAAGGTTCCTTTAAATAGCATATTGTAGTACATTTAGACATCTCATTATATCTCTTTACTTGCTAGAGGCGGGGAGAGTCAAGAAACGTATATCACAAAGATATATGTTCAACATATCAAAGCATACCCAATTGTGTATTTGAGAAGAAGAAATAGGAAAAGAAAAGTTTCAGTTCTTGGATATTGAATGCATGAACACTGGACAACCTACAGTGTCCTGCCAAATGGCCCATAGTGCAACTCCAATAGCATGTATTTGCAATTTAACTTCTGTTTAGTCAACTTATTTCATAATTCATTCTGTGTTACATTGTTGTCAAGTATAACAGCAGAGCTGACCTTTAAATGTTGAGATCTCTAGAAGTGGAGGCTTCATGCATCTCTCATTTACCTAAGAGCTGATGGGTTGTCATGATTGACAGCTATTATTTCACACAAGGTAATATAGTCAAGATTGAGACCTGCAGGCAAATATATTAATCATGTAAATAGACAAACAGCATTATTTAACAGATTCAGAAATTGAGGACTGGAAAAAGGAAGAAAGGGTTTTTTGCCATAGGATGTTAAGGCCTGATTTAGTTCATCCAGGTATTAAATCGGATGTAATACATTATGTAAAAATGGTATGAAGAAAAAAATCTGTTAGAAAAAAGCCTTGTAATTTTGAAGGTAGTTTTATTTTGCTTTAATTTATTTTTCTACTATCTACCTGCAATCCACCCCACTCAACTCCCAGGAAAATGCAGGAAACTAGGTCAATAATTTACAGAACAATTTGCATAGATAAAACTGATGGTTTCTGCTCAAGACCATTAAATGCAAAGGTCATATTTAATACCAGCATTTTTATCCTGCCTGGACTCAAAGCAGTTTCAGGATTTGTCATATAAGAGTCATAAATAATGTGCCTCATTTCATGGAATCTTGGAGACAAGAGAATCTTGCCTTTCATATTTTTCTTCTCAACATGAGGACACACAAAAGTGAGAGATTTGATTGTGATGGAGATGATTTCACAAGATTGTCCTTGATCATGGTGGTGGATCTGATCAGTAGCATGAATGCCATGTGATGTAAAGAGAGATTTGTGTAAAACCACATGTCTTGTCTGAAGGGCAGCTGCTCTCTTGGAGCTATCACTCCTGTGAGATTGATAAATGCGTCATGTTAAGTCTCTGTCTTATTCTCTCCACGCCCGGAACTTGTTAGGATAGCTTGTGCTAGTCTTTAATCAATGTCCAAAGTTCTGCACCAGAGGATTCCACACACACTTTGTTGTCTAGGTGAGCACAAAAATGGTATGAACAATGCTGTCACTCTCCCTTCTTTCTAAGCATAACTTATCCCCATAGGCCACAAGCCGAGGAGCTGATGTCAAGTGACATCTGCCTGTTTTTAGGTCCTGATTGTCTGAAAGTGTGTCTCTAACACTTTTGTTGGAAGCTCCATTTGTCATCAGTGGGCAGCTCTGGGTAAATTAGTGTAGGAACTTCCTTTTAAAAAGGAATCCTAAGTGATTGATGCATAGATGAAAAAATTAGTGTCTACCAGTTACCACCATGTTAAATAGAAGTGACTATGTATATTAGCTTGCTCTATAGACATCTTTCACAAAAGAAACAATATCTGTCATTTGTAAATTTTCTTGTTCTAAAGAAAGCAGTTATGTTCTATAGATATAAATTATGTAAATAAGTTATTTTTTACCATTAAAAATAAAATAAAAAGCGCATCTTTTTTTATTTAAAGAATTTATTAACATTGATTTTTTACATCATATTTCAAATGACGTGTTTAACAAACAAGTATGCAAGAAGGGAATCTCTTATGTAATCTAACATTCCTTCTTGTTATCACCTTTCACATAGAAGTCCCAAATTCTCTCTATTCTTGAGGGACATGCTATGCTAAGCATGCTGACCACAAACGTTCTGCTGAAAATAAGCAACAAAACTCAGCACTGCCCAGTGAATGGAGGAAGACTGAGCTTGTTTAAGGCTGTGAAGCCTCAAAATGAATGGGTTTGCTTTTGACACAGCATTCTTTGAAATTCTCCTAAGTCAATCATCTTTCCACATGTATTTCAATAAAATCTAAACTGGAAAAAAGAAGGGAATCTCTCTATATACAATCATTGGCACTTAAATTTTAGAACATAATTAAAATTAGGCTGAGGGGAATCCCACATCCACTTAGAATACCCTGACATTACTTAAGCTCCCATCGCTAACAAATACTCTTCGTATTTC
This sequence comes from Megascapheus bottae, assembly GCF_031878675.1. Classification (NCBI taxonomy): domain Eukaryota; kingdom Metazoa; phylum Chordata; class Mammalia; order Rodentia; family Geomyidae; genus Megascapheus; species Megascapheus bottae. The sequence goes on from NC_143509.1 coordinate 50,552,018, forward strand.
TACTTTATAAAAAAAAAATGTGCCTCATCTCATTTGCAAAGCCACATTCAAGCAGGGATATTATGCTACTTCAGCAACCACAGAGATAGTTTTTAGCAAGTCAAATAATGCACCCTCCATCACCTATGGGTAGGACTGTTCTCGGGTCCTGTGTCATTCTTATTTTTACCACATTTTAACTCCTTGATCAAAGGAAATTGCAGCATCTATTAGTATAAGATGATATGCACAAAGGAATGACATACTGAATATGTCGTGAATGAATCACAAAAACTGTGTCTCTCTGTTGACAGACAAACACAGCTCAGCCTGCTGGGAAATGATGTGAAATGCAACAGAACTGTCTGCTACTTAATGTGACTGCTGCCCCTCAATCTTCATGGTCCATTTATTCTGAAGCAGTTTTCATCTTCCTGTGGTCATGGAACTCTGAGTGAGGCCTATTATCTATCAGCTAAGCTCAGGTATGGGAACTTCCTGGGTTACCAGGCAAGACAGATCTAAATTAAGGAGAAGTGGTGTATTTCCTCCAATACTTACTTTTCTGATTTTGAATGAATATTTTTTACTAATGTCATTTACTGATGTTTGTCACCAAACTGCCAAATACTTCATTAGGCAACTCTCAGAGTCACAGGAGAAAGGCAATGTAACTTTTACCCAGCATCTAGATGCCTGTACATTGACTAGTACTTATATTCACAACCTTTACAGTTCACTCTCTTTTATTTTTCCAAATAACTATGCAGTTAATAATATATTCATTTTTCTAGTGAGGAAATTAAATATCAGAAAAAGCAAGCAAGCTAAGCTCAGTGCTGATGGCTCATCCCTGAAATCCTAGCTACTCAGCAGGCTGAGATCTGAGGATTTTGATTTAAAGCTAGCACAGGCAGGAAAGTCTGTGAGATTCTTATGTCTAATTAAATAGCAGAAAAACATCCAGGAGTAGAGCTGTGATTCAAGTGGTAGGGCATTAGCCTTGAGAAAAAAAAAAAAAGCTCAGAGACAGTGTCCAGGCCCTGTGTTAGAGTACCAAGACTAGCACACACATTATACACACAGAGAAAGGAAGATAGGAAGGAAGGAAAGAAGGAAGGAAGGAAGGAAGGAAGAAAGGGGGACCAAGACATGAGAAAGGGTATCAATGTTTGTGAAGTAATGCACCTTCTATCTGGTGAATATAATGTAACCCTTATATTAATTACAGTAAAAATATATGAAGAAAAGAAAGAAAAGGCAAGATATTCCCCGAAGGTTCATATTAAGAAAGAAACTCAGCATTAAAGCTAAAAAATAAGCAAAATCAGTGAATAATCACAGTGACATTTCTTTTTCTTGGTATATTTGTCCTGTCCTGTTTGCAAATGCTCTTTAGGGGGCAGGTAATGGGGCTGTCAGATGTTTTTGCTAAATGTTGATCTGGATGAAAGGAAATGACAGCACAGGTCAAAAACATCAGACATTCCATTCCCATCTGTAATAACAGACAAAAAGAAGTTTTAGCTACAGACTGGATTCCAGTTCACTGATATCTTCCTGTTTCCAAACAGATTTGATTGTTAAAATTGAACAAATTATATAAGAACAAATACACAATGTAAGGAAGGAAAGTTGGTAGTGGATGTGTTCAAACTTGTCTAAAATGTCAGCATGGCACTGGTGGCTTATGCCTGTAATCCTAGCTATTCAGTCTAGGATAAGAGATTCAAACCACAAAGCCATCCCGGGCAGAAAAGTCCCTGAGAATATCTCCAATTAACCGGAGAAATTGATAGAGCTTAAGTGATAGAGCACCAGCTGTGCAAGCAAGTCCAGCGAAAACTTTTTTCAAATGCCCTATCACAATGGAATTATCCAAATTGCAGCTGGGACAGCAGTCAATAGCCATTGAACATTAGGACAAAGCTGGATCTCATGAGGAGCTGTGACCACACATGACTAACTGGAAAAGAATGATTTTAGGATCTTGCATTCTAGTTGCTGACCTGAATTGACAGCTCGCCTTCATTTTGAGTCCCATCATATACAGCCTAGTTGCTTCCTTGAGATAGAGAACTCTCTTCTAAGGGCCAGTAGCTCCTGTGACAAAAATTCAGCATGCTTGCAGCTTCCCAGAGTTGTTTTAAGACAGCACGGTTACAGTATTTTACCTTGTTTTCTGATATATTGTAGGATAGGGAAGCGGGGAAAACAAGATGAGGGGTGTGGGTGGGGGGAGGGAAATGGGGACCAAGACATGAGAAAGGGTATCAAAGTATGTGAAGTAATGCACCTTCTATATGGTGAATATCATGTAACCCTTCTATTAATTACAATAAAATTATATGAAAGAAACCCTGTTAATGAAAGTTAAAAAAAAGACCTTCTCTAAGGTCATGGTTTCTATGTGCATTCAGTCTGAAAGTACAGAGTCCCATTCTGCTCTTCCCAACTCCAAGATACCCTCAATTGTGCTTTCCTCTTTAGAACACCCTATGGGATTGAGCAGTTCCTGTCAGAGCCTCATCAGAACTCACCAGCTTCTGCTGCTCAACCTTGCCATTTTCTTGGCAATGAAGGGGGGGACACTATTTGCAATCTGTACCTAATCCAGTCACATCAATCTCCATCTCAGAGTCTAATTTTCTGAAGAGAAGTACCTGTCACTCTCCAGCAGCTTACAGAAAGATCCTCTATCCTCACCTGCCCTTAGCATTAGAATTGAAGGACCTCCATAGTCATAGTTTACTGGTGCAATTATGCTTCCCAAATCAATATTTTATTCATTACACATCACATAGAGTTCTAAACTTCAGTACCTGGCTCACAGTTACATTGGCTTTCAATGAAAGAAAACACAAAACAAAAGCAACAAAGATTTAAAAAATAAAGACGTATGATAAATATAAAAGACTATTTACTGTAGATATCTCCTTCATAATTCTTTGGTTGACTTTCTACCTTTGTATGTCTTCAGCTATGACGTCAGTAGCATCCTTCAAAATATCTACATCTATGCCTGGAGCTTGGATCGTTTTTCCCTAGTTACTCCAAAATCCCTTTCTTCTGCTGAAGGAATTCTCACAGTCCTTTCTTTGAGGAAACAAATCCATTTCTTTGATATATTTTACATATTTGGCCACCAAAGTTACTTCCTTGCTTTCCTTGAAAAATCTCATCCAATCACTCATGACATGACCTTATTGATTTTTCAATTCTATTTTTTAATTTTTAGTGGCATATTTAATTGTACCAAAAAAGTTTAGATTTCATTGTGATCATTTTGTATATGTACAATGTACTTTGTCTTTTTTTTTTCTTTTTTGGCAGCACAGAGGTTTGAACTCACGGCCTTATGTTTGTTAGGTAGATGTTCTACCTTGAGCCATGCCCTGAGTCCTTACCTTGACTTAATTTTAAGATTTCTTCTTCCCAATTTGTCTGCCTTCCTCTCTATATCATCCACACTTTCTTAGCAGAATTAAATCCTGAATATAGCAATGAACATTTAATTATATCAGCATTTAAGTTTTGACTATATACAAGGCACTTTGCTAGAATAAAACAAAAAATTTGAACGAAGCTCCAATTCCAAAATGAGTTTAGGAAAAGTTATTTTCCTCCTTAAAAACAATTTTAAGGCCATTGTTACAATGACAGTGCAGTGTATTGTTATATTCTATGACAGGTAACTAATTTTTAAACCTTAAATCTATAATTTTTCCCATTTATATTCCTCCAAGTGAATGTTTCTTTTCTTTCCTGGCATAAAGAACTATTCCCAAATTACTCTTCACCTGAAAATCTTATAAATTGGACAGTGTGTCACATCAATCTATTGGTTACCTACCTACACAGGCAATGGAGGTTATTCTTTGTCAGCCCTGGTCCTTGCAGCTTTACTACCCATTGTCCTAAGATGGAAATTATTTTTCCAGTTTTCAGTCTCAAATGCAAAACAGAATCCCTCTTGCATACACAGTAAATAATTTACACCTTGTTCTGCAAAATGCAATGTATATTACATAATTTTCATATATTAAAAATTCTTTTCCTTTAAATAAAAAACTGTTTGCATACCTTTCATATAAAGATTTCCATATAAAGACAATAAGCAACTCTATGCAATGACAGTCACGATAGACAACTATCACCAACTATTTCTACTGTCTTTTTTCTTTTATTTTAAAACTCAGGTTGTTGAATTAAAAACATACATATCCTTCAAAACAACATTTTTGAGGTTAGAAAGTTGAGTTCTGGGGCCAATGTCGATTTTGTTCAATCTGTCACTGAAAATGTGGAGCAGACACGACTTCCCTTCCAGTCATTTCAGTTATTTTTTCTTTCATTGCATTGGGTGGTAAATGTCTTAATGGTTGAATATAAAGAGACTGAGAAGATAAATTCACTAAAGCAGGTAACTAGATATTTCTATAGTTTTTATTTCACAGGGAACACATGTTTACTGAGTAGTATTTGATATACTGTAAGCATAGAGTAAGATAATAACTAAGAACATATACTTTGGGTTCAATGAATCAGTCACCTTGCCCTTACTCCACACCTAGTAGCTTCCTGATAATGGAAAAGTCATTTATTCATTCTAGGCAATAGTTTTCTCAACCCTAAAAATGAGATTGTCAAAGTACTTCACAGTCTTGATTTGGGGATAAAATGCGTTGTTACAACCTATCATATAAATGTGCCACTCATCCACATCTGTTCCTCTCACTCCTTCTAAATTCAAGAATGACATTTGTTTTTCAAATTTGACTCAATTATTGCAGATTAATGGTATTAGTAAAAACAAACTAACAAACAGAAATTATACAAACATTTGGAACTGTGTAATATATATGGGCATGTATTAATTACTAAATTACTATACAACCATTTAAAATGGTTTCTGTGTAAGTGTAAGCATTGTAAATACAGTGATTAATACTCTGTTATGAAAAATATGAAAAACAAAATTTGAACTTAAAAGTTGCTTTGCTTACAAAGTTATTAAATAATATATATTTAGTGATAAGATAATTGTGTCATTACTACTTCCAACTGATATTCATGACTCCTGACATATTATGAAGTTTTTGTTAATATACGGCTAGAAAATCAAATTGATTCAAAAATTACTTCATAAAGAAGTAAAATTAATATTGATAAATGAAAACACTAAGTGTGAATTCCTATACCTAAGGTATATGAGAAAACCAATAGATATTTCCTCTTAAATTAAGCACAGGTAGGAAAGACGACAAGCTTTTCTAAAATAACCATCACAGTTAGGTGCCAGAGGCTCCTTGATAATTAGGAGGCTGAGATCTGAGGATCATAGTTCAAAGCCAGCCAGAGCTGGAAAGTTGGTGAAATTCTTTTTTTCAATAAACTACTCAGAAAAAGCCAGAATTGGAGGTAGCGCTCAAGTGGTAGAGTGCTAGCCTTGAAGCTAGCAAATTGAAGCTCAGGGACAGAGTCTAGGCCCTGATTTCAACCCCCATGATAGGCACACACACGCCCACACAAACACACAAAATATCCTTCCATTCATTTTGTTTAGTCTCATTCTGTATGACCTTATGTTCGTAGGTCTATTTTTTCCCCTGCTAGGAGAATTCTAGATGTGTACTAATTATTACAAATGAGGAAACCATGGAGCCTGTGCTCCTTTGGTTCTGGCCTACTTCACTTAATATGATTTTTTCCCAAATCTTCCCATTTCCTTACCAATGGGACAATGTCATTCTTTCTGATGGCAAACATTATGTTTATGTACCACATCTTCTCGATACACTCAACTACTGAGGGAGATCCGGGTTTATTCCATATCTTAGCTATGGTAAATAATGCTGCAATGAATGTCCTATTAGCTTTAGCATGTCCTTGTTTCTGGACATTTGGGTAAATGCCAAGGCATAGAATTGTTGGGACATAGGAGAGCTCTACATTTAGTCTTTTGAGGAATCACCATACTGTTTTCCATAGTGGTTGAACGAGTTTACATCCCCACCAACAGTGTAGTTGTGATCCCTCCTGGCCACATCTCCACCAGCATCTGTTGTTAATAGATTTCTTGATCATGGCCATTCTAACTGGAATAAGGTGGATTCTCAAAGTTGTTTCGATTTTCCTTTCTTGTATGGCCAGAGATGTCGAGCATTTCTTCGTGTGCTGCAGGCCATTTTTATTTCCTCTTCGGAAAAGTCTCTCTTTAAGTCTTTAGCTCATCTTTAAATAGGATTGTTGTTTCTCTGAGGACTTATTTTTTGAGAGATTCAGTTTAATGAGTTATAGGTATATTTTAGATATAAGGCCCTTGTCTGTTGTATGGCTAGTGAAGATCTTCTCCCATCTGTGGGATTTCTAGTTAACATGCTTGCTATGTCCTTTGCTCAAGAGGATTATCTTTATAATTGTTCTTTATGTACTATGTGAAGTTATTTCTTTTTTTTTCTACTTATGGTTAATCTCACCTGGTATACTAGATATATTTATTTGTTTATTTTGAATAGGGAAGGGAAGGGGGGAAACAAGATGACTGGGAGGAGGTAGGGGAGGGAAAAGGGGACAAAATCAGAAGGGCTATCAGAAGTAATGTACCATTCATTACCTGATTAATGTAACTGTAACCCATCTATACATTATCCGGACAAAAAACATACAATTTTTTTAAAAAATAAATAAAATATAAAATAAATGTTTTACTTGAATGGGGTCATGTGTATATGTTTCTCTTATTGGATTTGCTCCATATTTATAAAGGTATTAGCATAAGTTCATCTGTTTTCTTTATTCATTTTTTTTGTTTTTTTCTCTTTTTTTGCAAGTCCTAGGGCTTGAACTCAGAGCCTGAGCACTGTCCTTGGGCTTTCCTCAGAAAGACTAGCGTGCTACCTCTTGAGCCACAGCACCACTTTTTCTATGTATGAGGTACCAAAGAATCACTCCTGGACCTTCATGCACTCTAGGCAAGCACTCTACCACTAAGCCAAAGTCCTGGCTCCATCTATGTTTTCAACACAAATTTCTCTTGCAGGCCCTGGCCCTTATTTCAGCCAGCTACTATGTACCTAAGATATATTCACAGTCATGTTACTACACTGGTTGTAAAAGGGTTGTATTTTTATAATGAATTGCAATAAAATTAAGAAAAAATAGCATATAAGCATCCACATTTTTAACCCCTTAAAAATAAAACAAATTCTAATCCTGTGTCAGTGGGTCATTCCTGTAATCCAAGCTACTTAGGATCTGAGGATAATGGTTCAACACCAGCCAGGGCAGGAAAATCTATGAGACCCTTATCCCCAATTTGCCACTTCAAAGCCAGGAGTAGAATTATGGCTCCAGTGGTAGAGCTCTCAAACAAAATAGCTCACAGATATCCTCCAGTCCCTGAGTTCCAAGCCCAAGATCAAGAAAGACAGAAAGACAGAAAGACAGAAAGAAAGAAAGAAACAAATAAACAAAGAAAGAAAGTAGAAAGAAAGGAGAAAGGAAAGAAAGAAAAGAAATGAACTCCAAGGAGAGGTTTTCACTCTGATTATTCTTTGGATGTTCTCTGATAAACCTAGCCCATAAATGTCTTTAATAGATGTGATTTGAGTCCAAATATTGTTATGTTTTAAAGACCATTCAGGTTCATGTGACTTTTAGGAGACAAGAAGGTAAATTCTCAAGGTTGTTAAGAAGCAACACTCCCCAACAATAAAATAAAATTAAAAAAAAAACTTGCAATTAAAAAAAAAGAAAAAAAGAGAAGCAACACTACCACCATCACCTCAGAATTGATTAGAAATGCAGAGCATGAGTCACATAATCAGAAATTCTAGGAAAGGTGTTTGGAAAACTTCAAAAATATTTTATCACTGACTCATAATTATATATACTCACAAGATATTCTGTGATACTTTGATTCTTGTTTACAATGTACCATAATTAAACCACAGATATTAACATAGTTGTCACTTTGATTGCTTACCATATTTGTTTTTTACACCAGGAAATCTGAAACTTAGTTATTTTTTAAATGTATGCTGCAGTATCATCAATGACGCTCATGCCATGAATATATGACCTAGAGGACATATATTAAATGAAAAACAAGACACAGAAAGACAAATCTTTATAATCTCTCTTATATATGGAATTTAATGAAGTTAAACGCATGGATTTTCAGAAATCTGTGCTTTAACAAGTGTCCCAAGTTACTCTAATATACACCTAAGTTTGACAAGCACTGTATTAACATAGCCTAGAGCTCAAGTTCTAATGATCATAGTGTCCACACTCTCATACAAATAAATGAGCCAGGTTAAGGAGCTGCATGTGATGACATGAAATGATACTTATAGAAATGAACTCCAAGAAATGAAAACAATAAGTTTTTGCTATTTTGGGTTTTATTTCCTCTTTGGCCACTGTTTTTTTTTTCCTTTTGTCTTCTATGTAAGTGTATGCTGTAAGTTATCTGTTTGGGGGCGGGTAAGGGAAAAGCAAAGAAATGGTGGGACATAGGGTGAAACAAATGTAGTAGTGGTATTCACTAGATCCTACTTATGGATTAAAAATCAGGAAGAAAGCAGAAGAAGTGACACTGTACAAAAAGAAATGTAGGGGCTGGGAGTGTGGCCTACTGGTAGAATGCTTGCCTGGCATGCACAAAGCCCTGGGTTCAATTCCTTGGTACCATGTACGTAGAAAAAGCCAGAAGTGGTGCTGAGGCTCAAGTGGTAGAGTGCGCGCCTTGATAAAAGCTGAAGGGCAGTGCTCAAGCCTTAAGTTTAAGCTCCAGGATTGGTGGAAGAAAGGAAGGAAGAAAGAATGAAAAAAAGAATGAATGAAGGAAGGAACAAACTAATGAACTCATTACCCGACTTACATAATTATAACTTACATTATTGTACATCAATTTGGCAATAACAGAAAAAAGAACAAAATAAGTGAACTAATACCCCAGTGTATATTTGAAGACCCTTAAACTGATTCTTAATTTCTGAAATACAGTTTTTCTCTTGAATTTCCTTTTTCTGATGTTAATAGAAAAAAAGACATCAATAAAGCTTCAGGCACTATTTCCTTTCTTGTTCACATGCACCATTCTCAATATCTATCTTTCTTTTCTCCCTTTCTTTCTTTCTTTCTTTCTTTCTTTCTTTCTTTCTTTCTTTCTTTCTTTCTTTCTTTCTTTCTTTCCTTCTTTCTTTCTTTTTTATTGGTTGTCTTTTGTGCTCATCCTGGGGCTAGAGCTCATGGCCTGGGCATAGTCCCTAAGCTTTTGTTTGCTCAAGGCTAATGCTCTACCACTTGAGCCAAAGCTCTATTTCTAGCTCTTCAGTGATTAATTAGAACTACCAGCATAGTAAACAACTTCTTGAGCTTTTAGAACATCATAATTAGTCTTACAAAGTACTGGATATAGGACCATGTGAATTGGGAACTAACAATGGACCAAATTGGGAGGATAATGCACAAAGAAAGATACACATAGTGTAGTCGAAGTCTTAATTCTCTAAAAGTAATGTGAAAACTTTTACAGATCCAGGAAGATATCCTAAAAGTGTCTAAGATATTCTAATCATCTCCAGTAATGATTGAGGTATAAAAATGAGATCTGACAAGTAAGATTTATACATCATAGAGAGTACAGTTTGAGGATTTGGAGAAACGAGATCACAAGAAAAGAGGAAAAGAATTCTTTGGTAAAAGAGAAAGGAAGACATCTCATAAACACAAAAGAGAAGGTGATAAAGGGAAGCCACTGGGGCAAAGAGAGACAATGATGTAACATGAAAAATGTGTATTCGAATACTAGCCACAAATCTACAAAAGAATATAAGTAAATGAAAAAGGAAGTAGATGCAAAACACTTGATAGAGGTGTAAATGTGAGACAAAGAGTTTTGTATCCATTGGGGCAGTGAAGGAAAACCAATGAAAGACAAGTTGCTTCTGCTCTTACATTTAGAGAGTCCTGAAAGCTACTTTCATGAAGGTCATTTCTGATGGAGAGATGTCAATGAATTTATTATAATGTCTACTTGAAGATCATTTTGCATTTCAGACACAGTTGCATTTATTCTAACAAGTGAGATAGAATCTTTAGACAAGATTATTAGATCCCAGATTTATTTTTTTGCGATGCTCAAGAGTCAGTATCTAAAAAGTTACAGGGAAACATAATCATTAATGCTTGCTCTTGCACAACAGAGTTTATACCTCTCTTTAATGTGGTGGTTCCTGGGAGAATGAATTGTCAAGTACCAGTTAAAATAGATCTTTCCTCCACTGTCAGTAATGATAGCATTTCCTTGGGAAGAGGCGGTACCAGAACATGATACTTTTACAGGATATTAAATCAGAGATTATTCCAACCTGTGAATACTTCTGTAGGTATTTATTAAGTCATTTCAACACAACAGTTGACTATTCATTCTGCCTCTTTGAAAATACACTTTCATAACCTTTGCTGCAAAAGAACCACCACTTTGAATTTAGTCAAATAAATGATTAATTAAAATGTAATATCTTCATTATGAGGTAGTGGAATCTCTCCCTCACATTTACCCTTCTCCCTCTAGTTGAATAGACTTTTCTCTACTGCCTCTTTCTCTCTCTCTCTTTTCTCCAATTTGCCTCTATTCATTCTTTAGACTAATAGAACGAATCTTAGATTATTAATATTGTCAGATCGGATAAATAACATTAAAGGAATGTTGGGCTCACCAAAGATAAAATGAGCTTCTTTTAGCTATACACCTTCAACCTGTTTTACTTATCAAAGGCATGTGAATGCTGAATATTACAGGTTACCTAGGAAACTTACAGTGACTACACTTAAAAACAACACCAAGCTCTCTAACTGAAGCAGAATGCCAGTTTAGAAAAAATTCTATTTTGGAAATGATAAAAGAAATATTTTACAAGTAAAGTGCATCATATACTTACTGCCTTATCTGGATTTTTCCTCTCACATTATTCTTTGCTGTCATTTTATTTCTGCTTTTGAACTGCTCTGTTAACAGAACTGAGGACTAGAAAATTGACCAAGAGGAATTTTTTTATTATTATTATTAGCCAGATTCCAGTCCCCAAACTCAAGCACCATGGCTCTTTGGGTGATGTGGAAAAAAAATGTTTTCATTTTAGCATTGTTTGATGTAGGGTGGGTACAGATTCAATTTGCCTGGTGGAATCCTAGTGAATTCTTAGAGTCCTGGAAAAATTGTTAATGGTGTCCCAGTTTACTGGAAAACAATCTAGGACTGGATGATCAATGATGGAATTTCTTTAATTAAGTGTTCATTCTGAATAAAATGTACAGATGAATATTGATGAGTATTGCACTAAGATAATAGTGTTACTGAGGAGCTGAAAATGCAAGACCGAACGAAGAATTGTTGACAGTAGTCACATTATATTATTTCTTTAGAGTATTTAACACTAAAATAATATGATGTTGTTATATCACAATTACACAAATGATCAAAATAATAATGATTTTTCTTTCCAAGTTGTCCTACCCAATGTAATAAATTTCAACAACAGGGTATTTCCTCATAACAGAAAGGAGTACCAAGTGTATTGAGAGTGAGTTGTTATAATTCTGCAAGTCCATAGTGGCTCCATAGCAACAGAATCAAGGTCACCTTGGCTACCACCCAGTCTTAAAACTACCCCTGAGAAAATGCCTCGGGGTTGGAATTTTGCAAGATACTCTGGGAGCTGGTGCAGGGTTTTCTAAAATCCAATTACAAAGTCTATTATTACTACCAGGAACACTGATAGAGCTTTTCTCTGCTTGCCAGGTGCCAAGCATTCAAAGTACAGGGGAAGATGCTTGAGAACCGCCTCCAAAGATGCTGTTGATGAGGATGATAATGCCAAGGTTAAATCCTTTTAAAACAGTGTTCTACCCTCCCTAGTTAAAGACAAATGTAAAGAATTTCTTACACTGGAAGCAATTTCCCTGCCCTTTGTTATCACCAAAGTTAGTGCTATTTTGTGTGTGTGTGTGTGTGTGTGTGTGTGTGTGTGTGTATAGAAATTAGTTAAATATGGATTAGTAATGTGGAAAGACATAATAAGGTTCAAAATTGAAATTCTGCCATCTTTTCATCTTGAGGGATTTACCCTGCAAAATTTGATTGTTTCTCCCAATTGTGATGAGAATGATCATAATCATTTTAAAACTTGTTCATTGAAATGAGAGAGTTAAATATCTGGTGTGAAATTATGCAAACCCTCAATGAAGCTGGATGTCACATAAGCATACCCCTCAGAAGAGAAATACCTTTGCCAGTGAGTCACTGCTATGATCTTTCCCTATGCTTGCAGGTAAAGTCAATAGTTTAGAAACTACCTCAAAGAGCATCTGAAACTCTTGTGAAAACAAACTCCTGAGTCTACATTCAAGATGCTGATTTCAACTCTGAAAAGAGAGACCCAAGGACTTTGCATCGATTGCCAGCATCTATCCTGAGCCCTCCATTTCCACAGACAAGACTCATACAAGTACAAGTCAGAGACACTGAAGGCTTGTCACAACCTCGAGGATGAAATTTCATATTAAAAGATCACTGTCACCAGGCACCAGTGATGCACGCCTGTAATCCTAACTACTCAGGAGGCTGAGATCTGAGGTTCATGGTTCTAAGCCAGCTTGGGCAGAAAGTCTGTGAGACTTTTTATCTTCAATGAAAGTGTCAGGAAAAGCCAGAAGTGGCACTGTGGCTCATGTGGTAGTGGTAGAACTCCAGGCTTGAGCATAGAGAGCCCAGAGGGATAGTGTACAGGCCCTGAGTTCAACCCCTGGGACTGGTTAAAAAATAGGATAGTTAACCACTTGGCCTCTAGTATACTCTACATATCCTGCCAGCAAGTCTGTATCTTGACTAAACTAACTTAAAACCAATGTTATTTCTGTAATAAATCCTGTATTACAAAACTTCAATATGCTCATTCTCATCCTTACTAGCCACCATGATGCCATGTGCTCCTAATCTTGTAGCTTTCTTCTTCAACCCATCCTCAGGTACCACTATTATCACTTGTTTGGTAGGGATTATCATTTCATGTGATCAGATGCACTTGGCATCTCTTTCTCTATTCTCTTCATTATAACCATCAATCCTCCTCTTGCAACCAAATACATATTCCCAAATCACAATTACGATCTGAAATCACCAACATACATTTCCACTGGGGATGTAAAAACACGAGCCCTGCTGAGTGCTGACAGATGAATTAAATGGTGCAGGTACATTGGGAAATTATTGGGCAAGTTCTAAAGTTAGAGAGAAAGTTGTCAAATGACCACGAATTTCAATTCTCTCTATTGGTGAAACCCACACCAAGACTCATACAAATATGCACATAGCAGCCTATTCGTAATCACTTCAAGGTGCAAGCAACTGAGATATGCAACTACTGATTAATGGATAAATTAATGGTACATCCACAAATGGAATATCATTCATCTATAAAATGGCTGGAAAGACTAGTACATGCTACAATGCAGATGCTAAAGTGAAAGAAGGTCACAAGTATGCAAATTCTATTCATATGAAATGTCCAGAAGAAGGAAATTCAGAGACACGCAGTCAGTTAATGGTTACCAGAACCTGGGAAAAGGTCTGGATAGGATTTGCATGGAATTTCACTTGAAAAGTACAGACAAAACTCTGGAATTATACAATGTACCAGAGACATAATCTTGTAAATGCAGTAAAATGTCTGAGGTCATACATTTTTAAAAACCAGCATGAGTTTTGTAATGTATGGATTATTTGTCAGTTTAAAATGTCTTCAATATCTCCACAGTATTTGAAGCCAACTGTTGTTTGTCTATGCCCTCTCTTCATATGTCCTATATCCTAATCTAATAAACCATTGTTTTGTCCAACACTGGTATGTTTCTCTACCATCTTCTAAAGCATTGTTCACATATATTTGTCTCATGAGGTAGTATCATAATGTGTTATATTCTACCTGTGGTTTCAATGCTGAATACAATAGTAAACAACCTTTCTTTTCAAAAATACATTTTTCCATGAGTTCAGATATTATGACTCAGAGATGGAAGTATTGTAGTCCAAAGCCAGTGTAGACAAAAAATACAAAAAAACCCCCAACAATATAGATCCAGGCGCAGTAGCTCACGCCTGTAATCCTAGCTACTCAGAAGGCTGAGAGCTGAGACTCTTATCTCCAATTAACCTCTAAAAAACTGGAAGTGGTGCTTGGCTCAAGGGTAGGGGGGTAGCATTGAGCTGAAGAGCTCAGAGCCAATGCCCAGGCTCAGGGATAGGGCAGTTGCCTTGAGCTGAAGAGCTCAGGGATAGCATTCAGGTCTAATTCAAGCTCCATGACCCACTATATATATATAGATATAGATATAGATAGATAGATAGATAGATAGATAGATAGATAGATAGATAGATAGATAGATAGATAGATATAGAGAGAGGAAGGGTAGGGGGAGAGGGAAAGAGAAAGAGAAGTCAAGCGTGGTGGCACAGACCTCTAATCCCTGTGGCCAAATTAGGAGGAGGATGATCCAAAGTTTTCTTGAGCAAAAGCACAATATCCTATCCCAAAAAATAACCGAAGTAAGAAAGTATTAAGGCTGTAGCCAAAATGATAGAGAACTTGTTTGGCAAATACAAAGCCCTGTACACAAACTCCAGTACAAAGCAAAAAAAACAAAACAAAACATAGTTCCATAAGCAGGGTTCATGCTTATAATCCTAGCTACTCAGGAGCTGAGATCTGAGGATCACAGTTCAAAGCCAGCCAGGTCAGGAAGGTCTGTGAGTCTTTTAACTCCAATAAGCCACCAGAAAAGTAGAAGTGGAGCTGTAGCTAAGTGTGTAGAGTGTTAGACTTGACCAAAATTGCTCACAGACAGTGCCTAGAACATAAGTTCACACCCCATGACCCACAAAAAGAACAAATTCAATACATTTTACATTTTATGAATGACAATCTCCACCCCAATTATGCTATGGTCCTTAAAGTTAGAAAGCAGGATCACATCTTTTGTAGAAACAACATAAAATATGGCTAGTGCACCATAAACTAATAATTGCATATATGCACATTGTACCAGAACATACAAGCCAAGCCAAGCCAAGCCAATGTCACCAGGGGCTGGATCCTTTGCAGGTGTGTCTTTCATAAGGTGAAGCCTTACCAAAAGAGGTAGGAGAGCTCTGTTCTTCAAGATGATGACCACAATTAATCATATCCCATCCTTGAGAAAAGCTAAGAGATGATGTCAAGTACTCTTTTCACTAAATGACATTTAGATAAAGGAATGCGCTCACATAATTAACTCTGTTTAATCAGTCTGTATGTATACTTCTAGACATTCTGTACCAAGTGTATGTGATTTTATCTGACAATTATAAAACAATGATAATGAAAAAGTAGCTAGAGCTAGAAGCTCATGCCTGTAATCCTAGCTACTCAGAAAGATGAGATCTGAGGATCAAAGTTCAAAGTCAGCCTGGATAGGAAAACCCATGAGACTACTTATTCCTGGTTAATAGCAGAAAACACTTGTAGTGGTACTGTAGTTCAAGTGGTACAGCATTGAGCAAATGGAGCTCAGGGACAGCATCCAGGCCCAAAGTTCAAGCCCCAGGACCAGAAAAGACAACAAACAAATGAAGAGAAAAGGGGCTAGAGGCAGTTTGCATTGGTTTTATACCAATGAAAGACAGTGAAACCACGTGATCTTAACCCCTTACTGTGCCATCACCAGGCATAAGAACCTGAGCTGTCCAGCCTCCAAACCACTGAGAAATGAATTTCAGTTGCAAATAACTCATTCATTTCATGATCTTTGATTCCAGCAGCCTAACTGGACTCATATGTACGCATACAATCAGGAATGAATAGGCAGATCTTAATGCTGTGTTTATTCCTGCTTGATCATCAACCGTATCCATTTGAGAATAAATGTTAGAATAAAGGAGTAAAATCAAGGAAGTATGATTCTACTTATGCACACATTTAGAGTTTAATGTCATATCTTGGGTCTCTTTTTGAATGTTAGTTGATGAAATTTCCATTCCTTTGTATTTTGAGTATTCCAGTTCAATCTATTTAGTGTCCAGAAGTAGCATATTAAGCAGTCAATATCACCATGTGTGTTGATTGCTTCCTCATGCTCCCTTTATCTGAGTATTGAAATTCATTTAACTAGGCTGCAGTGGAGGCAGGGAGGTTTCCTTCTACCTGGTAAAGCTAAGATTCCATTTCGTTTCTGATAAAAGCCTAGTAGCCCACAGTCAGTATGCATACAAAATGGAAGAATTGACTGCAAGTCAAAGCTTAGTGTCAGAAGAAAGATTCATTCCCAAGTTAATCACATTGACAAATGCCAGTCAATTACTTTTTATTGAAGTCCATGATACATAGTCATTATTTTCAATCAGGGCTGAGAGTGGAATCAACTTTAGCAAAAGTTAGAAGTGAGGGACATTCAAAGTGAACTGCAAATTGGTTAACCAAGTGGAAAGTTACTTTATCAAAGAAAAAATTATTCAATTTCCTCTGTAATTTCTGTGATTTCTACAAGAGACTCTACCATTTAAAACTATGTATTTCAAATTGGGTAAAAGAGTAAGAATGATTCTTTTTTTTAATTTCAAAAATTAAATAATATATGGTCAAGTACATGACCATATATTATGATATATATTTATTTTTTTTCATTTTTTATTGTAATTAGTAAAAGGGTTACATGATATTTGCCAGATAGAAGGTGCATTAATTCACGTACATTGATACCCTTTCACATGCTATGATATATATTTATATCAAGTATATATACCTATATATATCAAATGACTTGATAAAACAAATATAAAATATTTATAGGGGATCATAAAGAGAAATGTAGTGTTTTTTTGTTTTTGCCAGTGTGGGAGCTTGAACTCAGGGCCTAAGCACTGTCCTTGGGCTTTTTCCTCAAGACTAGCACTCTACCACTTGAGCCACGGCACTGTTGCTGGCTTTTAATATGTATGTGGTACCAAGGAATCAAACCCTGGTCTTCCTGCCTGCTAGGCAAGCACTCTACAACTAGGCCAAACTCCTGGCCCAAGAAATGCTCTTTTATAAGTAATAAAGTGGTTCAGGTATAAAAGAAAGAGGAGTAAAATTTTACTGGGTAAAATGAACAGAGGTTTAAATGGGAAAGGAAAGATTAGATGGATAGAATGCAAATAAAATTTGCTAAATGTCAGTTGTGAATATTTAAAGAGATGAGGTAATAACTATGTTAATACATTTTGTTGTATCATTATGCAATATGCACTCATATTACAATTTTTATTTTCCAATTAAAAATTAGTTTAATGTATAATGTCAAGATTAGGACAGAATTTGAGATAGCAGACATAGTTCACCATACTTAGCTTGTTGGTGGAGGTTGAATCTTTGCTAACTTTTTGTCCTGCACCCCCACGATCCAGCACAGAAGTGAAAATCCACTCTTTGCATCCTGCCATCATATTCTGCTAAGAAGAGTATACTTAGTCATGCCAGCGCTTTATAGTCATGAAAGATACATAGGAATCAAACTCCGCAGAATGACGCCAGGTCTGCTATTATCACTGCTACACTCCAGGTAATCAGCAAGTTCCCAAGTCAGTCTGTCAGACCTCATCACCTCAGCACAAAACTCTGACAAGAGGCTTAGAAATAATGGGCGCTCTCCTACAGTCACCATGCCCTCAGGTACACTTCCCTCAGGATAAGAAATGATACATTTTTGTAATGTTAAAGAAAAAAAACAGAACCACCATCATTATTTTAGGGAAGAAAACAAAGTAAGAACTGAATGTCATATTGAGGAGTCTACAATCCCTGTTTGCTGATAACATAATAATCATCAAAATGAATTGAAAAGATGGGGCTCACTCCATCGGCTTCTTTCCAGCTTGGTTACTGGATATAAATCATGAGTTTGGACAACCGTCTAATATTGTTTCTGGCAGACATGAGAGGTGAGAATTTGTTTGATAAGGACTTATCAGCTCCCAGTCAGAGCCAAATCATGTTTCCTAAGTTAACTTCGTCAATCTTTGCTAATATTCTACAAGTTACCTATATGGTGTAACACTCATTTTAAAGTCTATTAAATCATTTCAGGCTATGTGGAGTACGTTGTGCTGTTAGATTCCTACCCCAGAGCTGCCAAGTATTGGTGAGTGAATACAGCCTGTAGGAACCATCAGTCACCCAAGTGTTTCACACATGGTTGATGCACAGTTTATGTGACGCTTTAAGGCCATCTAATAAATGGAACACCTGAGGTTCAAATCCCAAGGTGTTTTATTTTAACATATAATATTGGCATAATGTTTATTTACCCAATGCTATAATATCGTGGGTGTTAATTTTTTTAAAAAATGATTACATTTTTCCAACTATGGTAGAAATGTCTTCACTTTGTGGTTTAATTGATTGTCCTTATTCATACAGAAAGTGGAAGTGTTAATATGTGTCTACATATACTTTTCCAAGTGTATGTACACATACATATAAATAAATAAATATATATATATGTATATGCTTTTGTGTTTGGTTTGTGTTCTTTAACTTTGGTTGACTTCGCAGTACTAGGATTTGAACTCTGGACCTCATTAGGCAGATAGTCTACCATTTACCATGCTCCTACCCCCTTTACATGGATATTTTACATTTACATTATATTTACATTTTTTGTCATGTCAGTCATGGACCTCAATTTTCCTATTGGGGCTCCGGCCTAGTTGAAATCACATGCACATGTACTTAGGTGGCTGTTTGAGAGGAAAAATGTTTGCAATCATTTTTCTTGGATTGTTCTGAAACCTTCATCATCTTCATTTCTGACTCCAGAACTTCTGGGATTACAGGCATGGACTACTGAACCTGGTGTAAACCCCACTCTCTTTTATTTATTTATTTAATTTGTTTGCTTTTTGTTCTTTTGAGCGGAATGCAAAGAGTTAAGCTTTTTATTGTAACTTCGCATTTCTTGAAAATATTAAATGGGAAGTGATGACTAAGATACTGATGCTTTTTCAAATTTTTTACCATACTATGCATTTTACAATGGATGTTAGTTTTTCTTTTTTTCATATATTTTTAATGTAATTAATTTTAAATGTAATTTTAATGTAATTAATGTAATATAATGTAATTATATTGACTAGATAGAAGGTACATTACTTCACATACATTGATACCATTTCTCATGTCTTGGTCCCCATTTCCATCCCCCCCACTCCCACCCCTCATTTGTTTTCCCCGCTTCCCTATCCAATTTCAAATAACCAAATACACATTTATTCAATATATCAGATAACAAGGTGAAATACTGTAATAATATGAGATAACCAAGAGACAGCAAAAGAGATGAGAGATAACATAGTACATTAAGAACAACAAACACTCATAATATGGCTTTTGTTTTTATATCCTGGAGATCCTTTCATTTAGCGTCACACTGTATGGCCTTATTTCTCTAGGTTTTGCTCTGTTGTAAATCTCTGCTAGGAGAGCCCAAGGTTTCTACTGATTATGACAAATGAGGGAAACCATTGTGCCTATGTTCCTTTGGGTCTGGCTTACTTCACTTAATATGATTTCTCTACGTCTTTCCATTTCCTTACAAATGGGGTGATGTTATTCTTTCTGACATAGAATACTATTGTGTATAAATTCCACATCTTTTTGATCCACTCATCAACTGAGGGACATCTAGGTTGGTTCCATATCTTTGCTATGGTGAATAGTGCTGCAATGAACATCATTGTGCTAGTGGATTTAGTATGTCCTTGTTTCTGGGCGGTTGGTAAATGCCAAGTAGTGGAATTGCTGGGTCATAGGGGAGCTCTATGTTTAGTCTTTTGAGGAGCTGCCATACTGCTTTCCATAGTGGTTGAACGAGTTTGCACTCCCACCAACAGTGTAGTAGTGATCCCTCCTGGCCACATCCCCTCCAGCATCTGTTGTTATTAGTTTTCTTTATCCTAGCCATTCTAACTGGAATGAGGTGGAATCTTAGAGTTGTTTGATTTGCAATTATGACCAGAGATGTTGAGCATTTCTTCATGTTTCGATAGGCCATTTTTTTTCTTCTTCAGAGAAGACTCTCTTTAAGTCTTTGGCCCATCTTTTAATGGGATGGTTGTTATGGAGATTAGTTTTGGAGTGATTCAATTTTTTGAGCTGTTTATATTTTTTAGATATGAGGCCTTTGTCCATTGTATGGTTAGTGAAGATTTCCTCCCATTCTGTAGGTTTCCTATTTAATTTACTAGCTATGTCCTTTGCCCTACAGAAGCTCTGCAGTTTAATGCAGTCCCACTTATCCAGCCTTTCTCTGATTCATTGTGTTTCTTGGTCTTTATTGAGAAAGTTTCGACCTGTGCCAAGAAGGCCTAGTGTGTCTCCTAGTTTTCAGTGTGTCAGCTTTTACCTCCAGGTCTTTCATCCATTTGGAGTTAATTCTACTGCAGGGTGACAGAGAAGATCTAACTTTAGTTTTCTGCAGGTGCTTAACCAGTTCTGCCAGCACCACTTGTTGAAGACCCCACTCTCTTTTAAAAACCACTTCATGCCTGCTTCTTACATGAGACTCAATATCCTGATCATCATAGATTATCATTTCTTACAAACTAAAAACTGATGTTAGCAGGTCAGTGGGTAAATAGCACTTTCTACTATATAACACTATATGTGTGTGTGTGTGTGTGTGTGTGTGTGTGTGTGTATAAAGTAAATGATATCTTTGTTTTTGATGTGGTAACGAAGAATGACTTCAGGGTTTTATATTTAGTAGAAAGGCACAGAAATCATCCTTAAAGACCAAAACCTTAAATATAAATTCCTATGAAAATTGCTTTCATAAATGGTCATTGGCCATAAGATAATTAAGCATACCATTTGTGGAATAATCAACTTTAGACATTACATATGTGTGAGAGGTCTACTCACGAAGTCTACAGAACAGTTTTCTTGCTTTATAATTGATTACAAATATATGCTGTTGAAAAGCTTGTAATGTTCACATTCCATAAATTTAGTTTTATTATCAGTCATGCAGTAAATCTTCTTTTACAAGTTTCATAGACTTGTAAAAATTAGAAAATACGCTGTGTGAGAAAGAATGATGTGCGTGTGTGTGTGTGTGTGTGTGTGTGTGTGTGTGTGCGTGTGTGTGTGCCTGTTCTGAGGCTTGAATTTGGAGACTGAGAATTGTCCCTGATATTTTGCTTTGCTGAAGGCTAACACCCTACCACATGAGCCATAGCTCTACTTCCAGAATTTTTTGTGTGGTTAATTAGAGAAGCATAATGAGCTTACAGATTTTTCTGTCCATTCTGACTTTAACTGTGATTCTGCCTCTTGAATACCTAGGATTGCCGGCTGAGCCACTAGCACCCAGCTGTTGTCAATTTTTTATTGCTGTGTACTTGTGGATGCTTTGCCTTGCTACATAAATGGATCATGGAGCAGTCCCACCATCATTCTTAGTGTCTGCAATGACTACAACATTTTACCCTTATCTAGACTTACTGAATCAGAATATGCATATTATCTATACTGCTTAACTTGGAAAGCAGTAATCTTATGAAACAACTCAATTTAAGAAACATGTGGATATCCACATTGTATGAAATAAAATGTGACTGAATCCATGGTCATTTCTCTGTAGCAACACATTCAATGTTACTGTTCTCTTCCAGTCAAGGATTATTCTGCACAACTCTTTTGTCTTGTGCATAATATAGGTTTATGCTGTTTACGTCACCATGGCATATTTGTCACTGTCTGACTCTGGAGAGGAAAAACTGCCTTCAGATAATTAGGTCCATGTACAAGAAATAAATCTACAAAACTGACATTGAGAAAGAGAAATAATAATGTTTAATTTAGGAGTGAGTAGAGAAAAAGCCTTTTGATATTGAGATAAAAAATAAAAAACTCTCACTGGTAATAATTACAATTCACCTACATAAAGACTATAGGAACAGAATTCATAGAAGACAATTATTTCAATTTTCTTCAGGGTCAATAGGTAATTTATTGTGGGTTGCAGTGGATTTTGAACTCAGAGCCTTGCAGTTACTAGGCAGTTGCTCTAACATCTGAGTCATGCCACAAGCCCTTCTTGCTTTAGTGATATATCAAAGTGGATATTTGATCTATGTTAATCTAGCCTGGACAACACCCAAATACTGAGATGGGATTTCATAAACTGCTCACTCAGTATGGGATTTTGTTGTTGTTGCTTGCTTGCTTGCTTGCTTTCTTCCGTTTTTTTTTTTTAAATCAGTTGTTGGCCTTGAACTCAGGGCCTGGACACTGTTCCTGAGCCTCTTTTTGCTGAAGGCTACTGCTTGATCATTTGAGCCACAACAACACTCCTGGTTTTTGAGTGGGGAATAAGAATCTTGTGGGAACTTTTCTGTCTGGGCTGGCTTCAAATCATGATCCTTAGATCTCAGCTTCCTGAGTAGCAAGGATTACAGGAATGTGTCACTTGTGTATATCCCCAGTATAGTTTTGAACCATATAACACTTCTTATCTCATACTCCCAAGTAGCAGAGGACTATCAGCTTAAAACACCATACTCATGTTCTGAAGTTAATTTTGATGAGAGATAGATGTGTAATTCCAGGGAGAAAAAAAAAGTGTTTCTTTCTTCTGAATTTGTTTTTATTGACATAAAGGTAAAGCCTCCCCACATATAACTATAATTGAACAAAAGAAAACCTAGAAACTTGCAGAAGGAGTATTCTCATGCTGGGAAACAGAGCTGAAAAATGTAGATAGCAGAGCTGGAAGAATGGCCTAGTGGTGGTGTGTTTACCTAGCATACATGAAGCCCTGGTTCAATTCCCCAGAACCACATACACAGAAAAAAAACTGGATGTGGCACTGTGGCTCAAATGGCAGAGCACTAGCCTTAATCAATGGTTTAATAAACTAAACACTTAAAGGTAAGAATGACCTACTTTAGAAAATCATTTACCTTCCTAATCTTTAAACACCTGAGTAAAATAGTTTAGATTTATATTCTCTATACATGACTAAATCTGATTAAATGTTTAAAAAAAAAACCTAAACATTCACCTAGAATAACATCCTTGATTTATCTTTGATTAATTTTATCTGAGAGGCAAAAGCCAACTCTGTTCTCCATGGCCTTTGCAATTATCCTTGACAGACTTTTGAGGTTTTTTTTTATTTTTATATGCTGTGGATATATTATTGTTGTGGCTTTCTGTCATGCTGAAATAAACCTTAAAATGGAATGAAAATCTGAAAATGGCTATTTGGGCATGTGATAGGCCCTTTTTCATTAAACCAAGATTTAAAATCAAAGTATCAATAATGAGAGAAGCACTTCTATGGAATATCAAATAAACACAGTCGATTTGTCCTTCCGTGCATTTTAATTGTAGGTGTTATGATGAAAGGAGGTTGATGTGAAAACAGAAAACAGAGCTGTGGGAAGAACAGGTTCATAAGGTCCTACAGCAGGAATTAGTGACAAGTAGGAAAAGAGAAGCCAAATTCAGTATTGCTGACTATCCTTGACACAGAGCTGGTTTTTCTCATGGACCGTTAAGTTTATTTCTGAGTGCTTAAGATAATCAATTCTCAACAGTTATTCATTTGAATTAATTTAAAAACAATGATCCATAATCTCTCCCGAATTCAATAGTAAAACAAACATATTTGTACATTTCCTAATGACAGAATCATAGCTTTGAAACTCAGAATTGATGTTTTATAACCATAGTAAAAATATAGAAAAGTGAATCTTTCCTCTGTAAGAAATGATAACTTTGACAGAGACATATATGCTTATTTTGACTTCAACTTTACACTATATATATATATATATTACTCACTTTTCATCACTGAAACAGCATAACTGTGATAACTAATTAAAAGAGTTCAGTTTGATGAACATCAAAGAACACATACACAATAAAATCAGATGACGTTGAAACAAATTTAAAAACCCAGAATACAATTCCACTCATATATATATATATACATATATATGTAATACATATTTTTAAATTCATGTTAACACATAACTTCCTGATCCAGAGTGTTACAAGACCTAATATACTAAAAATTTTATTTTGCAAGCAAAGCAATACTTTCCTTTATGAAGATTGTACCTAGATTCTTTTTTTTTCCTTTTTCTGTGGGTCATGGGGCTTGAACTCCAGGCTTGGGCGCTGTCCCTGAGCTCTTCAGCTCAAGGCTACTCTCCTACCCCTGAGATTCAGCCCCACTTCCGGTTTCCTCGACGTAAATTGGAAATAAGAGTCTCATGTTCTTTAGTTCCCAGCCTAGCTTTGAACCGTGATCCTCAGATTTCAGCCTACTGAGTAGCTAGGATTACAGGCATGAGCCACCACACCCAGTTTCTACCTAGATTATTGTTGCAATGTGTGTAACTATATGTGAATGGTTAGTCCTCATCTTGGTACTCTTGGGAGATGATGTAGACTATAAGAGGTCGGGCCTAGTTGGAGGGCGTTAGGTAATTAGGGAGTAAGCCTTTGAAATAGCTCCTAATCTTTCTTCTTCTGCTGTTCTTCCCATTCAAGCCATAAGGTAGAAAGATTTTTGCTTTGCATGTTCTCTGCACCATTGTGGGGATGCTTTCTCAAAGACCACAAGGAAAGGGCTACTCCAACCACGGACTGCAAACTTCAAAATCACATGTTAAAATATCACGGGTATTTTCCTCCTTTACCAGAAAACTGATTAACACAGTGATTACATAATCACAGTGATTACATAATGTCAATATTTAATGAGAAGACATTTGGGTGTTGGTTACCTGTGAAGTAGCATGGAAAATAGTGAAATCTATTAGACTAAATGGTATAGTCCCTCTGCACTTGATGAAGTCACAGCATTTACTATGTTGGGAGACCCAGAGATGGTATAACAATGTGAGTGGTCTGTAATAGAGTAGAGGTCACAAACAGTAAGTATAGTGAGAGGCTATGGAGGAAATAGAACAAGACCCCAGAGCCTCAGCAGAAGCTTACTAAAGTGGAACTTTCTAAGCCTACCAGATACAGAGCTGAGGGTAACAACAAGGACCTTGATTCTTGGACACAAACACAGAGAAAATAGTTTCAAAAATTGTCATTGCTGAGTGATTACAAGTTTTGACTTCACAGTTGGCCATTGCTATTCCATAACCAACTTGGCCCATTTATACCCAAGAAGTTTCCTTGGAAAATGTGTGGTCATGTCAACAACTTCCCTGGTCAAAACATTAAGTACTTTGAGAGAATTTATATGTTAGTGTCCGGAATTCCTGTCATCCACTAACTAACAGACCAGAAACAGTTTCAAAGCACCTACCAAATAATAGCTTTAGTTTCCAAGTCACTCTGGAAAGACCATGCTCCAGATACAAGGCAAACACTCATGAATTAAAACAGATGAATTCCAAAATTTATTCCCCTAGAATAATAATCAAATATTTACAAGGAATATATAAGGATGGTTAAGAGGCAAGCAAAAAGAATTA
Source organism: Megascapheus bottae (assembly GCF_031878675.1). Lineage (NCBI taxonomy): Eukaryota > Metazoa > Chordata > Mammalia > Rodentia > Geomyidae > Megascapheus > Megascapheus bottae. The sequence continues at coordinate 50,577,582 of NC_143509.1, forward strand.
TTGTGACAATGGGCAACTCTGAGATGCACTTAAAAATTAAAAGGAAAAAGGCTAACATACATGAGGTAAATGGAACTATAAATAAACTAAACCTATAAACAAAGCATATCACTTCATATAATGGATTTTCAAGGGCTCTTCTCTAACAGAATCATTGTGAATGACAAACCATGCTGAATTCTGTCGTGCTTGCCCGTGGAGTTTAGAAAGTCTGAATACTTTGTAGATGAAGACAGGCTCCCCCTGGCTGAAAAAATTAAGGACTTATTTTTAGCTCTTATGGCAGGCTTTTCCACATAAGGCCTGGTTTTAACTTGATGTAAATGCTAAAGTGATAAGAAAACCTAGAGCATTCCTCAGGAAACCAAACAAAATATTGAGACAGGAGGGTGGTGATATGAGAATCCCCAGTGTGAATCCAACTCTATACAACTGCAAAGATTTAACAACCAGGCTTTCTAATTTGAATAGCTCTTCTCCTACCCCCCAAAAGAAAAGAAGAACTTTGACACATTAAAGACGTGACAATTCATTGCAGAATATTTTATTAGTGTGGAATCCAGTGTTTCTACCTGTCTATACAACACTATTCTTTGTTAAGGCTCATTCCGTTTTGCAGTTTTCCAGGCATGCAAGTGCATAGAGCTCACTGGTTTCCATCTTTACACACAGCACATAGCTGCTGCTATGTAAAGGACAGAAAGCCTTTCCTTTGTCCTCACAGCATAAAGAGAGAATTTCTGGGATGTGGGTCTCCGTTGGCACACACTTTGCTGATTGTTTTCTAAAAATCTGATCTAGAGATCACTACCATAGCAGGACAGTTTGAGGACAGGATTTAATTAATTATCTCATTAGGTAGTTATTGACTCTAGCATATTTAATAAGGACTGTGGGGAAGCTGAAGGCCTTAAATCTAGGAAGGATTTAAAAACACCTCTATGATTTAGGGGAGAGATTAAGGCCAATGGAGAATTTACTACAAACAAGGGAATGTAGCTGTGAAAAATGTCTGGCTTCTGAAAGCATATCTCCTGACATACAGCTACACCAGATCAGAAACGAACACTTTGGATCCCAGATGAGTCATGAATTTAACACTTTAATTCTTCTAGACTTTCATTTCCCTTCCATATTTTATAGTCAGTTATGGAATTTCTGAGGGTGTAATAAGGAGTTCTGAATTAGGTGTTATTTTTTTTCTGTTGCCTATTCTCCATGATATAAATGTTGCCAGACTATCCATTTCAAAGACAAATTTCATATAATCATTAGGTATGATAAACAAGCTCAAAAAGCATTGACAAAATTAATAGAAATCATCATTATAGAACTTGGACATGTTTGAAGCATATATTGATCTTGGAAGATTATCATGAGGGAAACCTCCATGTCCTTTAGACTATTTTCAGATGTTCTCATGTGGCCCCTAACACTGAATATTCTTATCATATTGTCTACAAGGTAGCTTAGAGCTAACCTGACATTTCTTGAGTGATCTCTACATTTCCCTTCACTTAACACGTTTCTGAACCAACATGACAGCATTTAATGCATGATTTCTGAAAACACAAAATTTTTGTGTAACACAATTTGGTCAGCAAAAAGTTCACAAAATTCCCACCACCTCTCCACCCAACAGATGATTAAATATTCAGGCTTATGAAAGGAAATTCTAATATACCCATTACCTGACAAATGTAACTGTAACCTCTCTATCATTATCCCAACAATAAAATACAATTAAAAACAAGAAATTCCAAATTCAAAAAAGGGAAATGTTATTCTTAATCCTTGAATAATAAAGAAAATGAATGTATTATGCTTGTTTATGTCTAACTAAAATCAAGGGTTCTATCGAGTTGCTTTCTGGTGCTGAGTACTTTAGAATGATCACTTGTCTTCAAGGAATGCAAATAATTACTTGTAATTTCAGCAATATAAGCCATGTGCAAATCATAACTGTGCAGTGAGAAAATTATTCTTTAAAAAATTCCTTAAGTCAAACGAAACATTTACTACCTCAATAACAAGTTTTAAGTAGAGATTCAAAGTCAGTACTGATGGCTTACACACTAATCTTAGCTGAGATCTAGAGAATGGCAGTTCAAAGCCAGCTAAGGTAGAAGAATTTGTGAGACTCCAGCTCCAAAAATAACTGGCAAAAATCTGGACAGGAGTTGTGCAGAACCCATCAAAGTGAGGAAGTCCAGAAAGCATGAGACTCCTGAGTTAAAATCCCCTATCACAAAGGAAGTGGGGAGGGCAAGATGCTGGAGAGATCAATGATAACACAACGCATGGCATTAAAGGTGATTTTTATGTTGTTGTCTTTTTAACATAGCTTAAATATACCCTGGGGGATAGTTTGTGTTCTTAATATCTAGGAGAACAAAAAAATAAACTACATCTTGTGGGCAACTTAGTAGTTTAGTAAAAAAATCAAATGAAATGAAATACATTACTTTCTAAATGTGTTTGTAAGTTGATCAATGGCTTCAGAGATTATTTCAGACCAAGAGAATGCAAAATAAGACATATTCTTCTCTTGCCATTGCACCAAAGGATAAATATACCCTGTCTCCAAATGAAAAGCAGCAATTTGTTCTCCAGGCTCTTGGAATCTGAAATCTCTCTCTCAGCAAATATTGTATAGACATGCTCATTTACTTCCTTTGAACTTCAGAAGATAGTTCATCTGAGAGTAGAGAGATCATTTTGATGATTGAGATTTTTCCTCCTACACAGAGAAATAATCCCATTAAAGAAGAAAATGAAGAAGGAAGTAAAGCAATGCAGAGAAATCATGAATCTTGGCAGAACCAACATGTGTTAAATCAACACCTAAAAATGGGCAACAGGGAGGAATAGAAGAGAAAGGAAAAATAGAAGACAAAAGAAAATAAGAGAAAAGAAATTAGTAAATTTAATTTTGTCACATGGAAAATAACCAAGAGTTTGAGGGAATTGTGTTCAGTGATCCTACAAAATACATTCAGAATAGAAGTTAAATTGAATACAGGGATTATTTAGACGATTGTGTGTGGGAGGGAATTATATGTGTCTCAGTCTTGTGGTTTAGGAGAGATGTGATATTTAAATTTTATATTTCATGTCTTTTCCCCCTATTTTATTTCAGAGAAATTTTGAAGACTCCCCTGGTTCAAAGCCAACCCAGGTACTGACCTTGAGACTCTTATCTACAATTAATCACCAAAAAAGGGGAAGTAGGGCTGTGGCTCAAGGAGTAGGGCAGTAGTCTTGAGCTGAAGAGCTCAGGATTAGTGCCCAGGCCCAGAGTTCAAGCCCCATGACCCACAAAAAAAAAAGAAAGAAAAGAAAGAAAAAGATCAGGCACAATACCTAGGCTCTGAATTCACTGGCACACTAAGTAAATAAAAAAACAAAAAGAAAATAGATTTCTATGTTAACTTAGAATCATGTTGGAGAATAACTCATTTTTCTTACATTTGATACACACATATGCATGTGGATAGATATTTCTATAGTTACATAGTATACGGAACTAATGGACATTTTTAAGCTTAGGAAAATTGAGTACTTTAAGCTCTAAGGCATTCACATAATTAGTCTAGTGCCTGTGTAAAAGTTAATTTTGATTTTTTAACAAGATTAATTTGCAACTGTGGATTTCACGCACTGCATATCAGAAAATCATACACATCAACGGCTGCTTTCTATAAGTTCATAAATTATAACTTGACCCCTTAACTAAAAGTACCATGCATTATTTAGTTCTTGTTAAGCCATAGGAACTACACAAGAGCAATATACACTATAACTCAGTTAATCCTCACAATATTAAATCAATCTCATTATTGCTCCATGGTTTTTCCAATTTACCTAGATTCTGTTGAATTACATATGCACATCTCAGAAAAACATGGGAAGGGGTAGTAATGTATTCACTGCCTTATGAATGTAACGGTAACACCTCTACACATCACTCTGATAATAAAATAAAATTTGAAAAATAAAAATAAGTAATTATGTACAATTTCATATTTCTAAGGTGGTCTACTTGTATTGAAAATCCTATCAGAAATTCAGCATTAGCATTGGGTGACAGAATTGAGCCTTTCAAATTATGCCCCAGTTTTGTAAATGTTATATAGACCAGGATTTCTCCTCTACAGCAATCAATAGAGAACCTGCTCATGGCCTAAGTGATCTCCACATCACTATTACATGGAGAGAGAAGAGAGACAACTAATGCCCTCATCCCTGTATCAGTTGGAAGCATATTATTTGTCATAGCTCCCTTTAAATCCTTATCCATTTCTATAGACTTTGGTTTTTAATATACTTTCTGCAGGTAGCTATGACAGATAAACATATAGATAGGCTGACAGATACTATGACAGATCAATAGCATCTCCAAACCTGCTGTATCATAGCAATCGTGACTTCACTTTTGGGTACGTTGATGATCACATATGGTTCATTTAGATCTTGAAAAGATTTTTGGCACTAGTTTTGCTGTTGATTTGTTTTCTTCTGTTTTACTAGGGAAAATTATTACTCTTTAGCAAGAAAAGACCACCATGTCCGTAGTTTCCCTTAGGGAAGTGGCTACATTAAACAAGAGTTTTTCCTTCTTAGTTCATAAGACTAGCTACAAAGTTTGTACTTCATACCAATTTAGAGTGAGCTAATTATAAACAATATTACTTCTACAGAAAAGACTACAAAGTCTTTGAAATTTTATCCTAGCCAATATTTAACACTCAAATTCCTGAATTCTACTGTTTACCTATCCTCTAAGATTTGGGGCTCTGAAGTGTCTATAGTAATGAAACAAGTGAAACAATATAATAAACAAGAGTAAAATGAACAGAAATAAAGTAAAATAAATTAATTTAGTAGAAGGGGATTATTTAGGATTGTCAGGAAAAATTTACATGAAGGACAATGTAACACATGATCACAAATTTAACTAAAAAAAAATAGCCAGTAACTGGTAGCACTTATCTGTAATCCTAGTACTCAGGAAACTGAGACCTGGGAATTGCAGTTCAAAGCTAGCCCAGGAAAGACAGTCCTTGAGACACTTATCTCCGATTAACTACTAAAAATGAAGGAAATAGAGAAGTGGGTCAAGCTGTAGAGCAGTAACCTTCAGCAAACAAACTTGGGGACAGCTCCTAGTCCCTGGGTTCAAGCTCCAGGGCTTGCACATAAATACATAAACGAATAAATAAACAAATAAATAAATAGTTTGCATTTAGTCATTTGTTTAAAATAAAATGAACATAAACTATTAAGGTTATTGCGTTTATTAGTTTTAAATTACATATTTAGGATTTGGGGATGTAACTCAACGGTTGGACTATTTGCCTAGCACATGCCAAGACCTGGGTTCCTATCCTCAGAACTGCAGAGAGAACAGAATATTCAGAGAATATAAATATTGGTCACCCTAAACTTTTTCTGTTGCCATCTATATTAGAATTCAAACTTTTGGTGTATTTTAGGTTCTATTTTTTGTGCCAGTTCTATGCATGCAGTCATTGAATGCTCTTTGCGTGAGGCTGGCTGTCTACCACTTGAGCCACAACTTCATTGTAAGTTTTTGTTTAGTTGTTTGTTGGTTGCTGTTTTTGTTTTTTTGGTGGATAATTGGCAATAAGAGTATCATGGACTTTACTGCCCAGACTGGATTTGAACCACTATATCCAAATCTTAGCATTCTGATCCTGTGCCTATAAAGAAAATGCACTAATGAAGACATCTTCTGAAAGAAAAAGAAATTTATTCCCTTAAATTCTGTGAATTATTATTGTGTTGTCATTTATGGCTGGCAAATCTAGAAATAAATCTCAGTCACTGACAGTCAGGTTTTATTACATGTCCGGTAAGTATATATGTTTGCATGTGTATTTCCCTTCATTTGTAGTACTGTCAATATTTCTTACGTAACTGCTCACCCATACATTCCAACAGATGATTTTTATATGGTTTTGTTTAATCATTCTCTGGAAAGCCTGAGGAAATTCCTTGGTTGGGTTTAAGACCCACTCTAGTGCCGATTCATTACACTCAAGATCAAGCCTGTTAACTCCCTGCTCAAGGTCACAGAGTGGAGCTTGAGTTGTATATCTGTAGAACAGATTCAGACACAGAAAAGTATCGGTTTAGTGTCAGATGCAGTTTTACTAAGAACTCAAACGAGGGAAATCTTTATAATGAAAGCATTACATCAGCTAACAGTTTTGCATTGGGACTGTAATATTTTATTATTTGGAGTAATGAATAAGACTACAGCAATAATAATAGTTATTGAGATCTGTTTGCAGGACAAGAACACAATTTTCTCTGTGTAAAAGGCAGACACCAAGGACTGCATAGAACAAGAAAAAAGCAGAATGTGATACTACAATAAAATTGTAAATTTCATAGAGGTTGATGGTAAATTTTCAATAATTTTGGACATATTGTGTAGCCTTGAGCTGAAGAGCTCAGGAACAGCACCCAGGCCCAGAGTTAAAGCCCCACAACCACCATCACTACCACCACCACCAACAACAACAGCAAAAATATCCTTAATATGTGGCTATTAGATCCAAACAGTACAGAGAGAGGACTCAATATCTGCATATCCAATGCTATGGACATGGTATTGGAAATATAAACACAACTACCTGGACATACAAATCTATGACTCTATAGATATAATGTTTTATTACATAGATTAATATGTAGCTATGACATACAAACCCTCAGCCTAATTTTAATTATGTTCTAAAATCTAAGTGATTGTATATAGATTCCCTTCTTGAATGCTTGTTAAATATGTCATTTGAAATATGATGTAAAAATCAATGTTAATAAATTCTTTAATAAAAATAATATATTTGTGACAAAGAAAATTTAAATTATACAGTGAGGAATAACCTCTTCCTTTGTCACAAAATACTGTAGTTGAAATGGTTAAGTATTAACCCATTTTGTTTATCGTAATTCCTTCATGTATCTCTTGCTTGACTGGTTTCATTTTAGATGCTTCCCCATGCCACCCCCTCCCCCAGTACTGGGGCTTGAACTCAGAGCTATATTCAGTCTCCTTCAGCTTTTTCTGCTCACAGCTGAATTCCATCACTTCAGCCACATCTCTAGTCTGCTTTTTTCCCCCTAATTAATTAGAGTTATGAGCCTTGTTGATTTTGTGTGTTCTGGCTGTTTTCAAATCTTGATCCTCGAATTTCAGCCACCTGAGTAGCTAGAATCATCATTGTCACAAGCCAAATAGAATTCATTCATTCTGGATGTTTTTTGCAATCAGGAATAACTGAGTAAAATCTCCACATTTAGTTTAAATTTATTGTATAGCTGGTAGTATGTTTCTGGTTCATTTGCTGTCAGATTTCTCCAGTGCAAGCTGTTGCTGGGCTCACAGTCCCATTTCCCTCTAATCCATGCTGGAAAGTATGAAGGATGTAAAGACAAGAGAGAACTGGGGCCTGATTAATCTAAGAAAGTTTTACTAGTATGTAAGCTCATTTTTCCAGCTCATATGGGGCAGTCTGAAACCTTAATCACTTTTAGGAAAAGAGGGACAAAGAAGAACATATTTCTGGTTTTCAGAAATTCTGCTTCACGCCTGACTTCCTATGAAAGTGTCTAGATGTCTTTGTGCATATGGGAATTGGATGTGAACTAATAGTTTGCATGTAAAGCAAGCACTATGCCACCGAGCCATGCCTCCATCCTCTGGTTATTAGGAAGAAGTCAACGGCATAAAATAATTTTTGTACCCCTTTCCCCCCTTTTAGTACTTAAAGAATAAGAAAATATGCTCATAAGATGGCTTGAATCTTGAGGCAGGCTCACAAAAAGTCATAAAAAGTATTGTTAAAATTCACACTCATTTGCTTAACATTAGAATCTAGCAATTAGCTAAGAAACCTTGGTGACAGACTGCACTAATTTTGTGCTGACTTCATACATGTAAATTACACAATTACAGGTTCCCCACTTTCTGCCATTGACATTTGTTTTGTGTAAAAGAAGCAAACAGTCAGGAGACATAAACTTTGTTTTTAATTCCCTTGGTGATGAAACTGCTGGATCACTTTGTTAGTTTTTTGAAAGATATTCAGAAGTCTTTTGGAAGACAAAAAGTGATTAAGGTTCAATTGTATGCTTATGCTTTTAAATTTACACTATCATATAGAATTTTCAGCATAATTTTTAGATTTGTCCAGACACATAAATAAATATTATAGCATACAGTTATAAAATAAGATACTAAGACATAAAATAATTCATGAAGGAATCAAAATCCTGTCTGGTATAATTTTGTTTCCCTACTAAATTATAAAAGTATTCAGTATATTCTAAGCATTAACATATATGATCAATTACAATCTGACTCAAGGAAGCAAGTTGACTAAAATAAATAGATAAAAGGAAGAAAAATATTTCCTATATTTGGACAACTTTCTTATGGTTGACCCACTGATAATTTGCAAGTTGTCCATAAACCTACACTTAAAATTTCTAATAAGAAAGCTAAGTATTTGCATCAATAGCATAGATATTCTTATACAAATAGGTCTTAAATAAGATTGACAGGTATGTATTAATGGGTCATTCATTCCGCAAATATTTTTACTTAATGGTTTTTCAAGCCAGGTACTATTTTAGTTATTTTGGATTCCTCTATTATAAAATTAAGGAAGATTTAGCTGGGCGAGGTGGCTTACACCTGTACTCCTAGCTACGCAGGAGGAAGAGATCTGAGGAAAATGGTTCAAAGCCTGCCCAGGCACCAAAGAATCTGAACCTCTTGGGCTGGGAATTTGGCCTAGTGGTAGAGTGCTTGCCTAGCATGCACGAAGATCCAGGTTCAATTCCTCAGTACCACATACATAGGAAAAAAAGCCAGAAATGGTGCTGTGGCTGAAGTGGTAGAAGTCTAGTCTTCAGAAATCCCAAGGACAATGCTCAGCCCTGAGTTCAAGCCCTAGGACTGACAAAAAGAAAAAAAAGGATCTGAAAATCTTATCTCCAATTAATCCCTAGAAAACGAGAAGTGGGGCTGTGGCTCAAGGGTATGGTGGTAGCCTTGAGCTGCAGAGCTCAGGGACAGAGCCTAGGCCCAGAGTTCAAGCTCCAGGACCCACTAAAATAATGATGATGATGATGATGATGATGATGATGATGATGATGATGACTGATGATGACAATAAATTCTGAGAATCACACATTGAAAAAACGACAGAACTTAGACTTTAAAAATTCCCCAAATGTGCCAGGTACAGTGTTCATTCCTTTAACCCCAGCTCTTTATCCAGGGAGCAGAGATTTGGAATATTGTGATTCTAGGATGGTCTAGACAAAAACTTAACAAGACCTCCATCTTAATAAAAAAAGCTGGATGTGGTGATTCACCTTTGAAATCCCAGCTATGAGAAATGCACAGGTCAAATGATTGAATGCACAGGCTGAAACAAAAAACAAGTGAAACTCTATCTGAAAAATAACTGAAGAATAGTTCAAGCAGTGCATCTCCTGAACAGCAAAGGAAAAAAAAATGGCACAACTTCAGAAGTGTCTCCAGCAATAAAATCATAACACCTAAAATTAACTGTGGACTCCCAAATATGATTTCTTCAATAACTATACAATGATAATCATGGTCATTCTCAATCAGTCATGCTCTACTACTTTCATAGCTACTTCCACATGGTGTTTGTTTGTCTCCACTCTGTGTATATCTAGTCACACAGTAAGCAGCAAAACGAGGGATTGAAGTAATCAAAAATTAAGAACATTAAGAAAAAAATCCACTTGATATAGAATAGGCTTCGAAAACAAAGTGAAAATTAATTATCACATAGAGAATGATGCAGTCACTAGATCCTAGATAAATAGCCTTAAAGTTAATCAGGCCTGAACTTCGACATTTCTTCCTAAAATAATGTGGCAGCCTACGCAGCCAAGGGAAAGGTCTGTGGTTTGAAAATCCTCAGGGGTCTCACATATACATTAAATTCTGATAAGTGCTAATTTATGCAACTAGTATTTAACCAAAATGATATATTTAAAATAATGTGCTGCAGGTCGAAACTTTCTTAATAAGGACCAAGAATCAGAACAAATCAGAGAAAGGCTGGATAAGTGGGACTGCATTAAACTGCAGAGTTTTTGTATGGCAAAGGACATAGCTAGTAAACTAAGCAGGAAGCCTACAGAGTGGGAGAAGATCTTCACCAACCAAACAACGGACAAAGGCCTCATATCTAAAATATATCAACAACTCAAAAAATTGAATCACTCCAAAACTAACCTCCAAAGTAACAACCATCCCATTAAAAAATGGGCCAAAGACTTAAAGAGAGTCTTCTCTGAAGAAGAAACAAAAATGGCCTATAGACACATGAAGAAATGCTCAACATCTCTGGTCATAAAAGAAATGCAAATCAAAACAACTCTAAGATTCCACCTCACTCCAGTTAGAATGGCCAGGATCAGGAAAACGAATGACAACAGATGCTGGAGGGGATGTGGCCAGGAGGGATCACTACTACACTGTTAGTGGGAGTGCAAACTCGTTCAACCACTATGGAAAGCAGTGTGGCAGTGCCTCAAAAGGCTAAACATAGAACTCCCCTATGATCCAGCAATTCCACTACTTGGCATTTACCCAACCACCCAGAAACAAGGACATACTAAACCCACTAGCACAACAATGTTCATTGCAGCACTATTCACCATAGCAAAGATATGGAACCAACCTAGATGTCCCTCAGTTGATGAGTGGATCAACAAGTTGTGGTATTTGTACACAATGGAATTCTATGCTGCTGTCAGAAAGAATGACATCGCCCCATTTGTTAGGAAATGGAAAGACTTAGAAAAAATCATATTAAGTGAAGTAAGCCAGACTCAAAGGAACTTAGGCTCAATGGTTTCCCTCATTCGTCATAATCAGTAGAAACCTTGGGCTCTACTAGCAGAGATTTGCAATAGAGCAAAATCTTGATACATAAGGACATATAATGTGAAGCTAATTGAAAGGACCTCCAGGATAGTGAAACAAAAGCCATATAATGAATGATTGTTGTCCTTAATGTACTATGTTGTCTCTCATCTCCTTTGCTGTCCCTTGGTTATCTCATATTGTTATAGTATCTCACTTTGTTATCTGATATATTGAATTTGTTTGTATTTGGATATTTGAAATTTGATAGGGAAGGGGGGAAAACCAAGACGGGTGGGGGGTGTGGGGGGGAGGGAAACGGGTACCAAGACATGTGAAAGGGTATCAATGTATGTGAATTAATGCACCTTCTATCTGGCAAATATCATGTAACCCTTTTACTAATTACAATAATAAAAAAAATAAAATAATGTGCTGTTGTTTTAAAAAGGAAGAAGAAAGCAAAACCTCATGCATGCTTGGGCCATATTTTATGCCCTCTGAATATGTATGAGTTCCAGGATCAGATTTTTTTTTCTTCTTTTTACACTCTACATACTTCCCAGGTGCAGGCAAGTTGAGAAACAGTAATTTAAACAAAGCAGTGTATAATATTGGCTAGAGTCTGGAATTCTCCAGACACTGAAAGGCAATAAGTGAGGTTTTAAAATTAAAATGTGGGAAATAAGCTATGAATATAAATGAACAGTGAAAGGGATAACCTTGATCAAGATGCATTATATACATAACTTGACTTAAGGAAATGAAACCTCTTTATATGACTATTTGGTAATAACTAATAACAACAAAACAATGTTAATAATAATAATGAAATTCTAGAAAGACCTTGGTTGCCTTCTGATTTTAGGGTCATATAGGCAAACATGTTGCTCTAACTATCTCTCGCCATGCTAACTAAGTGAAGTTCAACGAAGCATCACATTTCTTACTCTTTACCACAGTATCATTCTAAAGGTGAGCACCAATATTTAGAGTGAAGATGCTCATTAAATCAAGGTTTCCTCCCAGAAACTAAAAAGGGCTTGAGGTAGTATCAGCATGTCCTCTGCAATGTCTGCAATACAGTTTTCTCTACAGAGAATATGTAGAGAATCAACCCTTCATCACATCACTATGAGAAAGTCTTCTTAAGACTCTGACAGAAGATATTCAGATTTGTTTTTATAAATCAGTATACACATACAGCATATCCAGAGATTCACAAAATGCACAGAAAAACTAAACTGACCTAATATTTTGTGCTAATTCAATCATCCACAAAATAGCCTTCAATAAGATGCCCTTCCTTTAAAGGCCAAAAATGAAAACTGGCTCAGTACATCATCCTTTCTTGACCACTGTTGAAACAACTAAGGTAGGAGATAATATGTTCATATTCAGCATTGAATACAAAAAGGTCAGTGAAAAAAAATAACATACTAGGAACCAGAAACTTATATCCTATTTTTTTAGTTTTACAGATGGTCCCAAAGTGCAACAAAAATTCTAAAAAGAAGTAATTAAAGCCAATTTCTTTTTTAGTTTTATAGATGCAAAGGACAATATACATTCTAGAAAAAGAAGCAATTAAAACCTAGGGTTCAATGGTTTCCCTCATTTGTCATAATCAGTAGAAACCTTGGGCTCTACTAGCAGAGAACTGCAATAGAGCAAAACCTTGATACATAAGGCCATATAGTATGAAGCTAATTGAAAGGACCTCCAGGATATTGAAACAAAAGCCATATAATGAATGATTGTTGTCCTTAATGTACTATGTTATCTCTCATCTCCTTTGCTGTCCCTCAGGTATCTCATATTGTTACAGTATCTCACTTTGTTATCTGATATATTGAATTTATTTGTATTTGGTTATTTGAAATTTGATAGGGAAGGGGGGAAAACCAAGACTGGGGGTGGGTGGGGGGGAGGGTAATGGGTACCAAGACATGTGAAAGGGTATCAATGTATGTGAATTAATGCACCTTCTATCTGGCAAATATCATGTATCCCTTTTATTAACTACAATAAAAAATATTAAAAAAAGTGTAAAAAAAAAAACCTAGGGTTCAACACCAACCTAGCAAAAATAAGACTCTAAGTTCAATTCCCCACACTGCCCAAATAATTCACATGACCAAATTGATTTATTACATCATTTAATTCTTACATCATCCAAGGAATATAGTTACTTTCTAGAAGAAAGAACTAATGCATGGAAATGGTAGATAGACTGCCAAAGTTACACTTTATTAAGATTCCTAGAGCCTTTGAATTCAGATAGATTTCATGAAATGAGTTCCTAAATCAACAAGGAGGAAATTCCAATTGTTTATTCATAAGAGCTTACACTAAACTGCTCTGGGATCTATTGTCTAATGCCACTAACTTGTCTCTGTCTCTGTGATTGGTTCTCTCTCTCTCATGAATAATCACTATAAGATCCAAGCATGTTAGTTATATTAATACTTTCTAAGGATATTGTCAGCACATGTCCTAGTGTATTATCCAATGTTTTAGTTCTTAGTGTTGGAACACAGTTCTAGTCACTCCAACAACCATGTCCATAATACTAACTGCCGGGGCCTACCGGCAGCAAATTGGGGTTCCTGAAATAGGGGGCAGGGACTGGAAAAAATAGAAGAGAGACAAACACATCGGGTCCGGGAGGTCTGCAGCCCAGGTAAAAACTGCAGCCTCGTTTATTGTCAACTCCAGGCTTATATCCCTTCTTGAAACCAGGGAACTTCCAGCTGTTACATTCATATGGTAAATCTCAGGTCATTTAAACAGAATAAGGCCATAAAACAATAAGATAATAAAGCCATTGTCTAATGCAAATCAAGGTACAGTTTGATTCCACTCTGTCTCCCAACAACTAACTAGAGCTATTCATATAAATGGACATTCTGAGAGTCGTGATAATCAATAATGTTAGGAGAAGTCACAGGGCTTCATCCTTCTTAGTTCTTCTCTGTAATAAATATCGACTAAACATGTCTATACCCCATCAGAGGCCAAAGGTTATGTCACACAAGACAAATCTAGCCGAACAATGTGTACATCCATGAATGAAAATTAGTTTTAAGATTTTTTTTTTTTGGCCAGTCCTGGGCTTTGGCTCAGGGCCTGAGCACTGTCCTTGGACTTTCTCAAGGCTAGCGCTCTACCACTTGAGCCTCAGCACCACTTCCGGCTTTTTTGTATGTATGTGGTACCAAGGAATCGAACCCGGGTCTTTGTGCATGCTAGGCAAGC